>NC_057795.1:597778325-598149964 GCF_018294505.1 Triticum aestivum | reverse complement strand
ACAGTGTGGTGCAAAGTGATCCACCTCTGAATATACTCTCTGAGAGTCTCATTAGCCTTCTGCACGCAGACTTGCAACTCTGTCAATCCAGCTGGTCGCTTGCAAGTCCCTTCAAACGTTCTGATGAACACTCGGGACAGATCTTCCCAAGCGTAAATGCTGCTAGGAGGTAATTGAGTCAACCATGCCCTGGCAGAACCTTCCAGCATGAGGGGCAAATGCTTCATGGCCACCTCGTCGTTCCCACCACCAATCTGAACTGCCACTCGGTAGTCTTCAAGCCAAGTTTCAGGCTTAGACTCACCAGTGAACTTGCTGACTCCTGTTGCCAACCTGAAATTGGGAGGGATAACTGCGGCCCTGATAGCTCTGCTGAAACATTCGGGACCAGAAACATGCACTCGACTGCTTGTGGGTGCATCTCTGTCGAGCCCGCCCCGATGGGCTCTGTTCCGGTCGACCAAACCTTGCACGATAATGGATCGCGCATCGAAGCCTGGTTCTCTGGGGTCGATTGGAACCCTTCGCCCTGTACTGTACTGACGCCTGTCATCTGGCTGCCGAGGAGCGTAAGACCCACCCCTCGGAGGGGAATTGGGCACTCGACGCCTATCATCTCGGTCGAGTCTGTCGCCATATTGATCTCGCTGATTCTCGCGCCCTTCACGCCGCGGAGGCGATCTGGGGCTGTGAGCCGACTGAACCGTATTCACAGTGACGGATCGACTGTGAATTCTGTTGCGCGACTGAGACATGGCTGAATTCTGATCTCCTGCTGCCCGGAGCAGATCCCTGATCTACAGCAAACCTCTGCCAGCTTCCGACTGCGAAGGCTGGATGGACTCTGCTATACAGGTTGCAGCTGCTAAATTCTGAATTGGGGTTCGATATACCTGAGTCGGCGGGAAGAGTTGACGTCGACTGGTGTCGGGAACTCGTTGCCGCGCGCGCTCGTCGAGTGCTTGCTGAAGGTTCTCCAGTCGAGTGCGCTCGGCCAAATTGGCCAGACGCGCCTCCTCCAAGGCACGAGCCTCGGGGGTTTCTCCTGCGATGGGAGTACGCAGGGCATCCACGTTCCTGCGGCGAAGTTCCTCTCTTTGCAGAGAGTCGAGTGGCTCGGGTTGGTACTCTTCGTGGCGTCGTGCGGGGTCGCCTCCGTCACCTGCTCCACCATCACGGGCGAAGCCAGGGGGACTGCGGGGCCCGTCGACCATCAAGATTTCCGCCGCTGGATCACTGCTACCGCACTCGGATGCAGTCTCTACGGAGCCAGTCGACAGATCGAACAGGCCGTAGAGAGATTCGTTGGGCTCGATTGCCGCTACTTGGGTGGTGGCCGATTGGCGAGCCACCGCGTGCCTCACCCGTCGCTGAAGCCTGACAATAGAGTGGGGGGTAGGTATGGAAAGGCAAGGTCCTAGCTATGGAGAGGTTGTAAACACAAGGGATGTACGAGTTCAGGCCTTTCTCGGAAGAAGTAACAGCCCTACGTCTCGGAGCCCGGAGGCGGTCGAGTGGATTATGAATATATGAGTTACAAGGTGCCGAACCCTTCTGCCTGTGGAGGGGGGTGGCTTATATAGAGTGCGCCAGGACCCCAGCCAGCCCACGTAGGAGAGGGTTTAAGGTGAGTTAAGTCTGGGGCGTTACTGGTAACGCCCCACATAAAGTGTCTTTACTATTATAAAGGCTACTTAATTACAGGCCGTTGCAGTGCAGAGTGCCTCTTGACCTCCTGGTGGTCGAGTGAGTCTTCGTGGTCGAGTCCTTCAGGCCAGTCGAGTGAGTCCTTCGTTGGTCGACTGGAAGGCGACCTCTTCTAAGGATGTCCTTGGGTAAGTTACTTGGATCAGGTCCATGACCCTACCCTAGGTACATAACCCCATCAGCAGTCTCTTAATGCTAGAATGAAACCTGACCCTGCTTTTGCTACTTCACCTATCTGTGTTGCTGATAACGATTATGAATTCTCTGTTGATCCTGAGATTATTACTTTAGTTGAATCTGATCCTTTTTATGGCCTTGAATCTGAGACTGTTGTGGCACATCTTACCAAGTTGAATGATATAGCTACCCTGTTTACTAATGATGAGAAGTCTCGCTATTTTTATATCCTTAAGATATTTCCGTTCTCATTAAAGGGTGATGCTAAGACTTGGTATAATTCTCTTGCTCCTTGTTGTGTGCGTAGTCCCCAGGATATGATTTATTACTTCTCTGCTAAATATTTCCCTGCTCATAAGAAACAAGCTGCCTTGCAGGAAATATATAATTTTGTGCAAATCAAAGAAGAGAGTCTCCCACAAGCTTGGGGGAGGCTTCTCCGGTTACTTAATGCTTTGCCCGATCATCCTCTTAAGAAAAATGAATACTTGATATCTTTTATAATGGACTAACCGATGCTTCCAAGGACTACTTGGATAGTTGTGTTGGTTGTGTTTTCAGGGAAAGAACAGTCGACAAAGCTGAATTACTATTGAATAATATGTTGACTAATGAAAATAATTGGACTCTTCCTGAGCCAATTCCTGAGGCAATTCCTGAACCAATTGAGCCAAAGAAGAGAGGTGTTTTATTTCTCAGTCCTGAAGATATGCAAGAGGCAAAGAAATCAATGAAAGAAAAAGGTATTAAAGCTGAAGATGTTAAGAATTTACCTCCTATTGAAGAAATACATGGTCTTAATATACCACCTCTTGAAGAACCATATTGTTTTGATAACCCGACATAGGTAGTAAAGGTAAATTCTCTCTATAGATATGATAAAGTTGAAATCCCCTCTACTAAATTTCATCGCCCATGCTTAGATGAATTTGATGACTTTATGGCTAGACAAGAAAGTTTTAATGCTTATGTTGGTAGAGAGTTAAAGAACAATGCTTTCGAGATAGGACGTGTAAGTGATAATCTGGCTAGAGTTAAAGATGAACTTCACCTCGTTAGCAAATATGCTTCCATGGTTGCTACTCAAGCTGAGCAAGTACTCAAAGCTCAAAATGATTTGCTTGAGGAATTAAATAATAAAAATGACTTTGCTGTTAGAGTGGCTACTAGAACTGGTAGAATGACTCAGGAACCTTTGTATCCTGAAGGCCACCCGAAGAGAATCGAGCAAGATTCTCAGAGAGATAATTTAGAGGCACCTAGTTCTTCCAAAAAGAAGAAAAAGAAAGATGATAGGACTTTGCATGCTTCTAGTGAACCTACTATAGACACACCTGAGAATCCCAGTGATATTTCTATCTCTGATGCTGAAACACAATCAGGTGACGAACATGAACCTAGTGATAATATTAATGATAATATTCATGTTGATGCTCAACCTAGCAAAAACAATGATGTAGAGATTGAACCTGCTATTGATCTTGATAACTCGTAATCAAAGAATCAATGTTAGACAAGAGAGATTTTGTTGCTAGGAAGTGCGGTAAAGAAAGAGAACCATGGGTTCAGAAACCCATGCCCTTTCCTCCTAAACCATCCAAGTCAAAGGATGATGAGGATTTTGAGCGCTTTGCTGAAATGATTAGACCTATTTTCTTACGTATGCGTTTAACTGATATGCTGAAATTAATCCTTATGCTAAGTATATGAAGGGTATCATTACAAACAAAAGAAAGATACTGGAAGCTGAAATTTTCACCATGCTTGCTAATTACACTTTTAAGGGTGGAATACCAAAGAAACTTGGAGATCCAGGGGTACCGACTATACCTTGCTCCATTAAAAGAAATTACGTTAGAATTGCTTTATGTGATCTTGGAGCCGGTGTTAGTGTTATGCCTCTTTCTTTATATCGTAGACTTGAATTGAATAAGTTGACACCTACTGAAATATCTTTGCAAATGGCTGATAAATCAACTGCTATACCTATCAGTATTTGTGATGATGTGCCTGTTGTGGTTGCAAATGTCACCATCTTAACGGACTTTGTTATTCTTGATATTCCCTAGGACGATAGTATGTCTATTATCCTTGGTAGACCCTTTTTGAACACTGTAGGGGCTGTTATTGATTGCAACAAAGGCAATATCACTTTTCATGTTAATGGTAATGAGCATACGGTACATTTTCCGAGGAAGCAAATCCAAGTTCATAGCATAAATACTATTGAGAAAATCCCATCAATTATTATTGGAGGTTTTGAATTTCCTCTCCCTACTGTCAAGAAAAAGTATGATATTCTTATTGTTCGGGATTTTCATATCCCCGTTGAGGTAACTTGGTGTTATTCGAAATTTCTCCGGTTTCGTGTTATCCGAAATGAGTTTGTTAACAAGACTTGATCAACCTTGTTAGTGGATTCATTTTGATGATCAAGAGATGGATGAAACTAGAAGGCACAATCTTCTGTACCCTCTTTTTACTTTCTGTTATTTAGAATAAATAAAGGAAAAATAGTATTATCCATTTATTTTCTGATTTATCCGTGCATTAAAAAATAGTCTGAAAATAAAAGTGCTCCAAATGCCCTGCAAATTTAGTATGATTTTTTCTGGAATATTTGAGGATTTTAGGCAGTGAAATCACTGCAAGGAGGGGCAAGCACCAGTCCACGAGAGTGGAGGGCGCCCCCCCTATAGGGCGCGCCCCCTGTCTTGTGGCCCCCTGGTGGCTCCTCTCCACTTATGCCAGCACCCACACACTTCATCTTCTACCCAAAAAAATCCCATCCAACTCAAGCACGAGTTTTAGCTCATTTTGCTGCGATTTTCGATCTCTTAGCTCAAAGCTCCATTCACAAAACTGCTTAGGGAGATTGTTGTTTGGTATGTGACTCCTCCTTTGGTCCAATTAGTTTTTGTTCTAGTGCTTTATTCATTGCAAATCCTTGCTGCCTTGGTGACCATGTTCTTGAGCTTGCATGTTAAATTTTTGAGGTCCCAAGCAATTCCAATGCATGATATAGGATCTAGGCACTTGTAGGAGTAGTTGCTATCATTCTTGTCAAGTTTTATGCACTTTTATTTGAAGTTACTAAATTGTCAGAAATTTTGAGAAAAAGAAATATGCTTAGGAGAATGTACCAAGGTGGTTCCTCGGTGAAGAAAGGGCCCAGGATTGCTATACGTGAGCAAGAAGTTGAATTGCCGAGGAACGCGGATGTACTAGCTTGTGAGTGGCCATCCAATGATTTTATGGTCAAAGCGGGCTTTAAGGAGGAATTTGACGCGTTTGTGCGTAATGCTGAGCTGGAGGACTTCTTACATGATAAGTGTACTCAGTACTATCAATTGACTGGTTCCTTTGTGCGGAGGTTTAAATATAATTGTACACGTAATTCTCCTACTGTCTTATTTGATATTATGATACATCTTATACCATGGATTTAGAGGATTTTACAACTGCTTGCAAACTCCCGCAGTGGGGTTATATTAATGATCCTCACAAATCTGAATTTAGAGATTTCCTTGCTAGTATTACTGTGGGAGAATCTAGGGACATAGCACAAGCTACCATAGGGAGCATTCAGTTTCCTGCTATACATTATTTTGCTCTCTTCATCGGTAGATGTATTAATGGTAAGGATGAAGCATGTCACATGTGTGTCCCTGATCTGAGTATCCTCAAGAGTGTTGTGTTAGGTTTTAAAGGTTATAACTTGGGGGCAATAGTTGCACGTAGGTTGCAGAATAATAGTAGAAAGGGAAATTTCTTTGGAGGATTTTATGCAACCCGTGTGGCTAATTATCTTAATATAGCCCCACAAGAGGGGGATATGATTTTACCCCCTTTTTATTTGGATAAAGAAGCTATGTTTAATCATCATTTTCTTGAAAGGAATGAACAATTCCTCCATTATCGACTAATCTATGACAGACGCAACGTCGTCCCTGTTACTCTTCCTGCTCCCTACCTTTTTGATTATCAGGCAAAAGGAAGATATGTTGTCACCAGGGAGGAAGCAGCTGAATACGAGAGGGGAGTGGAGGCCGCTCGCCAACACGCTGCAGCTCAGGAGGCGGTTGCCGCTGCATCTCAGTACAACCCTGGTTTCACTTATGGATATCATCCAGGCGATCCTTGGTATTAGACCAACTTAGGCCAAAAGCCTAAGCTTGGGGGAGTACATATTTCTCACCGACTTTACATTTATTTTCACACACTAGTCGTCGGTGCTCATACTCTTTCGTTGTATTATACATGCTAGTTTAAATTCCTTTTTCTACTTTTCTTCTTGTGTGTTTGATAAACCTTAAGAAAAACCAAAAAAATAGTTAGTTTAATTTCCATGCTTGTAGTAGAAATTAAAATTAAAACCCCAAAAGATTTCTAGTTCTTCTTCTTACTTGTTGGGAGCTTTCCGATGTAAATAGTTTTATTTTCCTTTCTTTCCTTTGGGGGTCGAGAAGACCATATTGAAATTGCTTAGTGGCTCTCATATGCATGATTGTTTATTTAATTTAGAGCCCATATTATTTGTCTTCTCTTTTGAGTTGAATGCTTGCAGATTCCAGCTTAGTCCAATGCACGCACACTCTTATTATTATACACATCGTTCAGTCGTGCAAGTGAAAGGCAATAATGACGATATATGATGGACTTATTGGGATGAGAAAAGCTGGTATGAACTCGACCTCTCTTGTTTTTGTAAATATGATGAGTTCATCGTTTCTGAGTCAGCTTATTATGAAGTAAACATATTTTCAATGACATTTAGAGATTATAGTTGCTTGTGCCATGTTTGATTAGCTTTGAGTTATAATGGTTTACCTTGCATGCCAACATGCTATTAGAATGATTATGATGTGGTATGATGGGATGGTATCCTCCTTTGAATGAATTGAGTGACTCGACTTGGCACATGTTCACGCATGTAGTTGAAACAAGTCAACATAGCCTTCATGATATTTATGTTCATGGTGGATTATATCCTACTCATGTTTGTACTTGGTGTGAATTAGTTTTAATGCATGTTTATGACTGTTGTCGCTCTCTCAGTTGGTCGCTTCCCAGTCTTTTGCTAGCCTTCACTTGTACTAAGCGGGAATACTGCTTGTGCATCTAAACTCCTTAAACCCCAAAGTTATTTCAATTAGTCCACCATACCTTCCTATATGCGGTATTTACCTGCCGTTCCAAGTAAATTTGTATGTGCCAAACTCTAAACATTCAAATGAAATTATGTTTTGTATGCTCGAGCAGCTCATGTTTCCACTAGGGCTGCCTATATTTTCCATGCTAGGTGGGTTATTCTCAAGAGGAGTGGACTCCGCTCCTCATTCACGAGAAAGGGCCGGTAACCGGGATGCCCAGTCCCATGATCCAAAAAGATCAAAGCAAATCAATATAATTAAACAAAACTCCCCCAGGGCTGTTGTTAGTTGGAGGCACTCGTTGTTTCGAGCAATCCATGGATTGATGCTTGTTGGTGGTTGGGGGAGTATAAACATTTACCATTCTGTTTGGGAACTGCCTATAATGCATGTAGTATGGATGATACAGCCATCTCATAGTTGTTGCGTTAACAGTGAAAGTATGCCACTCAAAATGTTATTCAATATCTATTTTAAAATCGAGCTCTGGCACCTCTACAAATCCCTTCTTCCCTCTGTGAAGGGCCTATCTATTTACTTTTATGTTGAGTCATCATCCTTCTTATTAAAAGCACCCACTGGAGAGCACACTGTCATTTGCATTCATTTCTATTGGTTTATATTGGGTATGACTTGACTGGATCTCTTTTACCATGAATTAAAATGTTTAGTCAGTCCTTGATCTTTAAAGGTGCTCTGCATTTATGTTTTGTGGTCTCAGAAAGGGCTAGCGAGATACCATTTTTTATATCATGTTATGATTGTTTTGAGAAAGTGTTGTCATCCGAGTTTTATTATTATGGCTTGATAGCTGATTATGCTATTGATATGAGTAATTGTGAGACCCAAGTGTTATTGTGAGTATGGTTAGTTCATAATATTTGTTGAAACTTGAATGTTGGCTTTTCATGTTTACAACAACAAGAGCAAACAGAGTTTGTAAAAGTTTTTCTTTATCACTTTCAGTTTATCAACTGAATTACTTGAGGACAAGCAAAAGTTTAAGCTTGGGGGAGTTTATACGTCTCCAACGTATCTACTTTTCCAAACACTTTTGCCCTTGTTTCGGACTCTAACTTGCATGATTTGAATGAAACTAACCCGGATTGATGCTGTTTTCAGCAGAACTGCCATGATGTTTGTCGGAGTAATGGGCCACGGGTAGGCTAACCCGAGGCCCAGAACCTTTCAAGACATTGGGACAGGCTGCGCCGCCCATGCCGAGTCCCAGGGACGACTCCAAGATATGCCGAGTCCCAGGGACGACTCCAAGATATGCCGAGTCCCACGAACGACTCCAAGATATGCCGAGTCCCAGGGACGATTCCAAGATATGTCGAGTCCTAGGGGCGACTCCCAGATAGGCCGACTCTCAGCTGACGACTTCCAGATGAGCCGACTCTTAGCTGACGACTTCTAGATGAGCCGACTCTCAGCTGGCGACTTCCAGATGAGCCAACTCTCAGCTGACGACTTCCAGATGAGCCGACTCTCAGCTGACGACTTCCAGGGAAGCCGGCTGAGGGTAGGCGGCTCATGACTACAACCACCCCTTGCCTTTGCCGCAAGGGACAGGGCGGGGGACGGTCATAGCGTGGCCGTCTCTACCCTGCCTGCGAAGGACCAGCATGGCTACAGTGCGCCATATCGCTGGAGATCTCCATCGTGGTGCGGCACTATTGCCATGCTGCCCCTGACCTCAGCCTTAGTGGGCGGCGCACTGTGCTCATGATGCCTGCCTGTACAACCCAAGGACGGCAGGACCGCCTGTCAGCGGGTAGACAGAAGGCGGCAAGAGCGCCCAGAAGACAGACCCGTGGGAGTCGGCCCCCTGGAGTCAGCCGGCCCCTCCCACGGGCCCCGCGCGCCATTAATCAGACAAGATGGGGAATGGCGACAGTGAACGCCCGCCAGACGGCGGCACTGTTGCCATGACCTCATGACCAAGCTGGCATCATCAGAAGCACCGCTACAGTACCAGGCCTGTCCACGGGGCCTGCCAGTCGGCGGGCCCCAGTAGTCGGCAGAGAAGACAACGGCGTGAGAGACAGACGGCTGGGACCGGCGCCCAGCCGTATTACCATTGTACCCCTGGGGAGTAGGCCTATATAAACCCCCAGGAAGCCCATGCAAAGGGTTCGAACCCAGATAGCACTAGACCCCAGAATATAGGAAGGAGAGAGCTAGCCTTGCCCTCTTCTACCTCCAGAAACAGCTCCAGGAGCACCATTGTACTCACTTTGCCATAGTGACCATGCGGAGACCCCGCAGAGCAGCAGTAGGGGTGTTATCTCCACGGAGAGCCCTGAAGCTGGGTAAGATCCATCGGCGTGCATGTCTTCACCTCATCCTGCTTCCGGGCACCGGCGACGTTCTACTCGCCCCCACAATGATAAGCCATCCTTTGGCATATGTCGTACCCAACCCCCGACATTTGGCGCCCACCGTGGGGCGAGGTGCACCGTCGTCCGGAGACCTGCTCTGGATGGGAACCCTTTTTCTCCCTGGCGAGCACAGCTAGCCCGGCATGCCAGATGGAGTCTGTGCCGATGCGCTGCACGGCGCTGAGATCACCTGCGCGGCTAGCTGCCTCGCTGAGCTTATCGGAGAGGTTCGCCTCTCCGATGAGCCTGCGTCCGACGCAGGCACGAGCGGCCCCGAGAGCCTCCTCGCGGGTCTCCTCGACCAACTCCACATCATCGGCGAGCCTGCCGTGGACCTGGAGTCCATAGGATCCACCGACCCGATGCTGGTCGACTCCGACACCGCGTTGCTCGATGCGTTCCCCACCAATGTGGTGGTCTACGATGAGCCGCTCCCTTGCGCGGAGAGCGGCGGAAGCACCGTCACGGAGGTCCTCGTCCTCGATCATGGCGAGCGTTCCGGCGAGGGAGCGCATGACCCGCTGGACGTGGCTCTGCGAGACCTCACCGCGCCGATTCCGGGAGATGCTAATGCCGAGACGCTTGAGGCGCGCCGCCTCCAGCTTATCGAGGGCGCAAAGAAGCTGGCAAGCATGAGACGCTTGTCAGAAGCCTACCAACGCGAGATGGATCGCGCCGTGGGCGGTTCGCCGGCTCCGACTGGGCCTAGCCGCCTAGGCGCGGTCCGGCAGCGCGGCGTGGCAATCGCCAATCTGTTCGGGGCCGACCGCCCTGTGTATGCCACGCCTGCGGAGAACATCCGCGCCGCCCAGGCGGTGGCGGATGAGCTCGACAACTTCGAGGGCGAAGAGCGCCGCCTGATGACGGAGCGAGTTCAGCAGCTCCTTGACGCAGCTGCCGTGCAGAACGAAGCCGGCTGCCGCACGGAGGCGCCGTGGCGACAAAACGACAACCCGCCACCCCACCGAGATCAAGGCGCGACGTCTCGGACGCCGACTGGCAGGGTCCGCAGAAGAAAAGACAAGGAGCCGGCTGTCAGTCACAATCGGACTCGCATCACCATCGAGCGTGACCAAGACGGCCGCCCCAAAGCGGTGGAGCGGTGGGACGACTATCTGCCTACCCCTCCTCGCAGAGAAAGGCGAGTCGCCCTGCCACCCGTAGAGCATCCCACTCTCGGCGACCGCCTTGGCCGCCGAGAGGGAGTCGGAGAGAACGATGCCCGCCACCGGATCGACCGACTCCACCAATCCCTGGCGCTGGAAGAAGAAGACGAGCTGGGCCCGCCTATTTCGGACCCCGCATCCGAGATGAGCCTTTTCCCAAAGGGTTCACGCTCCCCCGAGACATGCCCAAATACACCGGCACCGTGAAGCCGGAGGACTGGCTGATTGACTACTCCACAGCCGTCAATATAGCAAACGGCAACAAGCGTGTTACCGTGAGATATGTTCCGCTCATGCTCCAGGGCACGGCCCGGACATGGTTGAACAGTTTGAAGACCCGTAGCATCAACAGCTGGGTCGACTTCACCGAGGCCTTCGTCCGCAACTTCACGAGCACGTACAAGCGACCTCCCAAGCCTCGCCAACTCTCCTTGTGCGTGCAAGGCCCCAACGAGTCCACTCGCGACTACCTCACGCGCTGGGCCGAGCTTCGGAACTCCTGCGAGGGCATGCACGAGGTGCAGGCTATCGAGTACTTTACTGCCGGGTGCAGAGAAGGCACCCTCCTCAAGCACAAACTCCTCTGCGACGAGCCGGAGACCCTCGATGAGCTGCTGATCACAGAAGACAAGTACGCCACGGCCGACTCCTCCATGAAGGCGGAGATTCAAGTCAGCGCGACTGGCAAAGTCGCCCCTCAGGCTCCAAGAACTCCGGCTGGGGACACCAGTCGGCGGCAACAACAGAACGATCACAAGCGCAAGGCCCCGCAGCCGGCTTCCAACAGCCGCAAATGGCGACAGTCGAAGACCAACAGCCGGAGGGGCCGCCTCCGATGAAGCGGCAGAAAGGCGGCAAGTCCAATTGGTTGCCGGCCTTCTCCTACGAGCAGACCCTGGATGGCCCCTGCAAGTTCCACAGCGGCGCGAAGCCGTCGAACCACACCACCCAGAAATGCCAATGGCTAACCAGAATCGCCAAGGGAGACGACCTACTCCCTCCCCCGCCTGCTGGGCCGCCTCCTCCACCACCGCCCCAGCAGCCGGCTGTCAGGCCAGTCGGCGCGATACAAGACGAGTTCCCAGATGAGCACGGAGCCTATGTAGTGTTCACCAGTGTGGCTGACGATCGACGCAGCAGGCGCCAGCAGCAGCAAGAGCTGAACGCGGTCGCATTAAGCACTCCAGAGTTCATGCACTGGCCCGAAAGGCCCATCAGCTGGAGCAGAGCTGATCACCCAGTGGTGATGCCGAATCCAGGCTCCTACGCACTGGTCTTAGGCGCCACACTCGCCATAGATAGGCGGGCCGCGCGTTTCTCGCGAGTGGTGATAGATGGAGGCAGCAGTATCAACATCCTGTACAAGGATACGATGGAGAAGTTAGGAATCAAGCGAAGACAGCTTCAGAGTAGCCGGACTGTGTTCCACGGCATTGTTCCAGGCCTTTCCTGCTCACCGATCGGCAAGATCCTGATAGACGTCCTCTTTGGGGACAAAGATCATTTCCGCCGAGAGCCAATTTGGTTTGAAGTGGTGGACCTTGAAAGCCCGTACCATGCGTTGCTTGGCCGACCTGCTTTGGCCAAATTCATGGCAGTCCCCCACTACGCCTACCTCAAGATGAAGATGTCGAGCTCCAAGGGAATTCTAACCGTGGCCGGAGACTACAGAAAGTCGTCCGCTTGCGCGGCCGAAAGCAGTCGGCTGGCCGAGTCCTTGGTGATCGCGGCCGAGAAGCGACTTCTTGATCGGGTTGTGGCGATGGCCGGCAAGCAGCCCGAGATGTCGCCCGACCCCAAGGAGTCAGAGGAAGAAGGATCATTCAAGCCGGCCAGAGAAACGAAGAAGATACCTTTGGACCCAGAGCACCCAGAGAGGTACGCTGTCATGGGTACAAACCTTGACAGCAAATAGGAAGGTGAGCTCATCGATTTCCGCCGTGAGAATCGAGACATCTTTGCATGGTCCCCCAAGGACATGCCGGGTGTACCGACGGAATTCGCCGAGCACAAATTACATGTCCGGTTTGATGTGAAGCCCGTCAGGCAGCCCTTGCGCCGCCTGTCAGAAGAGAAGAGGAGAGTTGTTGGAGAAGAGATAGCTCGGCTCCTGGCAGCCGGCTTCATTATGGAAGTGTTTTTTCCAGAGTGGCTAGCAAACCTAGTGCTGGTGCTGAAGAAGAACAAGCAATGGCGAATGTGTGTCGACTACACAAGCCTCAATAAAGCCTGCCCCAAGGACCCATTCGCTCTGCCGAGAATTGATCAGGTGATAGACTCCACAGCTGGATGGGAGCTGTTGAGTTTCTTAGATGCATATTCTGGATATCACCAAATCAAGCTGAACCCGGCTGACAGACTGAAGACCGCCTTCATCACGCAGTTTGGTGCCTTCTGCTACCTGACCATGATGTTCGGCTTGAGGAATGCCAACGCCACCTTTCAGCGTTGCATGCAGAAGTGCCTCCTCAAGCAACTCGGCAGAAATGCCCACGTCTACGTGGATGACGTGGTTGTGAAGACAGAAAAACGTGGAACTCTGTTGGAAGACCTCAAGGAAACCATTGAAAACCTGCGCCGATTCCAGATCAAGCTCAACCCCGAGAAGTGCGTCTTCGGAGTACCAGCCGGCCAGCTCCTTGGTTTCCTGGTCTCTGAACGCGGCATAGAGTGCAACCCTGTGAAGATCAAGGCCATCGAGAGAATGGAAGCACCCAGACGACTGTTAGATGTGCAAAAGTAAACCGGCTGTTTGGCGTCCATCAGCCGATTCATCAGTCGGCTGGGCGAGAAGGCTCTCCCCTTATATCATCTCATGAAGAAGACAACCTTTTTTGAATGGACCCCCAAGGCGGACGAGGCTTTTCTCCAACTGAAGAAAATGTTGACTACTCCCCCTGTGCTGGCGACTCCGACTCCCAAAGAGCCCATGCTCCTATACATTGCCGCCACCAGCCGGGTAGTCAGCACAGTCATTGTAGTCGAGCGCAAGGAGGAAGGCAAGGCACTATCTGTCCAGAGACCGGTATATTACCTGAGCGAGGTACTGTCAGCCTCCAAGCAGAACTACCCCCACTACCAGAAGATGTGCTACGGCGTGCATTTTGCCGCCAAGAAATTGAAGCCTTACTTCCAGGAACATCCACTCACTGTGGTCTGCACAGCCCCACTAGCCGAGATCATCGGAAGCCGAGATGCTTCTGGCCGAGTGGCCAAATGGGCCATCGACCTGGCTCCCTACACCATCTACTACGAGCCCCGCACCGCCATCAAGTCGCAAGCACTGGCTGACTTCCTCGTCGATTGGGCCGAGACCCAGTATCTGCCACCAGCGCCCGACTCCACCCATTGGCGGATGCACTTCGATGGCTCCAAGATGCGCACCGGCTTGGGAGCCGGCGTCGTCCTCACTTCCCCCAAGGGCGACAAGCTCAGATATGCGTTGCAGATCCATTTCGCCGCCTCCAACAACATGGCCGAGTACGAGGCGCTCATCCACGGGCTCCGGCTTGCCAAAGAGCTCGACATTCGCCGGATCCTGTGTTATGGCGACTCCGACTTGGTGGTCCAGCAATCATCTGGCGATTGGGACGCCAAGGATGCAAACATGGCGAGCTACCGCTTCCTTGTGCAGCAACTCAGCGGATACTTCGAGGGGAGCGAGTTCCTCCACGTGCCAAGGAACGACAACGACCAAGCAGACGCCTTGGCACGAATCGGCTCCACCCGCCAAGCAATACCATCCGGCATCGCCCTTCGGCGCCTCCTCAAGCCGTCTATCAAGCCTTCACCAGAATCAGACTCAATCTTTGTGTCGGCTCCACCCGAAGAAGTCGGATCCGACTCCAAGAAAGCTGCAGTCAAAGCCGGCCCGGGGACTGCGGCGACCAGACCAAAGACTCCAGAACTCGGCCCGGGGACTGCTCCAGTCAGCTCGGGGACTTCGTCAAGTCAGCAAGCAGCTGCGGACTCCAACCTGCCGCCTCCCAGCCCAGCCGCCCTTGTCCAAGTCGCAATAGTGGCAATTGAGGAAATAGCAGCACCCTCATGGGCCCAGCCCATCCTCAAGTTCCTAGTAAACAGAGAGCTGCCAACTGATGAAATCTTGGCTCGGCAAGTGCAACACCGAGCAGCAGCCTACACCATAGTCAACAGAGAGCTGGTCAGGCGCAGTGTCACTAGGGTCTACCAGCGCTGCGTCGAGCCAGAGCAAGGCCAAGCAATACTCAGAGACATTCATGAGGGCGAGTGCGGCCACCATGCAACCTCGAGGGCACTCGTCGCCAAAGCTTTCCGCCACGGTTTATTCTGGCCAACTGCCCTAGAAGAGGCCAAAGAGTTAGTACAAAAGTGCAAGGGGTGCCAGATGTTCCGCTCCAAGCCACATCAGTAGGCTTCCGCACTCAAGACTATCCCCATTGCCTGGCCCTTTGCGGTTTGGGGCCTGGACATGGTGGGACCATTCAAAACATCACGAGACGTCCTAACTCACTTACTTGTCGCGGTGGACAAGTTCACCAAGTGGATAGAAGTGAAACCCATCAAGAAGTTGAATGGTCCGACTGCAGTGACTTTCATCGCCGACATCACGACTCGGTACGGCATCCCACACAGCATCATCACCGACAATGGCACAAATTTTGCCAAAGGCGCCTTGGCCCATTTCTGCGCGACTCAAGGCATCCGACTGGACTTAGCGTCCGTTGCCCATCCGCAGTCAAACGGCCAGGTAGAACAAGCAAATGGCCTCATCCTGTCCGGCATAAAGCCTCGACTGGTCGAACCACTGGAGCGTTCGGTCGGCTGTTGGCTTGACGAATTGCCAGCCGTCCTCTGGAGTCTGCGCACGACTCCAAACAAGTCAACCGGCTTCACACCCTTCTTCCTCGTCTACGGTGCCGAAGCCGTCATCCCGACGGACATAGAGTTTGACTCCCCCCGAGTCACCATGTACACCGAGGAAGAAGCAGAAGAAGCACGTCAAGACGGTGTCGATCTGCTGGAAGAGGGCTGGTTGTTGGCACTCAGCCGGTCCAGCATCTACCAGTAGAGTCTGCGCTGATACTACAACAGGAAGGTCAGCCAAGATCTTTCCAAGAGGGCGACCTTGTGCTCCGACTGATCCAGCGAACAGCCGGCCAGCACAAGCTGTCGGCACCTTGGGAGGGCCCCTTCACTATCAGCAAGGTGCTGGGAAACGACTCCTACTACCTGATCGATGCTCAGAAACCCCGAGCACGCAAGAGGGACGACTCCGGCAAAGAGACAGAACGCCCGTGGAATGCAAATCTTCTCCGAAGATTTTACAGTTGATGCAGTATGTATCACGCTACCCTTTGTATTAAAGTACCAAGACTTTGGGCCCCCTGAGACGAGCTTAGGGACTGCCCTTTTTGTTATCCGTATGATAAGAATTATGCCTTTGAGTATATTACTCTTTGTTAATGCCGCTTGGCACCGGGCTCGACTAGTCGGCCCGGAGACTCGCCGCCTTGTGCTATGAGGTGCTTCCCGCAGTCAGACAAGTAGTGTGTGGCTCCTAAGCCGTCTCCTGTCCAAAGTCGCAGCTCGCAGAGGGACTGTTTGGTTGGCAGGAGTGAGGAAGAACGGGCGCCCATACGAAAAATGGCTAAGGAACCAGGGCAAAAACATAGCATAAGACGGCCTCCAGCATCTTTTAAGCAAAAACCGACTCATGAGTAGTCGGCTTGCCGCTTTCTACTAGCCTCTATTAAGGAAAGCCGACTCTTTAGTAGTCGGCTTGCCGCTTTCTATCCAACTTGTTAAAGAGACTCTAAAATGGCCGAGTACTTGCCTTCCTAAAGTAGCCAAGCATTTGATCCAGCGGCATTCCGTAGAGCGGTTGTCCGTCTGGCAAGGCGGCAACTAAGGGAAGGCGGCAAAGGGAAAAGACTAAAGAGCAATGAGCAAGGAAAGATAGAACTCGGATAAATATTTACATAGGCCCTTGGCCGAATCTAACAAAGATACACCCCGCGGGTGGAATTGTTCGAATTTAACAAAGTTTCTCAAAAGACTACTAAGGCAGATAAAGCGAAGGCAAAGACGGCAGCCTAGGAGGCAGCATCCGGGTTCGGAGGGTCGGAGGAGACGACGGTGTCAGGCACCGGAGCGGCCGGCTGGGCAGTCTCGGTTTGACCGCCTCCGGTGGCAGTCGCCTTCTCCGGACGCGGTTCGTTGCTGGAGGAGCGGTCGAGCTGAGGCTGGGCGCCCGCTCCGTCTTCTGGCGCCTCCGTCTCGCCTTCGTCCTCCGCCTCGTCTTCCTCCTCGCTGCTGGAGCCAATCACCTCTGCCGAGTCCTCGTCGTAGTCCGGGTTCATCCCGAACCACTCCGGCGGCACCTCCTCGCCGCCTGCAGCCCGCTCGGGGATGAAGACGCTGGTATCTATGTAATCGGCAATCGCCGTCGCACGCTCGACGAGGGCGCCCTCCACAGCCACCAGCTCCGCCTGGGCCTCTGACCGGAACGCGGCCAGCCGGTCCAGGTCCAGCCCCGGATACCACGCCTTGACAAATTCCAAGGCTCGGGGCGCTCCGGCCCGAGCCGAGGAACCCTTCCAGGCTTCAAGACGGCCAGCCGCGACCTCCAGCCAGTCGGCAGTCCGACTGGCAGTGCGCAGAACCAGCGCATCTGGCCACAGAGCGGCAACCGCCTGGGCGCCAGCACGCTGAAGCCGGCGCATTAACCGATGGGCCAGCCGAAGACGGGCCTCGATGGTCAGAAGCTACTCGTCGATGGTCAGGGGGCGTTAGCAGCGATCTCCGCGCCATCTACCCTCTGTGCCTCGTGATCAGCCTCGATGGCCTGTGTGACTGCCTGCGAGTGGTCAGGGAAGAAGTCTGCCAAGACAAAAAAAAGAGAAACAAGTTAGAGTCAAAAGTCGGCCCAACCCACAGTCGGCGGCTCAAAGAAAACCAAGAAACTCACCATCGACGATGTTCTCGATCTCATGGAAGCCGAAAGTAAGCTGCGCCTCCTTGTCGGTCCAGGAGGAGCGCTCGCTCTCAAACTCGGCCAGGAGCGCAGCCTCTTTCCTATCTGCCTCCTCCTGCGCCTTCTTGAGCAGCTCCTTCTGCTCCGCCAGTTGCGCAGCCAGTAGATCACGCTCCGTGACAAGCTTGCTGCACTCCTCCCCCTTGGCGCGCAAGGCGGTGTTGGCCTCGCCCAGCTGCTGCTGAAGAGTGGCATTGGCCCCTGAAGAAGAAAAAAGAAAAAGATGATAAGTCGTCAACAAAGAAAGTCGCTGAGAAGATCCGGCCCGACTGCTCAGCAGTCGGCCCGAATCTCGGGGACTACAGCCCGCGGGTGCGCCAGCGCGCCCCTGCGAAAAAGAAGAAGGACTCACTCTGGCTCTCCAACAAGTCGGCGGTCCGCTTGCCGAGCTCCTCAACATTGCTGTTGAAGGCAGTAGCGCGGAGGTTATGATACTCCTGTAATAAGCATTTCAGGCAAAGTTAAATATTTGGAACTCGCCAGAAGGAGTTCCGAGCCGCCTGCTCAGCAGCCGGCCCGAAACTTGGGGACTACACCCAGTGGGTGCGCTGGCGCGCCCCCACAGAGAAGAACAAGAAAAACAAGAATAAAAGAGGAAGGCGTACTCGGACGGCCATTCGCGCTGCCAGATGCGCCCTGGTGCAGTTTTGGAGGGCGTCGCCCTCAGCTTGCAGCATCGCCTGGATGTCCAGAAGAGCCTGGTTCAGCGGACCTATGCCGCCTCCGCGCAACCACCCAACGGGTGCGGCGCTCGTCGCCTCGGCATCTGGGATTGCCGAGTTGGCGGCGCCGGTCTCCAGGGGTCGCGGCGCCGAGGTCGCCCTCTCAAGGCAGCGGTGCACTGGCGAGGCAACTTGGAGAAGCAACCTCGCCTCGGACTCGTCCGCGGTCGGTGGCACCGGCGAGGTCACCGTCTGTTTTCCGTGTGCGCTCCCAGACGGCGGCGGAGGCGGCGGTGGCGGCACGAGCGTGTCTGACATGGAGGCCTCGCCGCTTTCCTTCTCCACGATGGGGTTCTCGGCGTCGGCTTCTTTGGTCTGCCCCGTGAACTCCGGGGGCGGCGGCGCGGAGGACAGTGGGATGACGAACAACACCGATTGGCGGTGCGCGGCCTCCTCGGCTTGCCGCCTTGCTGCAACGGCGGCTTCGGCCTCTTCCAGTTTTTTCTGGGCGGAGGCCGCCGCCTTCTCAGCCTCCGCTTTCTCCAGGTGGTCGGCCTCCTCCTCGTCGCGCTTCTCCCGCGCGTTTCGCTCCATCGCCTCCCGAAGGTCGGCGGCGGGGTCAACCCGCCAAGTGTTGGCGGACGTCTCCGCCGACCCCATGACGGAGGGGGCGGCGACCCTCTCAAGGGTAAGAGGAGCCCTAAAGCAAGGAGGGGGTGTAAAAAACTCGGACAGAATTTACCAAAGGAAAATAAGGCGAAGACAGAAGCACTTACGCAGAGACCAGTGGCGGCCTTTTCACTTCCTTGCGGAAACGATTGGCCTTCGCGGCCGCCTCCTCCCGTTTTGTCATGGCGGCTGCCCCCTTGAACTTCTTCGACTTGCCGCCGAGTGAACTCGGCCCGGCGTGGCGCCTCTTCGCGTGGCCTTGGCCGGCGGAGGAACTGGCACCCGGTGGGCCAACCCTTGGCTGGCGGCACAGGATGACTTCCCCTTCGACATCGTCTTCAGGCCAGTCGGCGAAGGTGGCCGAGGGCCTGAAGCCGCTTCCCGCTCCCCCGCCTCTGCCTTCGGCGTCGGCCTCCATTGCTGCCGCCCCCAAGTTGGGGTCATCGATGTCGCTCTCTGTTCGGTCAGGGATGAATTCACGGGGCGGTCTTTCGATGCCGGCTGCAGGCTGAATGAGGGGATTCTGCCTCAGAGAAACCAAAAAGATCAGAAGTCAGATTTGGCTACAAAGGAAACAGACCAACAAGAGATGTGACTTACCGCCGGAGGAGGGTTGGCGCGCGAGTACGGCTCCTTGCCGAACTGCCAGTCCGCCGCGAGCTCGCAGTTGGCGATGTGGTTCACCATGTTCGCCACTTCAGCGTGGGGCATTTCCCTGGTGCACATTTGACTCGGGTCCCGGTGGTCGCTCATCTGACTAATCAGATGAGGCCAGCCTTGGAGAGGGAGGACTCGGCGCGCCACGAAGGCGGCCAGCAAGTCGGCTCCAACCAGGCCCTCCGACCGCGTCAGAACTCGGAGTCGCGCTACGGCGGCGGCTCCGGCGGGAGTCAGTGTCTTGACTCGGTGGGACCAACTGGGGAGCCTCCCAGCCGGTGCGCCGGCTTCGTAAGGCGGCAGATTGACCCAGTCGCCGTCCGGGGCGACGTTCTTCACGTAGAAATAAGACCGCTGCCACATCTTCACCGACTTGATTAGCGGGATGGAGGGAAACGGATTGTCGGCCGTCGTTCGCCGCATCACGATGAAGGCGCCGCACTGGGCTGGCACGCCGGCGATGTGCGTGCCGAGCTTGGATTGGAAGAATTCGCTCCACGGCTCGATGGTGGGGAGAACGCCGAGGAAGCCTTCGCACAGGGTGGCGAAGGCAGCCAGCAGCACCATCGTGTTCGGCATGAGGTGGTGCGGCTGGAGCCCGTGGAGCTCCAAGAAGGAGCGAAAGAAGCCGCTCGCCGGCAGACCAGTGGCGGCCTTTTCACTTCCTTGCGGAAACAATTGGCCTTCGCGGCCGCCTCCTCCCGTTTGGTCGCGGCTGCTGCCCCCTTGAACTTCTTCGGCTTGCCGCCGAGTGAACTCGGCCCGGCGTGGCGCCTCTTCGCGCTGCCTTGGCCGGCGGAGGAACTCGCACCCGGCGGGCCAACCCTTGGCTGGCGGCACGGGACTGCTTCCCCTTCAACATCGTCTTCAGGCCAGTCGGCGAAGGTGGCCGAGGGCCTAAAGCCGCTTCCCGCTCCCCCGCCTCCGCCTTCGCCGTCGGCCTCCATCGTTGCCGCCCCCAAGTCGGGGTCATCGAAGTCGCTCTCCGTTTGGTTAGGGACAAATTCACGGGGCGGTCTTTCGATGCCGGCTGCAGGCTGAATGAGGGGATTCTGACTCAGAGAAACCAAAAAGATCAGAAGTCGGATTCGGCTACAAAGGAAACAGAGCAACAAGAGATGTGACTTACCGCCGGAGGAGGGTTGGCGCGCGAGTATGGCTCCTTGCCGAACTGCCAGTCCGCCGCGAGCTCGCAGATTGCGATGTGGTTCACCATGTTCGCCACTTCAGCGTGGGGCATTTCCCTGGTGCACATCCGACTCGGGTCCCGGTGGTCGCTCATCTGACTAATCAGATGAGGCCGGCTTTGGAGAGGGAGGACTCGGCGCGCCACGAAGGCGGCCAGCAAGTCGGCTCCAACCAGGCCCTCTGACTGCGTCAGAACTCGGAGTCGCGCTACGGCGGCGGCTCCGGTGGGAGTCAGCGTCTTGACTCGGTGGGACCAGCTGGGGAGCCTCCCAGCCGGTGCGCCGGCTTCGTAAGGCGGCAGATTGACCCAGTCGCTGTTCGGGGCGATGTTCTTCGCGTAGAAATAAGACCGTTGCCACATCTTCACCGACTTGATCAGCGGGATGGAGGGAAACGGATTGTCGGCCGTCGTTCGCCGCAGCGTGATGAAGGCGCCGCACTGGGCCAGCACGCTGGCGACGTGCGTGCCGAGCTTGGATTGGAAGAATTCGCCCCACAGCTCGATGGTGGGGAGAACGCCGAGGAAGCCTTCGCACAGGGTGGCGAAGGCAGCCAGCAGCACCATCGTGTTCGGCATGAGGTGGTGCGGCTGGAGCCCGTGGAGCTCCAAGAAGGAGCGAAATAAGCCGCTCGCCGGTAGCCCCAGGCCGCGCATGAGGTGCGAGCGGAAAATGACCCGCTCGCCCTCCTCCGGCACCGGCAATATCTCCTTCGCCGGTGCAGCGCGGGATCGCACGAGGTTTGCACCAGGGAGGCGGCGCGTCTTGCGAAGAAACTCGATGAGGTCATCATCCACGTCGGAGCCGTCCCACACGCCAGAGCGCACGACAGGAGCCGCGGCTGCGGAGGAAGAGCTCATCGTGGCGGGTGCGGCATGGTTCGGCGCGACGGCGGCGAGAAGGTGACAGGAAGCAGAGGAGGCAGGAGGAGGCGGGGGAGCAGGGAAGATGGGCGCATGTGCTTCGCCACTCCTCTCCCCCCGCCTACTTATAGCCTCATAGGCTGAGAAGCCGATGGGGCGGGTGTGGGATTAACTGCGCACGGGACCCCACGCCCTCTCCCACGATCTACCCCACGAAGTTACTGCGCAGTAACAACATGGGAAACCCAACCGTCCGTGCGGCCGCAATGGATCCGTTCGCATGCCGAGGCGCGATAGTGGCGGGCCCTGCCTGACGGCATGTCCCGTCGCTCTCATGGGTAGGCAGACTGTCCTCGCCACATGGCGCTGCGCGACGGGGCAGTGGCGGGCGATCACGGGGAAGCGTGCCAGGCACGCCACCTGATTTCCCGCCGCGACTTTCAAACTCCTTAGGGAGTGAGGCGGCCCTCTGCGAGACCGATCCTGTATAGTCGGCCTAAAGGAAGACGGCAAGCGAGGCCCAGATTCCGCAACCAGAAGAATGAAACTGTTGAAGCCCCACGACATAGTATCCGCGGAGCCTCACCAGCTTCGGGGACTACTGTCGGACTAATGGGCCACGGGTAGACTAACCCGAGGCCCAGAACCTTTCGAGACATTGGGACAGGCTGCGCCGCCCATGCCGAGTCCCAAGGACGACTCCAAGATATGCCGAGTCCCAGGGACGACTCCAAGATATGCCCAGTCCCAGGGACGACTCCAAGATATGCCGAGTCCCAGGGACGACTCCAAGATATGCCGAGTCCCAGGGACGACTCCCAGATAGGCCGACTCTCAGCTGACGACTCCCAGATGAGCCGACTCTCAGCTGACGACTTCCAGATGAGCCGACTCTTAGCTGACGACTTCCAGATGAGCCGACTCTCAGCTGACGACTTCCAGATGAGCCGACTCTCAGCTGACGACTTCCAGGGAAGCCGGCTGAGGGTAGGCGGCTCGCGACTACAACCACCCCTTGCCTTTGCCGCAAGGGAAGGGCGGGGGACGGTCACTGCATGGCCGTCTCTACCCTGCCTGCGAAGGACCAGCATGGCTACAGTGCGCCATATCGCTAGAGATCTCCATCGTGGCGCGGCACTGTTGCCATGCCGCCCCTGACCTCAACCTTAGTGGGCGGCGCACTGTGCTCACGACGCCTGCCTGTACGACCCAAGGACGGCGGGACCGCCTGTCAGCGGGTAGACAGAAGACGGCAAGAGCGCCCAGAAGACGGACCCGTGGGAGTCGGCCCCCTGGAGTCGGCCGGCCCCTCCCACGGGCCCCGCGCGCCATTAATCAGACAAGATGGGGAATGGCGACAATGAACGCCCGCCAGACGGCGGCACTGTTGCCATGACCTCATGACCAAGCTGGCATCATCAGAAGCACCGCTACAGTACTAGGCCTATCCGCGGGGCCCGCCAGTCGGCCGGCCCTAGTAGTCAGCAGAGAAGACAAGAGCCTGAGAGACAGACGGCTGGGACCCGCGCCTAGCCGGATTAACATTGTACCCCTGGGGAGTAAGCCTATATAAGCCCCCAGGAAGCCCATGCAAAGGGTTCGGACCTAGATAGCACTAGACCCCAGAATATAGGAAAGAGAGAGCTAGCCTTGCCCTCTTCTACCTCCAGAAACAGCTCCAGGAGCACCATTGTACTCACTTTGCCATAGTGACCATGCGGAGACCCCGCAAAGCAGCAGTAGGGGTGTTATCTCCACGGAGAGCCCTGAAGCTGGGTAAGATCCGCCGGCGTGCATGTCTTCGCCTCATCCCGCTTTTGGGCATCGGCGATGTTCTACTCGCCCCCACCATGATAAGCCATCCTTTGGCATATGTCGTACCCAACCCCCAACAATGTTGTTTTATGTGTAGAAAAGAGAAGTTCTCGGAATGTCCTGAAAATCCACGGAGACACTTTTTGGAATTAATAAGAATTTCTGGGCGAAAGAAATACACCAGGGGGCCCAGGGCCTGTCCACGAGACAGGAGGGCACGCCCCCCTGTAGGGCGCGCCCCCCTATCTCGTGGGCCCCCTGGACCTCCACCGACCTCAACTCCAACTGCATATATTCCGTCCCGCGGAGAAAAAATCAGAGAGAAAGTTTCATCGCGTTTTATGACACAGAGCCGCCGCCAAGCCCTAATCTCTCTTGGGAGGGCTGATCTGGAGTCCGTTCGGGGCTCCGGAGAGGGGGATTCGTCGCTGTCGTCATCATCAACCATCCTCCATCACCAATTTCATGATGCTCACCGCCGTGAGTGAGTAATTCCATCGTAGGCTTGCTGGACAGTGATGGGTTGGATGAGATTTACCATGTAATCAAGTTAGTTTTGTTAGGGTTTGATCCCTAGTATCCACTATGTTCTGAGATTGATGTTGCTATGACTTTGCTATGCTTAATGCTTGTCACTAGGGCCCGAGTGCCATGATTTTAGATCTGAACCTATTATGCTTTCATGAATATATGTGTGTTCCTCACCCTATCTTGCAAGTCTATAGTCACCTATTATGTGTTATGATCCGACAACCCCAAAGTGACAATAATCGGGATACTTCTTGGTGATGACCGTAGTTTCAGGAGTTCATGTATTCACTATGTGCTAATGCTTTGGTCTGGTTCTCTATTAAAAGGAGGCCTTAATATCCCTTAGTTTCCGCTAGGACCCCACTGCCACGGGAGGGTAGGATAAAAGATGTCATGCAAGTTCTTTTCCATAAGCACGTATGACTATTTACGGAATACATGCATACTTTACATTGATGAATTGGAGCTAGTTCTGTATCACCCTATGTTATAGCTATTACATGAGGAATCGCATCCGGCATAATTATCCATCACTGATCCATTGCCTACGAGCTTTTCATATATTGTTCTCCGCTTATTTACTTTTCCGTTGCTACTGTTACAACTGCTACAAAAACCCAAAAACATTTATCTTTACTTTTGCTACTGTTACCATTACTATCATACTACTTTGCTACTAAATACTTTGCTGCAGATACTAAGTTATCCAGGTGTGGGTGAATTGACAACTCAACTGCTAATACTCAAGAATATTCTTTGGCTCCCCTTGTGTCGAATCAATAAATTTGGGTTGTACTTCACCCTCGAAAGCTGTTGCGACACCCTACACTTGTGGGTTATCAAGACTAATTTCTGGCGCCGTTGCCGGGGAGCATAGCTCTATTCTCTGAGTGACTTGGGATTTATATCTGTTGATCACTATGAAGAATTTGAAAGACTCTAAAACCAAGATCTATCCCTCAACTACGAGGGGAGGTAAGGAACTGCCATCTAGCTCCGCACTAGATTCTCCTTCTGTTATTAATAAGCTTGCAACACCTAAACCTGCTACTGCTATGAATTCTGATATGTCGCATGTTATCGATGATGCCACTTTTGCTTTGCATGATACTTATGATGAAACTACTTCTGTGCATGATACTACTTTGCCATTAGGTGAATTTCTTGATGAACAACTTGCTAGAGTTAGGGGTAATGAAAATATTGAAGATGCTATTATTGATGATAGTGATGATGAAGGTTCTCCCAATGATTATGTATTGCTTGTTGTTCCTAAGGGTTATGTTATGAATGAAGAAGTTGCTAGGGAAATCTTTGCTTGCAATGATAGATATGATCTTAAGAAATTATTAGCTAAATGGAAGCAGCAGTCTCTTAATGCTAGAATGAAACCTGACCCTGCTTTTGCTACTTCACCTATCTGTGTTACTGATAACGATTATGAATTCTCTGTTGATCCTGAGATTATTACTTTAGTTGAATCTGATCCTTTTTATGGCCTTGAATCTGAGACTGTTGTGGCACATCTTACCAAGTTGAATGATATAGCTACCCTGTTTACTAATGATGAGAAGTCTCGCTATTTTTATATCCTTAAGATATTTCCGTTCTCATTAAAGGGTGATGCTAAGACTTGGTATAATTCTCTTGCTCCTGGTTGTGTGTGTAGTCCCCAGGATATGATTTATTACTTCTCTGCTAAATATTTCCCTGCTCATAAGAAACAAGCTGCCTTGCAGGAAATATATAATTTTGTGCAAATCAAAGAAGAGAGTCTCCCACAAGCTTGGGGGAGGCTTCTCCGATTACTTAATGCTTTGCCCGATCATCCTCTTAAGAAAAATGAATACTTCATATCTTTTATAATGGACTAAGCGATGCTTCCAAGGACTACTTGGATAGTTGTGCTCATTGTGTTTTCAGCGAAAGAACAGTCGACGAAGCTAAATTACTATTGAATAATATGTTGACTAATGAAAATAATTGGACTCTTCTTGAGCCAATT
Source organism: Triticum aestivum (assembly GCF_018294505.1). Lineage (NCBI taxonomy): Eukaryota > Viridiplantae > Streptophyta > Magnoliopsida > Poales > Poaceae > Triticum > Triticum aestivum. Next base: position 598,123,973 of record NC_057795.1, on the reverse strand, counting down.
CCTGAGGCAATTCCTGAACCAATTGAGCCAAAGAAGAGAGGTGTTTTATTTCTCAGTCCTGAAGATATGCAAGAGGCAAAGAAATCAATGAAAGAAAAAGGTATTAAAGCTGAAGATGTTAAGAATTTACCTCCTATTGAAGAAATACATGGTCTTAATATACCACCTGTTGAAGAACCATATTGTCTTGATAACCCGACACAGGTAGTAAAGGTAAATTCTCTCTATATATATGATAAAGTTGAAATCCCCTCTACTAAATTTCATAGCCCATGCTTAGATGAATTTGATGACTTTATGGCTAGACAAGAAAGTTTTAATGCTTATGTTGGTAGAGAGTTAAAGAACAATGCTTTCGAGATAGGACGTGTGAGTGATAATCTGGCTAGAGTTAAAGATGAACTTCACCTCGTTAGCAAATATGCTTCCATGGTTGCTACTCAAGCTGAGCAAGTACTCAAAGCTCAAAATGATTTGCTTGAGGAATTAAATAATAAAAATGACTTTGCTGTTAGAGTGGCTACTAGAACTGGTAGAATGACTCAGGAACCTTTGTATCCTGAAGGCCACCCGAAGAGAGTCGAGCAAGATTCTCAGAAAGATGATTTAGAGGCACACCTGAGAATCTATTGTAGCAAGACGCATGCTTCTAGTGAACCTATTGTAGACACACCTGAGAATCCCAATGATATTTCTATCTCTGATGCTGAAACACAATCAGGTGACGAACATGAACCTAGTGATAATACTAATGATAATATTCATGTTGATGCTCAACCTAGCAAAACAATGATGTAGAGATTGAACCTGCTGTTGATCTTGATAACCCGTAATCAAAGAATCAACGTTAGACAAGAGAGATTTTGTTGCTAGGAAGTACGGTAAAGAAAGAGAACCATGGGTTCAGAAACCGATGCCCTTTCCTCCTAAACCATCCAAGTCAAAGGATGATGAGGATTTTGAGCGCTTTGCTGAAATGATTAGACCTATTTTCTTACGTATGCGTTTAACTGATATGCTGAAATTAATCCTTATGCTAAGTATATGAAGGGTATCATTACAAACAAAAGAAAGATACCGGAAGCTGAAATTTTCACCATGCTTGCTAATTACACTTTTAAGGGTGGAATACCAAAGAAACTTGGAGATCCAGGGGTACCGACTATACCTTGCTCCATTAAAAGAAATTACGTTAGAACTGCTTTATGTGATCTTGGAGCCAGTGTTAGTGTTATGCCTCTTTCTTTATATCATAGACTTGAATTGAATAAGTTGACACCTACTGAAATATCTTTGCAAATGGCTGATAAATCAACTGCTATACCTGTCAGTATTTGTGAGGATGTGCCTGTTGTGGTTGCAAATGTCACCATCTTAACGGACTTTGTTATTCTTGATATTCCCTAGGACGATAGTATGTCTATTATCCTTGGTAGACCCTTTTTGAACACTATAGGGGCTGTTATTGATTGCAACAAAGGCAATATCACTTTTCATGTTAATGGTAATGAGCATACGGTACATTTTCCGAGGAAGCAAATCCAAGTTCATAGCATAAATACTATTGAGAAAATCCCATCAATTATTATTGGAGGTTTTGAATTTCCTCTCCCTACTGTCAAGAAAAAGTATGATATTCTTATTGTTCGGGATTTTCATATCCCCGTTGAGGTAACTTGGTGTTATTCGAAATTTCTCCGGTTTCGTGTTATCCGGAATGAGTTTGTTAACAAGACTTGATCAACCTTGTTAGTGGATTCATTTTGATGATCAAGAGATGGATGAAACTAGAAGGCACAATCTTCTGTACCCTCTTTTTACTTTCTGTTATTTAGAATAAATAAAAGAAAAATAGTATTATCCGTCTGTTTTCTGATTTATCCGTGCATTAAAAAATATCCTGAAAATAAAAGTGCTCCAAATGCCCTGCAAATTTAGTATGATTTTTTCTGGAATATTTGAGGATTTTAGGCACTGAAATCACTGCAGGAGGGGCAAGCACCAGCCCACGAGAGTGGAGGGCGCCCCCCCTATAGGGCGCGCCCCCTGTCTTGTGGCCCCCTGCTGGCTCCTCTCCACTTATGCCAGCACCCACACACTTCATCTTCTACCCAAAAAAATCCCATCCAACTCAAGCACGAGTTTTAGCTCGTTTTGCTGCGATTTTTGATCTCTTAGCTCAAAGCTCCATTCGCAAAACTGCTTAGGGAGATTGTTGTTTGGTATGTGACTCCTCCTTTGGTCCAATTAGTTTTTGTTCTAGTGCTTTATTCATTACAAATCCTTGCTACCTTGGTGACCATGTTCTTGAGCTTGCATGTTAAAATTTTGAGGTCCCAAGCAATTCCAATGCATGATATAGGATCTAGGCACTTGTAGGAGTAGTTGCTATCATTCTTGTCAAGTTTTATGCACTTTTATTTGAAGTTACTAAAATTTCAGAAATTTTCAGAAAAAGAAATATGCTTAGGAGAATGTACCAAGGTGGTTCCTCGGTGAAGAAAGGGCCCAGGATTGCTATACGTGAGCAAGAAGTTGAATTGCCGAGGAACGCGGATGTACGAGCTTGTGAGTGGCCATCCGATGATTTTATGGTCAAAGCGGGCTTTAAGGAGGAATTTGACGCATTTGTGCGTAATGCTGAGCCGGAGGAATTCTTACAAGATAAGTGTACTCAGTACTATCAATTGACTGGTTCCTTTGTGCGGAGGTTTAAATATAATTGTACACGTGATTCTCCTACTGTCCTATTTGATATTATGATACATCTTATACCATGGATTTAGAGGATTTTACAACTGCTTGCAAACTCCCGCAGTGGGGTAATATAATGATCCTCACATCTACCCCATAACCTTTGGTGTGGTTGATAAGGAAGATTCAGAGAGTTGGACATGGTTCTTAACCCAACTAAGATGTTGCATTGGAAGTGGAAGCAAATTTGGAACCTACACCATTAGTTCTGACAGGCAAAAGGTATGCACCCTATCAGAGAGTTCAGATATGTATTGTTATTAGTAGATTTATTTCTTTTTGTTCATGACCATGGTTATTAATTTACAATCAGGGTCTTCTTAAGGCTATAAATGAGGTGTTCCCTGATTCCCCTTAGAGATACTACCTCAGGCACATATATGCAAATTTTCAGTCAGCTGGTTTCAGAGGAGCAGAACTAAAGAAGATAGTAGATCAGGCTAGCTACTCATTCACCAAACATGGCCATGAATTAGCAATGGCAGAGCTTAAAGCAGACTGTGAGGATGCCTGGAAGTGGCTTAAAAAATCCCAAAGGAGACTTGGTGTAGGTCTGCAATAGATTACAATTGCAAAATTGATCTTGTTGTGAACAACCTTAGTGAGGTTTTCAACAAAATGATCCTTGATGTAAGGGCCAAACCAATTAGGACTATGTTTGAAGGAATTATGACTGAGCAGATGATCAAAAGGCAGAAGACTAGGGAAAAAATAGGGAACAACAGGTGGATGATCACACCCAACTATTCAGAGAAACTAGAGGAGAATAAGAAGTATGCCAAATTTTGTGATGCATATAAGGCAGGTCCTGACATTTGGCAAGTGTCTAGTAAGGAAAATCAGTACTGTGTCAACCTAGCTAGTAAATCATGTGACTGCAGGAGGTGGGACATGACAGGTGTGACATGCAGTCATGGAGTAGCAGCAATGAGCAAGATTCACATGCACCCAGAGGACTATGTGCATGAATTTTTCAAAAAAGCACTATATATTGAAGCATACAAAGACATTGTGTACCCTGTCCCTGGTCCTGAATTCTGGCCTGACACTCATACTCAGGATATTGAGCCCCCAGTGTATAAAGAAAAAGCAGGCAAGAAATAGACAGCTAGGAGAAAGGGGCAGTTTGAGGTGCCTGCTCCAAAGGACACAAGCAGGATGGGAACAATTACATGCAACAATTGTGGTCTACAAGGCCACAGATATACAAACTGTGGGAAAGCTCTAAAACCTAGTCTTGAGATGAGAAAGAACTTACACCAGGTCATTCAAAAATGATGCATTCTTTGTTTAATTATTTTAGATCTGGTATATTTACTAACTGATTTAATTTTTTCATGCAGGATAATAGAGAAAATTTTAGGGGTTCCTCTAGTGCAACACCACCACCTCCACAACCACCACCTCAACACCAAACTTCACATATCCCAGCATCATCTGCTCTACCTACTAAAGCAACAAGGAACATAAAAACAGTAGCAAATAAGAGAGGTTCACTACCTCCTAAAGCAACAAGGAACAGAAAAACAGTAGCAAATAAGAGAGGTTCAACATCAGTAGTTTCAGCAGGAGCAACCAGGTCTTCACCAGCACCTGCAACAGGATCAGCATCAACAAGAGCTCCAAGACCAAGAGGATCAACATCAACAAGAACATTCAACGCACCAAGAACATCCACTGGAGAACCAGGGATATTGGCAGGCAAGAGGAAGAGGAAACCTCCTAGCAAATTTGCATCCTATTTCAATGCTAGTGGAAACTATTGAAACTCTGTATCTAAGTATGTGTTCTGGTACTTAGTTTGAGTGTATGGTACTAAGTTTGTGTTCTGCTACTAAATGTGTGTTGTGCTACTAAGTTTGTGTTTAAATTCAGACATGTGAACTTGTGGACAATGTTGAATGTATGGCACTTATTTGTGCCCAATACCAATGGGCTAAGTGCTACTGATTTGTTTTGAATTGTTTTTTTGTTTTACTTTGCCATTTCTACAGTTCAGGTGCATGTTTTAATTGTTTTAATTTGTTTTATTTGTTTTACATTGCCATTTCTATAGTTCACAAGTTACTGCCAAATTCATTTTAGAAAAAAAATGCACAAAAAAAGTCCGGCCTAGGGCTCGAACCCAGGACCAATTGGTTGTAACTATGCGTTCAATATCAATGGGCTAGTGCTGGTGATTTGTTTGACTAGCATCGGCCACAGATATTATATGTTGTTAGGCACGTCGTCTGTTCAGCTTGCGTTGCAGCCGACAGCGTGGTGAGCGTGCGTTGAGTAACACCAGCCGTTTCGGATTCTATGCCTTTAATACGTGTCCACCCACCAGTCTCTCTGCTCACTCGCCCACTCGCCGCTCGCACCGCCCACTCCACTTCCCCCTCTCTCCTGTCGAAATTGCCGCCGACAACCACCGCCACCGTCGTCGCCATGGAAGAATGGCAGCTGGCCATCAAAGCTCTCGCCGGCAGCAACAACGAGATCCGTGCGTAGTACAGGGAGATCGCGCGCTGGTTCCCCAGTCTGGCGATGATGAGGAACCACGCCCACGACCTCGTGAATGTGATGACGGCTGCTAAAAAGCAGCGCGTCTTCCCTGACGGCTGCACCATCCCGCCGCCGACCATTCTTCTGTGGGCGATGCGCGAGGTGCAGCGCTCCCCCGACCCCAGGCAGCGCGCTAGATGGTGGATGTACCGCTCATCCACCACGCCGCCGACCGCCGCGGACCACGTCACCGATGGTGTCCTCACTCTCCCAGCCCCAATCAACAACGCCTACTGGGAGAGGCACAATCCATGGGTCCTTGGGCCCTCTGACGACTCTGACAGCGAGTCCACTGACGACGAGTCCAGTGACGATGATGAGGACGAGCCCTCTGATGACTCTGACGACGAGGTGGATGAGGTCGTCGTCCTCTCCAACGACGAGCCTGAACTGCAGATGCTGGCTCCCGTCCTCGACGCCGTGGAGGGGGACAGGAACCGCCCAATCCAAGTGGATGCGCTGCCGGATGTTGCCGATTTCCCAGACGGCGTCGTCGTGAAGCAAGAACAAGATGGCGGCGAGGAAGATGTGTTGGAGCCGCCGCCGTGCAAGAAGAGGGTGGCCGTGACTGCGGTGCGCCGCTCCTAGCGCCTGAAGATGCTGAAGGAGGGGTGAAGTGCTGCACTAATATTCAGTTTTGTCAGTCCTGAACTTTCATAAGTTCAGTATAAGTTCCTAGGTTCAGTTTCATCAGGCAATATCTACTACTAGTTGCTATTTATGTCAGGCACTATCTACTACTAGTTGCTATCTATGTCAGACTATGAATGGTAGTACTATCTATCTATGTCAGACTATCTATATATGTTACTTGCTACTTGCTACATATGTTAAGTTATTTGTCAAACTATCTCAGCTAATTGCTATATATGTTACTTGCTACTTCCAACTATGTCACTACTGTCAGTTATCCACACATGATATATGCAGAGTAAAACAGCCTCATCATAGATAAAACATTCTTACTTACTTAACTTAGCATGAGTACTCACTTAGCATAGTAGGTCTTAAAATAATAGTCATTACATCATAGATAAAACAAACTAGTTCTTAAACCATAACAATACCTCCCTCCCTCATACCATTCTGAAAGCACATGAAACTTTCCCAAAATATACACCTGACATGCATGACATTCCAAGGCCAGCTATATATATAGGCCTACTAATTACTTAACCCACAAACCAACCACTTCACTCATTCATAATTGCCTTGATCCTCTCCGGCTTATCTTTGCTGACATGCCCAACATTGAGCAGATCAGCAATCAGATACTCCAGCTTCTTCTTCTCTTTCTTAAGTAGGTCCCTGTCCCCCTCCACTTCCTTCATGGCCTTCCTCATGTTCTGAATGATCTCTGCTTGGCTTTGAAGAATGCACCTTTGCTCCTTGGCAAGCTTCAGCTTTTCCATACTTAACTCAATCTTTGCCTAATCCTCAAGTTGTTTCTTCTTCTCATTTAGTTCATTGATTGCCTGACTGGTATAGTCCATGTCATGAGACATCTTGCCATCTTGATAGTCAAATAGCTTGGATACATCTTCCACCAACTGACTGTAGTTGTTTGACAGGAAATCAATTTCCTTCTGTAGCTTGGCCACCTCTTTCTCATGGGCTTGTTTTTCATCCACCCTCCCCAAGTTCTGCTCATGGTACATGTCCCAAATCCTGGTTAGGCACCTTTGTAGAATCTCTGGCCAAGGACCATCCACCCACTCCACAACCCCACAGTTCACACCTACATCCTACAGAAGCAATTATTTATAATTAAGCACAAAGCACTTAGTAACAAACTTAGTATAGATAACTAAATTCATAAAGTCATTTCATTTAACTGAAACCCTTTGTTTACATCAATATGCTCTCTGAATTGTGCAAACATAATTCAGAGATAGTAAGCACACAACACCTGACTTAGCATCAGAGATAAATTCAGTTAACAGCTATATTTAGCAGTAGATATAAATTCATTTAATTTTGTTCTTTTTCAGTTAACAACTATATTCAATAAACACCTAACCAATACATTCAGGTCATAGTACAATTGAGATATCTGCCTGTAGGTGTTCTCAGGTTCAGTCATGTATTGAATTCAGTTAACTAAAGATCTACTTTCACATATAGCTTCCATATGTATGGCACTTTCAAGTTTCAGTTCTAAACTATAGCACACATCTTTGCACATCACACATCTCTGCACCACATGCTGCACCACACGTCTCCACCAGCAAAACAAGTTAGCATTCAAGATTTTTCATACCTGCTGCACAGGACAACCCAGGAAACGCCTCACAGTCAAAGAACCTTCAAAAGCCACCATCTTCTTTGGCCTCTGATGATGCATCATGCACACCGACTCAGATTCAGTGTAAGAACCACATAAAGATGGTTCCACCACACTCTCAGGGGTTTCCTGTAAAAGAAGCTTCGACTCAAACCAAAAGCAACTAGGAATCTCTAATTTGGATGAACTAACCCTAACCCTAACTCTGTTCCACCATTATGCACTTACAAAGAGCTGTTGATCCAGTGAAACCATGTTGATGTCCTCGTCCGAGCTCTCCTTGTCATTCTAGGATGGCATCCTCAACTTCTATCGGCGGCAATGGCCGCGACGGCGATGGCGATAGGCTGACCTAGCTCAGAGCACCAGGGAGAGGGAGAGGGTGAGGACGAGTGAGAGCGAGCAAGGAGGAAGAGAATGAGCGAGTGGCTGAGCTCGCTCGCTCGCACTTATTGGCCCACCGACTGGCGCCATTCTGACAGGGGATGGCCATTAACGGCCGTCAACAGCGGCGGCCGTCAGTTCGCCACCATGGCAACTGATTCGCGGGCCAGGCCGGTCAGATTCGGGGTTAGCGCGGTCGAAGCGAGCGCTTTCGACACTTGGTAGTTTTTTGCCACGGTTTAGTTAAAATTTGGTAGTTTTTCGCACAAAAACATAGAGTGGTAGTTTTCTGTCACGTTTCCGTCAATTGTGATAGTTTTTGGTTAAATACTCCAGCCACATGTGGTGGTCGTCAGCTACAGTTTCGTTTCTCAATGGGTATAAGTCCAACTAGAATAAGTATGTAAAGGAAAAATACAGACAACCAAACAGATCCTAGGCATCTCCGATGCGGAGCACTTATTGCATATTACCAAATGTTCACAAATATGTTTGGATGTGTTCACACATAGCAAGCCAGACGGAGATCCGCGAAATCATCAAATGTTTATTAAGTTGTATACATCATCGATTCCAAAAGCCTCCAGTCCGGATGTCCGTGCTAAAGACCTCAAGTTTTGGTCTCCTTTTCAGACCCTTTTGCACAAAGCATTTGTATATGCTAATGCATAACTCTAGAACAAACTTCATCGCATCTGGATCCAAGTCCACCGCCTTCACAAACAACATCTTTTAAGCCTCGCCTTGGGCCTTGATAGCAATCTTTTTCCGCCAATCTTGAATCTCCATGAACACGTCAAACCTCTCCGCCTTCTTTTCCTACTTCACCTCATTGTGCTTGGCATGCGCCGCCTCTCCTAGGCACATGGGTGGCCAGTGCAACCCCTCCTTTTGTTGGATCACCATCTTCATCATCTTCTTTGGCAACGACATCGGTCTTCGGAATGGGAAATGGACGCCCACTTTCTTTTGCCCATTCAACTTCATCCAACAATGTATCTACGTGATGGGATTCTTCTTCAACTTCTTGTACAAAGTGCACACATGTGCGGCTAGCAAAGCAATACAAAGACATGATCAACAAGTTGCAACATTGAACAAATCAATCAAATGACAACACATAAAGCAACAAGCCTAAAAACATTCAAGCCCGACGAGTGACACACCACTTGGCCACCGATTTCTCACTTGTTTATAGGTGTCTTAATACTTGTTGACCTTTAATTGAATGGTATACCATCAACGGGCTACCGACTTTGCATTGCGTTCATGGATCACTTTATTCTTGTAGGGGGTGTAGTGCTTTTCCTCATGAAACGGATCAACACTAGTGGCCAAGCATGCCAAGGACACCAAATCATTCTCCTTCTCATTGTACGCATTGCTCCTTGCCTTTTTTTGGGTCGACATCTCGCTATTCAGTGTCATCACCTCCTCAGGATGCTCGGTGTCCGACTGTGGCTCTTGCTCCGGCATTAAAGAGTAGAGGTCCTCGACCTGTCCATTTTTGTGTGTGCCACCGTTGTGGATCATGTTCATCATAGCTTCGTCGGTGGCTGTCGTAGAAAAATGGAGGATGCATTCCTGCGAACAGTGACAATGCACCTATGGATGACGGCTCCTTAGATGGAATCCAGGAGGGAAAAGCGTTTGCAAGTTTGTGGGCACGTAGTCCGCGTTAAGGCCGATAATGTATGGTGGAGGGTGGCTGGAGGAGGCGACAAAGTGTTGCAGGGGCTATGACATCTCGGTTTGACCGTTTAGATGGTCAAGGTTATAGTACGATGACTTGAACTGGCAGGGGGGCTGCGATTTCCCAGGTTACATCAACACCTTCTTCACAGGATGAGCTCCGAATGCATGCGCCTCTGCCTTCTTATTTTCCCTCACCTTTATGTGTTAGCCTTGCCGCTCCACGGACGCGTCCAATCGCATGGGAGCCTATCGGTTTAGAGGGACCACAAACATCTCCAAGGGCTTGGCGGATCAATCAATGTGACGGAGGACGGAGGCACGGGCGATGGAAGATTGGGTGGGGGAGGATCAAGCGGGGCCGGCTATGATCAAAGCAGAAAGGGTGGGCTTTCACACGGAAATAGTGAGAGGAGTGGCTAGCTGCGCGGGCTCCACCTCGGTTTTGGATGGGCTAAGGGTGTCGGACCAGTCACCCCCAAAGTCTGATTCCAGTTTGTGGGAATTCAGATCCCCGGTCTAGACATTTTTATGCTGGACATTGAATGTCTAAAAGTGTCCGGACCGGCTCCGGACGTTTGCAAGCGATTTAGTGGTCCATGTTGAACTTACTCTTTTATTTCTCAGGAAACCATGGGTTGCCCTATTGTTATTGGGGTTCTTCTATCCTGTGCGTGGAAGGCCAAAATGATTCAACTTTTCTGTGTGGCGCTATGAGGAAGAAGGAGAAACTTCACTCCCGTGTGATGGGTGAATTTGGAGCAAACTCCAAACAGGACCTCCACAGCCTCCAACTATGGAGGCTCCGAGCTCTATAAATTATGCCAACCCAAAAGCATATAATGACTCTGCAGCTCTGCTGGAGTGTTATTTTAGGCTAGAATCGTCATATTTATAGTTTTTATGGCCATTCGGCAAATATGACAACTCTACTAGAGTTGCTCTTACCTCCAACAACTCATGTGCTTCTCGAGCAATCCCTAATTTCTTTTTGCTTTTTCAGCAACACTAACTTGTATTTCCAGCACTTCCCCCAAACAAAACATATATTTTCAGCAACATTTATATGAGTAAGCACGACACTAAAACTTGGCTCCCACGTTGACGGTTGAATTTGGAGCGAGCTCCAAATGAGGCCTCCACAACCTCCAAATATGGAGGCTATGAGCTCCGTTTTGGAGTGAGCTTCATAATTATGCCAACTCGAAGGCATAAGATGACTGTGCCAGAGTGTCATCTTGGGCCAAAATCATCGCATTGGCAGGTTTTATGGCGATTGAGCCAATATGGCAACTCTGCTAGAGTTGCTCTTACCTCCAACAACACATTTGATTTTTCAGCAACATTAATTTGTACTTTCAACATTTCCGTGAAAAAGAAACACATATTTGCAGCAACATTTATACGAGCAATGATCAACATTTTGTTTGTACTTTCATCCCGTATTTTTCATTCATAATCATGGGAAAACATATGACATCAACAGTAGATGCACAATGATGTCTACTACACAACCTTCTTCTTGTAGACGTTGTTGGGCCTCCAAGTGCAGAGGGATTCTAGGACAGTAGCAAATTTCCCTCAAGTGGATGACCTAAGGTTTATCAATCCATGGGAGGCGTAGGATGAAGATGATCTCTCTCAAACAACCCTGCAACCAAATAACAAAGAGTCTCTTGTGTCCCCAACACACCCAATACAATGGAAAATTGTATAGGTGCACTAGTTCGACGAAGAGATGGTGATACAAGTGCAATATGGATAGTAGATATAGGTATTTGTAATCTGAAATTATAAAAACAGCAAGGTAGCAAGCGATAAAAGTGAGCGTAAACGGTATTGCAATGCTAGGAAACAAGGCCTAAGGTTCATACTTTCACTAGAGCAAGTTCTCTCAACAATAATAACATACTTGGATCATAAAAGTATCCCTCAACATGCAACAAAGGGTCACTCCAAGGCCACTAATAGCGGAGAACAAACGAAGAGATTATGGTAGGGTACGAAACCACCTCAAAGTTATCCTTTTTGATCTATCTATATATTCAAGAGTCTGTAGTCAAATAACATGAAGCTATTCTTTCCGTTCAATCTATCATAGAGTTCATACTAAAATAACACCCTAAGACACAAATCAACCAAAACCCTAACGTCACCTAGATACTCCATTGTCACCTCAAGTATCCGTGGGCATGATTATACGATATGCATCACACAATCTCAGATTCATCTATTCAACCAACCCAAAGTACTTCAAAGAGTGCCCCAAAGTTTCTACCGGAGAGTTAAGACGAAAACGTGTGCCAACCCCTATGCATAGGTTCATTGAACCTGCAAGTTGATCACCAAAACATACATCAAGTAGATCACATGAATATCCCATTGTCACCACAGATAAGCACGGCAAGACATACATCAAGTGTTCTCAAATCCTTAAAGACTCAATCCGATAAGATAACTTTAAAGGGAAAACTCAATCCATTACAAGAGAGTAGAGGGGAAGAAACATCATAAGATCCAACTATAATAGCAAAGCTCGCGATACATCAAGATTGTGCCAAATCAAGAACATGAGAGAGAGAGAGATCAAACACATAGCTACTGGTACATACCCTCAGCCCTGAGGGTGAACTACTCCCTCCTCGTCATGGAGAGCGCCGGGACGATGAAGATGGCCATCGGTGAGGGATCCCCCCTCCGGTAGGGTGCCAGAACAGGGTCCTGATACGTCTCCAACATATCTACTTTTCCAAACACTTTTGCCCTTGTTTTGGACTCTAACTTGCATGATTTGAATGAAACTAACCCGGACTGACGTTGTTTTCAGCAGAACTGCCATGATGTTGTTTTATGTGTAGAAAAGAAAAGTTCTCGGAATGTCCTGAAAATCCACGGAGACACTTTTTGGAATTAATAAGAATTGTTGGGTGAAAGAAATACACCAGGGAGCCCAGGGCCTGTCCACGAGACAAGCCCCCCCCCCCTATAGGGCGCGCCCCCTATCTCGTGGGCCCCCTGGACCTCCACCGACCTCAACTCCAACTCCATATATTCCGTCTCGCGAAGAAAAAAATCAGAGAGAAAGTTTCATCGCGTTTTACGACACGGAGCCGCTGCCAAGCCCTAATCTCTCTTGAGAGGGCTGATCTGGAGTCCGTTCGGGGCTCCGGAGAGGGGGATTCGTCGCCGTCGTCATCATCAACCATCCTCCATCACCAATTTCATGATGCTCACCGCCGTGAGTGAGTAATTCCATCATAGGTTTGCTGACGGTGACGGGTTGGATGAGATTTACCATGTAATCAAGTTAGTTTTGTTAGTGTTTGATCCCTAGTATCCACTATGTTCTGAGATTGATGTTGCTATGACTTTGCTATGCTTAATGCTTGTCACTAGGGCCCGAGTGCCATGATTTCAGATCTGAACCTATTATGTTTTCATGAATATATGTGTGTTCTTGATCCTATCTTGCAAGTCTATAGTCACCTATTATGTGTTATGATCCGACAACCCCGAAGTGACAATAATCGGGATACTTCTTGGTGATGACCGTAGTTTGAGGAGTTCATGTATTCACTATGTGCTAATGCTTTGGTCTGGTTCTCTATTAAAAGGAGGCCTTAATATCCCTTAGTTTCCGCTAGGACCCCGCTGCCACGGGAGGGTAGGACAAAAGATGTCATGCAAGTTCTTTTCCATAAGCACGTATGACTATTTACGGAATACATGCGTACATTACATTGATGAATTGGAGCTAGTTCTGTATCACCCTATGTTATGGCTATTACATGAGGAATCGCATCCAGCATAATTATCCATCACTGATCCATTGCCTACGAGCTTTTCATATATTGTTCTCCGCTTATTTACTTTTCCGTTGCTACTGTTACAACTGCTACAAAAACCCAAAAACATTTATCTTTACTTTTGCTACTGTTACCATTACTATCATACTACTTTGCTACTAAATACTTTGCTGCAGATACTAAGTTATCCAGGTGTGGTTGAATTGACAACTCAACTGCTGATACTCAAGAATATTCTTTGGCTCCCCTTGTGTCGAATCAATAAATTTGGGTTGTACTTCACCCTCGAAAGCTGTTGCGATCCCCTACACTTGTGGGTTATCAGGTCCCGATTGGTTTTTGGTGGCTACAGAGGCTTGCGGCGGTGGAACTCCCGATCTATTATGCTCTTGGAGGTTTTCGGAGTATATGGAGATATATAGACGAAAGAAGTCAGTCAGGGGAGCCTCGAGGGGCCCACGAGGGTGGGGGTGCGCCCAGGGGGTAGGGCGCGCCTCCCTGCCTCGTGGCCACCTCGAAGCTTCCTTTGCTTGAAATCCAAGTCTCCTGGATTGTTTCCATTCCAAAAATAACTCTCCCGAAGGTTTCATTCTATTTGGACTCCATTTGATATTCCTTTTGTGTGAAACACTGAAATAGACAAAAACATCAATCTGGGTTGGGCCTCCGGTTAATACGTTAGTCCCCAAAAATAATATAAAAGTGTATAGTAAAGCCCATTAAACATCCATTTTAGATAATATAATAGCATGACTACTTCATAAATTTTAGATATGTTGGAGACGTATCAGCATCCCCAAGCTTAATTCCTGCTCGTCCTCGAGTAGGTTAATGATAAAAGAAAGAATTTATGAAGTGTGAATGCTAGCAGGTGCACAAGTTTGATCAATGATAATTTCAGTCACCTTTTCTAGCATCATTATATATCATAACAGTAGCTCATCTCATAAAACTTTTCATGAACAAGTAACAAGCCATTCACATGTTAAAGCATAGACCATAAACTTTCTTGAAAACTAGCAAACTATGTTCTCAATCATCAAGCAATTGCAATTCATATTATTTTCAGGAAGGGTCTATGTCAGAGCTTTGATTTAGCAAATCCCACATACTCAACTATCATATAGTCTTCCATGATTGCTACCACTCAAAGCATATTTTTAGAACAAATAGCATCCATCGAACATAGAGAAAGATAGGGGCTTAATGTTCGCCTCCCAACTTACTTATCATATAGATAATTGTCAGCAATAATAATTCATGATCAAATATATTTGAATGGCCATATATGCTTAGATCTTTCCCCATCACATGATGCTTGCCAACTAAAGAGTAGATTGGAATGAGAAGGAATACTACCGACTCTTGCATAAAAGTAAAAGATAGGCCCTTCGCAGAGGGAAGCAGGGATTTGCAGAGGTGCCAGAGCTTGATTTTGAAATAGAGATAAATAATTTTGAGAGGTATGATCTCATTGTCAACATAACAACCAAGAGTTCCCAATATCTTCCATACTGCATACATTATAGGCGGTTCCCAAACAAAATGGTAAAGTTTTTACTCCCCCTCCACCAACAATCATCAATCCATGGCTTGCCCGAAACAACGGGTGCCTCCAACTAACATCAATCCTGGGGGAGTTTTTGTTTGTCATTATTTTGATTTGATTTTGATCTTTTGATCATGGGACTGGGCATCCCAGTTACCAGCCATTTTTCTCGTGAATGATGAGCGGAGTCCACTCATCGTGAGAATAACCCACCTAGCATGGAAGATACTAACAGCCCCTAGTCGCTACATGAGTTATTCGGGCATACAAAACAGATTATTATTTGAATGTTTAGAGTTTGGCACATGCAAATTTACTTGGAACGGCAGGTAAATACCGCATATAGGTAGATATGATGGACACTCATGGAAGAAACTCGATTCAAGGAATTTGGATGCACAAGCAGTATTCCCGCTTAGTACAGATATTTAGGCTAGCAAAGGATTCTAAATAGCAAGCACCACATGTTGGAGGATCTATAACAATATAATTTTATACAAATATACCCAAGCATAACTCATTATGTTGTCTTCCTTGTCCAATTTCAACTAATTTGCTTAGGTCTAAAAATAATTAATGGGGCTCACAATCATAGAAGATGTGTAAGATAGTATTTATATGTGAAATCTCTCTTCATTCAATATTATTTCATGAAGTGTTCAAGTGCATATATAATTTCAGATTTATGATATTCAAATCATTCAACCATTTACTCATAGGATATAAGTGAAGTACACTAGTAAATGACAAACTACTCCAAAAAGATATAAGTGAAGATCAAGGAGTAGTCAAATAATTATGTAGCTATATGAAGACTCTCTCTCTCATTTAAGAATTTCAGATCTTGGTATTTTATTTAAACAGCAAGTAAATCAAAACAAAATGACATTGCAGGGATAGTACAACTCATGTGAAGAAGCAAAAACTTAGGTTCAACCGATACTAACCGATAATTGTTGAAGAAGAAAGGTGGGATGCCTACCGGGGCATCCCCAAGCTTGGATGCTTGATACTTCTTGGAATATTATCTTGGGGTGCCTTGGGCATCCCTAAGCTTGAGATTTTTTGTCTCCTTAATTCCTTTTATATCGTGGTTTCCCTAAATCTCAAAAACTACATCCACACAAAACTCAACAAGAACTCGTGAGATAAGTTAGTATAAAACAATGCAATAACCTTATCATTTTCTAATGTAACAAATTACTAACATTATTATTCAACATTGAATACTAAATTTCTCTGCATATTTAATACTCCTATCCTCAAATATATTCATTAAACAAGCAAACATATGCAAACAATGCAAACATAACAGCAATCTGCCAAAACAGTATAGTCTGTAAAGAATGCAAGATTCATCATACTTCCCTAACTCCAAAAATTATAAGAAAAATACTAAGCTGTAGAATATTTAACATATCTCAATATGCAAAAAGATTCAACATTATATCACTCTCTTCCTTTTCTAGCGAATTTTTGCAACAGCGGTAAACTTTCTGTTTTGAAACAGCAACATGTATACTTGCAAAATAAGCATGGTAAAGGCTATCCTTGACATTTTTAATAAAAATATATATGCAAAGCATTATTATAAATAAAAGCAAGCAAATACTAACAAAATAAAATGACGCTCCAAGCAAAACACATATCATGTGGTAAATAAAAATATAGCTCCAAGTAAAGTTACCAATGAATGAAGACGAAAGAGGGGATGCCTTCCGGGGCATCCCCAAGCTTAGGCTCTTGGTTGTCATTAAATATTACCTTGGGATGCCTTGGGCATCCCCAAGCTTAGGCTCTTACCACTCCTTATTCCATAGTCCATCGAATCTTTACCCAAAACTTGAAAACTTCACAACACGAAACTCAAAACAAAACTCGTAAGCTCCGTTAGTATAAGAAAATAAATCACCACTTAGGTACTGTTATGAACTCATTCTAAATTCATATTGGTGTAATATCTACTGTATTCCAACTTCTCTATGGTTCATACCCTCCGATACTACTCATAGATTCATCAAAATAAGCAAACAACACATTGAAAACAGAATCTGTCAAAAACAGAAGAGTCTGTAGTAATCTGTATCAAACGTATACTTATGGAACTCCAAAAATTCTTAAATAAGTTGGTGGACCTGAGGATTTTTTTTCTATTAATCATCTGCAAAAATAATCAACCTAAAAGCACTCTCCAGTAAAAAATGGCAGCTAAACTCGTGAGCGCAAAAGTTTCTGTTTTCTACAGCAAGATCATATAGACTTCACCCAAGTCTTCCCAAAGGTTCTACTTGGCACAAACACTAATTAAAACATAAAACCACATCTAACCAGAGGCTAGATGAATTATTTATTACTAAACAGGAATAAAAGGCAAGGAACAAAAATAAAATTGGGTTGCCTCCCAACAAGCGCTATCGTTTAACGCCCCTAGCTAGGCATGATGATTTCAATGATGCTCACCTAAAAGATAAGAATTGAAACATAAAGAGAGCATCATGAAGAATATGAATAGCACATTTAAGCCTAACCCACTTCCTATGCATAGGGATTTTGTGGGCAAACAACTTATGGAAACAATAATCAACTTGTTGGGGAACGTAGTAATTTCAAAAAAATTCCTACGCACACGCAAGATCATGGTGATGCATAGCAACGAGAGGGGAGAGTGTGTACACGTACCCTCGTAGACCGAAAGCGGAAGCATTATAACAACGTGGTTGATGTAGTCGTACGTCTTCATGATCCGACCGATCCAAGTACCGAACGTACGGCACCTCCGAGTTCAGCACACGTTCAGCTCGATGACGATCCCTGGACTCCGATCCAGCAGGGTGTCAGGGAAGAGTTCCATCAGCATGATGGCGTGGTGATGGTGATGATGTTCTACCGACGCAGGGCTTCGCCTAAGCACCGCTACGATATGACCGAGGTGGAATATGGTGGAGGGGGGCACCGCACACGGCTAAGGAACTGTCACGAAGATCAACTTGTGTCATGAGGTGCCCCCTGCCCCCGTATATAAAAGAGGGAGGGGGGAGGTGCAGCCGACCCCTAGGGGTGCGCCTGGAGGAGTCCTACTCCCACTGGGAGTAGGACTCCCCACTCTTGCCTTGTTGGAGAAGGAAGGGGGAAGGGGGAAAGAGGAAAGGGGGCGCCCCCCTTCCTTGTCCTATTCAGACTAGGGGGGAGGGGGCGTGCGGCCTGCCCTCCTCTTCTCCCTTAGGGCCCATGTAGGCCCATTAACCCCCGGGGGGTTCCAGTAACCCCCCAGTATTCCGATAAAATCCCGATTTCACCCGGAACGATTCCGATATCCAAATATAGGTTTCCAATATATCAATCTTTATGTCTCGACCATTTCGAGACTCCTCGTCATGACCGTGATCACATCCGGGACTCCGAACAACCTTCGGTACATCAAAAAAATATAAACTCATAATATAACTGTCATCGTAACGTTAAGCGTGCGGACCCTACGGGTTCGAGAACTATGTAGACATGACCTAGAACAGTTTCCGGTCAATAACCAATAGCGGAACCTGGATGCTCATATTGGCTCCTACATATTCTACGAAGATCTTTATCGGTCAAACCGCATAACAACATACGTTGTTCCCTTTGTCATCGGTATGTTACTTGCTCGAGATTCGATCATCAGTATCCAAAACCTAGTTCAATCTCGTTACCAGCAAGTCTCTTTACTCGTTACATAATGCATCATTCGGTAACTAACTCATTAGATACATTGCTTGCAAGGCTTATGCTGATGTGCATTACCGAGAGGGCCCAGAGATACCTCTCCGACAATCGGAGTGACAAAACCTAATCTCGAAATACGCCAACTCAACATGTACCTTTGGAGACACCTGTAGAGCTCCTTTATAATCACCCGGTTATGTTGTGACGTTTGGTAGCACACAAAGTGTTCCTCCGGTAAATGGGAGTTGCATAATCTCATAGTTACAGGAACTTTGTATAAGTCATGAAGAAAGCAATAGCAACATACTAAACGATCAAGTGCTAAGCTAACGGAATGGGTCAAGTCAATCACATCATTCTCCTAATGATGTGATCCCATTAATCAAATGACAACACATGTCTATGGTTAGGAAACATAACCATCTTTGATTAATGAGCTAGTCAAGTAGAGGCATACTAGTGACATTAAGTTTGTTGTATTCACACATGTATCATGTTTCCGGTTAATACAATTATAGCATGAATAATAAACATTTATCATGGTATGAGGAAATAAATAATAACTTAATTATTGCCTCTAGGGCATATTTCCTTCTGTCTCCCACTTGCACTAGAGTCAATAATCTAGATTACACAGTAATGATTCTAACACCCATGGAGTCTTGGTGCTGATCATGTTTTGCTCGTGGAAGAGGCTTAGTCAATGGGTCTACAACATTCAGATCCGTATGTATCTTGCAAATCTCTATGTCATCCACCTGGACTTGGTCCCGGATGGAATTGAAGCGTATTTTGATATGATTGGTCCTCTTGTGAAATCTGGATTCCTTTGCCAAGGCAATTGCACCAGTATTGTCACAGAAGATCTTCATTGGTCCCGATGCACTAGGTATGACACCTAGGTCGAAAATGAACTCCTTCATCCAGATTGCTTCATTTGCTGCTTCCGAAGCAGCTATGTACTCCGCTTCGCATGTAGATCCCGCCACGACGCTTTGTTTAGAATTGCACCAACTTACAGCTCCACTGTTCAATATAAACACGTATCCGGTTTGCGATTTAGAATCGTCCGGATCAGTGTCAAAGCTTGCATCGATGTAACCATTTGCGACTAGCTCTTTGTCACCTCCATAAACGAGAAACATATCCTTAGTTCTTTTCAGGTATTTCAGGATATTCTTGACTGCTGTCCAGTGATCCACTCCTGGATTACTTTGGTACCTCCCTGCTAAACTTATTTCTAAGCATACATCAGGTCTGGTACATAGCATTGCATACATGATAGAGCCTATGGCTGAAGCATAGGGAACATCTTTCATTTTCTCTCTATCTTCTGCTGTGGTCAGGCATTGAGTCTGACTCAACTTCACACCTTGTAATACAGGCAAGAACCCTTTCTTTGCCTGATCCATTTTGAACTTTTTCAAAACTTTATCAAGGTATGTGCTTTGTGAAAGTCCAATTAAGCGTCTTGATCTATCTCTATAGATCTTGATGCCCAATATGTAAGCAGCTTCACCGAGGTCTTTCATTGAAAAACTTTTATTCAAGTATCCCTTTATGCTATCCAGAAATCCTATATCATTTCCAATTAACAATATGTCATCTACATATAATATCAGAAATGCTACAGAGCTCCCACTCACTTTCTTGTAAATACAGGCTTCTCCAAAAGTCTGTATAAAACCATATGCTTTGATCACACTATCAAAGCGTTTATTCCAACTCCGCGATGCTTGCACCAGTCCATAAATGGATCGCTGGAGCTTGCACACTTTGTTAGCACCTTTTGGATCGACAAAACATTCTGGTCGCATCATATACAACTCTTCTTCCAGAAATCCATTCAGGAATGCAGTTTTGACATCCATTTGCCAAATTTCATAATCATAAAATGCGGCAATTGCTAACATGATTCGGACAGACTTAAGCATTGCTACGGGTGAGAAAGTCTCATCGTAGTCAACTCATTGAACTTGTCGAAAACCTTTCGCAACAAGTCGAGCTTTGTAGATAGTTACATTACCATCAGCGTCAGTCTTCTTCTTGAAGATTCATTTATTTTCGATGGCTTGCCGATCATCGGGCAAGTCAACCAAAGTCCATACTTTGTTTTCATACATGGATCCCATCTCAGATTTCATGGCCTCAAGCCATTTTGCGGAATCTGGGCTCATCATCGCTTCCTCATAGTTCGTAGGTTTGCCATGGTCAAGTAACATGACTTCCAGAATAGGATTGCCGTACCACTCTGGTGCGGATCTTGCTCTGGTAGACCTACAAGGTTCAGTAGTAACTTGATCTGAAGTTTCATGATTAATATCATTAGCTTCCTCACTGATTGGTGTAGTTGTCACAGGAATCGGTTCTTGTGAAGAACTACTTTCCAAAAGGGAGCAGGTACAGTTACCTCATCAAGTTCTACTTTCCTCCCACTCACTTTTTTCGAGAGAAACTCTTTCTCTAGAAAGGATCCGAATTTAGCAACGAAAATCTTGCCCTCAGATCTGTGATAGAAGGTGTACCCAATAGTCTCTTTTGGGAATCCTATGAAGACACATTTCTCCGATTTGGGTTCGAGCTTATCTGGTTGAAGTTTCTTCACATAAGCATCGCAGCCCCAAACTTTAAGAAACGACAACTTTGGTTTCTTGCCAAACCATAGTTCATAAGGCATTGTCTCAACGGATTTTGATGGTGCCCTATTTAATGTGAATGCGGCCGTCTCTAAAGCATAACCCCAAAACGATAGTGGTAAATCAGTAAGAGACATCATAAATCGCACCATATCGAGTAAAGTATGATTACGACGTTTGGACACACCATTTCGTTGTGGTGTTCCGGGTGGCGTGAGTTGCGAAACTATTCCGCATTGTTTCAAATGTAAACCAAACTCGTAACTCAAATATTCTCCTCCACGATCAGATCATAGAAATTTTATTTTCTTGTTACGATGATTTTCCACTTCACTCTGAAATTCTTTGAACTTTTCAAATGTTTCAAACTTGTGTTTCATCAAGTAGATATACCCATATCTGCTCAAATCATCTGTGAAGGTGAGAAAATAACGATACCCGCCGCGAGCTTCAATATTCATTGGACCACATACATCAGTATGTATGATTTCCAATAAATCAGTTGCTCGCTCCATAGTTCCGGAGAACGGCATTTTAGTCATATTGCCCATGAGGCACGGTTTCACAAGTACCAAGTGATTCATAATCAAGTGATTCCAAAAGTCCATCAGTATGGAGTTTCTTCATGCGCTTTACACCGATATGACCTAAACGGCAGTGCCACAAATAAGTTGCACTATCATTATCAACTCTGCATCTTTTGGCTTCAACATTATGAATATGTGTATCACTACTATCGAGATTTAACAAAAATAGACCACTCTTCAATGGTGCATGACCATAAAAGACATTACTCATATAAATAGAACAACCATTATTCTCTGATTTAAATGAATAACCGTCTCGCATCAAACAAGATCCAAATATAATGTTCATGCTTAACGCTGGCACCAAATAACAATTATTTATGTCTAAAACTAATCCTGATGGTAGATGTAGAGGTAGCGTGCCGACCGCGATCACATCGACTTTGGAACCATTTCCCACGCGCATCGTCACCTCGTCCTTAGCCGATCTTCGCTTAACCGTAGTCCCTGTTTCGAGTTGCAAATATTAGCAATAGAACCAGTATCAAATACCCAGGTGCTACTGCGAGCATTAGTAAGGTACACATCAATAACATGTATATCACATATACCTTTGTTCACTTTTACATCCTTCTTATCCGCCAAATACTTGGGGGAGTTCTGCTTCCAGTGTCCAGTCTGCTTGCAGTAGAAGCACTCAGTCTCAGGTTTAGGTCCAGACTTGGGTTTCTTCTCTTGAGCAGCAACTTGTTTGCTGTTCTTCTTGAAGTTCCCCTTCTTTTTCCCTTTGCCCTTTTTCTTGAAACTTGTGGTCTTATTGACCATCAACACTTGATGCTCTTTCTAGATTTCTACCTCCGCAGCCTTTAGCATTGCGAAGAGCTCGGGAATAGTCTTGTCCCTCCCTTGCATATTATAGTTCATCACGAAGCTCTTGTAGCTTGGTGGCAGTGATTGGAGAATTCTGTCAATGACACTATCGTCAGGAAGATTAACTCCTAGCTGAATCAAGTGATTATTATACCCAGACATTTTGAGTATATGTTCACTGATAGAACTATTCTCCTCCATCTTACAGCTATAGAACTTATTGGAGACTTCATATCTCTCAATCCGGGCATTTTCTTGAAATATTAACTTCAACTCCGGGAACATCTCATATGCTCCATGACGTTCAAAACGTCGTTGAAGACCCGGTTCCAAGCCGTAAAGCATGGCACACTGAACTACCGAGTAGTCATCAGCTTTGCTCTGCCAGACGTTCTTAACGTCGTCAGTTGCATCTACAGCAGGCCTGGCACCCAGCGGTGCTTCCAGGACGTAATTCTTTTGTGCAGCAATGAGGATAATCCTCAGGTTACAGACCCAGTCCATGTAATTGCTACCATCATCTTTCAACTTAGCTTTCTCAAGGAACACATTAAAATTCAACGGAACAACAGCACGAGCCATCTATCTACAACAAACATAGAAAAGCAAAATACTATCAGGTACTAAGTTCATGATAAATTTAAGTTCAATTAATCATATTACTTAAGAACTCCCACTTAGACAGACATCTCTCTAGTCATCTAAGTGATCACGTGATTCAAATCAACTAAACCATGTCCGATCATCACGTGAGATGGAGTAGGTTCAATGGTGAACATCACTATGTTGATCATATCTACTATATGATTCACGTTCGACCTTTCAGTCTCCGTGTTCCGAGGCCATATCTATATATGCTAGGCTCGTCAAGTTTAACCTGAGTATTCCGCGTGCGCAACTGTTTTACACCCGCTGTATTTGAATGTAGAGCCTATCACACCCGATCATCACGTGGTGTCTCAGCACAAAGAACTTTCGTAGCAGTGCATACTCAGGGAGAACACTTCTTGATAATTAGTGAGAGATCATCTTAAAATGCTACTGTCAATCAAAGCAAGATAAGATGTATAAAGGATAAACATCACATGTAATCAATATAAGTGATATGATATGGCCATCATCATCTTGTGCTTGTGATCTCCATCTCCAAAGCACCGTCATGATCACCATCATCACTGGCGCGACACCTTGATCTCCATCGTAGCATCGTTATCGTTACGCCATCTATTGCTTCTACGACTATCGCTACCGCTTAGTGATAAAGTAAAGCAATTACATGGCGTTTGCATTTTATACAATAAAGCGACAACCATATGGCTCCTGCCAGTTGCTGATAACTTCGGTTACAAAACATGATCATCTCATACAATAAAATATAGCATCACGTCTTGACCATATCACATCACAACATGCCCTGCAAAAACAAGTTAGACGTCCTCTACTTTGTTGTTGCAAATTTTATGTGGCTGCTACGGGCTGAGCAAGAACCGTTCTTACCTATGCATCAAAACCACAACGATAGTTCGTTAAGTTAGTGTTGTTTTAACCTTTGCAAGGACCGGGCGTAGCCACACTCGGTTCAACTAAAGTTGGAGAAACAGACACCCGCCAGCCACCTGTGTGCAAAGCACGTCGGTAGAACCAGTCTCGCATAAGCGTACGCGTAATGTCGGTCCGGGCCGCTTCATCCAACAATACCGCCGAACCAAAGTATGACATGCTGGTAAGCAGTATGACTTGTATCGCCCACAACTCACTTGTGTTCTACTCGTGCATATAACATCTACGCATAAAACCTGGCTCGGATGCCACTGTTGGGGAACGTAGTAATTTCAAAAAAATTCCTACGCACACGCAAGATCATGGTGATGCATAGCAACGAGAGGGGAGAGTGTGTCCATGTACCCTCGTAGACCGAAAGTGGAGGCGTTATAACAACGCGGTTGATGTAGTCGTACGTCTTCACGATCCGACCGATCCAAGTACCGAACGTACGACACCTCCGAGTTCAGCACACGTTCAGCTCGATGACGATCCCCGAACTCCGATCTAGCAAGGTGTCGGGGAAGAGTTCCGTCAGCACGACGGCGTGGTTCGTGGTGACGGTGATGATGTTCTACCGACGCAGGGCTTCGCCTAAGCACTGCTATGATATGACCGAGGTGGAATATGGTGGAGGGGGCACCGCACACGGCTAAGAAACGATCACGAAGATCAACTTGTGTCATGAGGTGCCCCCCTGCCCTCATATATAAAGAAGAGAGGGGGGAGGTACGGCCGGCCCCTGGGGGTGCGCCTGGAGGAGTCCTACTCCCACCGGGAGTAGGACTCCCCCCTCTTGCCTTGTTGGAGAAGGAAGGGGGAAGGGGGAAAGACGAAAGGGCCCCCCCCCTTCCTTGTCCTATTCAGACTAGGGGGGAGGGGGGCGCAGCTTGCCCTGGCCGGCCCTCCTCTTCTCCCTTAGGGCCCATGTAGGCCCATTAACCCCCGGGGGGGTTCCGATAACCCCCCGGTATTCCGGTAAAATCCCGATTTCACCCGGAACGATTCCGATATCCAAATATAGGCTTCCAATATATCAATCTTTATGTCTCGACCATTTTGAGACTCCTCGTCATGTTCGTGATCACATCCGGGACTCCGAACAACCTTCGGTACATCAAAAACTATAAACTCATAATATAACTGTCATCGTAACGTTAGGTGTGCGGACCCTACGGGTTCGAGAACTATGTAGACATGACCTAGAACAGTTTTCGGTCAATAACCAATAGCGGAACCTGGATGCTCATATTGGCTCCTACATATTCTACGAAGATCTTTATCGATCAAACCGCATAACAACATACGTTGGTCCCTTTGTCATCGGTATGTTACTTGCTCGAGATTCGATCGTCAGTATCCAATACCTAGTTCAATCTCGTTACCGTCAAGTCTCTTTACTCGTTACGTAATGCATCATTCTATAACTAACTCATTAGATACATTGCTTGCAAGGCTTATAGTGATGTGCATTACCGAGAGGGCCCAGAGATACCTCTCCGACAATCGGAGTGACAAAACCTAATCTCGAAATACACCAACTCAACATGTACCTTTGGAGACATCTGTAGAGCTCCTTTATAATCACCCAGTTACGTTGTGACGTTTGGTAGCACACAAAGTGTTCCTCCGGTAAATGGGAGTTGCATAATCTCATAGTTACAGGAACTTTGTATAAGTCATGAAGAAAGCAATAACAACATACTAAACGATCAAGTGCTAAGCTAACGGAATGGGTCAAGTCAATCACATCATTCTCCTAATGATGTGATCCCATTAATCAAATGACAACACATGTCTATGGTTAGGAAACATAACCATCTTCGATTAATGAGCTAGTCAAGTAGAGGCATACTAGTGACATTAAGTTTGTCTATGTATTCACACATGTATCATGTTTCCGGTTAATACAATTATAGCATGAATAATAAACATTTATCATGGTATGAGGAAATAAATAATAACTTTAATATTGCCTGTAGGGCATATTTCCTTCACAACTAGCATAGGAAGGCAAAACAAGCATGACTTCAAAACTTTAAGCACATAGAGAGGAAACTTGATATTATTGCAATATGTAGAAGCATATGATCCTCTCTTATAATAATTTTCAGTAGCATCATGAATGAATTCAACCATATAACCAGCACCTAAAGCATTATTTTCATGATCTACTTGCATAGAAATTTTACTACTCTCCACATAAGCAAATTTATTCTCATGAATAGTAGTGGGACCAAACTCAACAAAATAATTATCATGTGAGGCATAATCCAATTGAAAACTAAAATCATGATGACAAGTTTCATGGTTATCATTATTCTTAATAGCATACAAGTCATCACAATAATCATCATAGGTAGCAACTTTGTTCTCATAATCAATTGGAACCTCTTCCGAAATAGTGGATTCATCACTAAATAAAGTCATGACCTCTCCAAATCCACTTTCATCAATATAACTAGCGGAGTGACCCGCGCATTTGCGCGGCTAGATTTCTATATTTATGCTACATGGTATACCAATATGCTAGTGCATACATGATTAAAACCCTATAGCCAAGTTACTTGGCATTGTTTCTTAGCCAATTATTTTCCACGCAATTTTTGGTTGATATGATCCTAGTAAACATGCATTGGTGGTAATATTTACATACTGAAATATTTTTGGTAATATTTACATGCATTTGATACTTATATTGAATGTTACTTTGTCTTTTTTTTCTTCCGTCACTACATATTGCATGTCATCGATAGAAAACTTTTAAAAAATTATTCTAATCGACAATTACATATCACCTATAGGTTTTATATTGATGTAATTCTAAATAGCTAATTTTGTTTCATTGTATAATCAAATTTCATATTTTTATCAATAAATGATTTTTTTACTTCATATAGAACTAAATTGCTTGCCAGGTGTCCCGCACATTATAGTGGCTATGCTGCTTTTTAGTTATTATTTTTACATATTTTAATTTTAAAATTCAACCACTTATAATCTATTTAATATTTTGTCTATATGTCACATTGAATTATTAAGTTTCTATCATTTGTCCCTTTGCATCATCTTCATTCCTCGGTTCACGACTATTAGACATGTTGTGGAAAGGCCACAAAGCATGACGGCATTATTTTCATACTCTCACATATTACGCATTGTTTTGTGTCAATAAATCAATCATCAATGGAACCTCCCTCTCATTTGATTTTTAATGGCTCTTTAGCCACATGTCTTTAGCTATCGTCCTCGGACGACACATCTTATCGATAGTCCCCACTACATAACAACTTAGTAATTGTCATGTGTTACATGTTCTTCTTGTCCTCAGTCGGTTTCTTCTCAAGAATCACTATATCACACCATAATCCCAACAATATATAACATTCCCCTAATTTATCGAATGGCTTCCTCTCTAGCATTTTTAGAAGTGGCATCATACTTTGCCCGGTTTCTAAAATAGTGACTCATATGTTGTAGCGAATTGTTATATCGCTCATTCTCTCTCACTTACTGTCCTTGTAGCCTATTGTTTTTCATCGTGACCATGTTATTTTAAGGTTTCCATCTCAAAACATTATTTTCTCCTATGGTACGTATATGGTCACCTGGATAGTAGCATGTTGTCAATTATCCACTTTCTCTTATTCAATGACATGCATGTCTATGTGGTCTTTATACATGTATGTACGCTCCAGATCCTTAGGTTAGATTGTTCGACTACCCACTGTCCATGCCTAAGCTTCTATTTCTCCTTAAAATTAGTATTCTCTCCTACTATGTACTTATTATTTTAGAGACATCATGCATGTCTAGCGCGTGGTACTTATATGTGTATATTCTCTTCGATTCCTTGCAATCTACCACTTCCCGATTACCATTTTTGGAGAAGTCATGCATGCCTATGACTTTTTCTGAGAGAATATAAGTCAACAAAATCAAGAACTGTATTTGGTCCAACAGTTTATGCTTTTACCTATCCCTACGCAGTTAGGGTCGTTAGGTAGACATCCCAATTGTAGAGTAGATCTTGAAGCACTAATTTTCTTGTTTCCTGATGTAATCTTGACATTAGGCATGCATTCTTGCCAGGACTCTCCGTCCGTACTGCAGGTGTCCGATATGGACATGCATTACCCTTTACGTGACCCTGTTTTTGTTGATGTCATGATGAAATTAGCGCATGCATTGCTGCCGGGACTCTCCGCCCTCTTCCAAGTATCAGATATGGACATGTACTACACTTTAAGTGACCCTCTTTTTCTTGGCATTCACGTGGTCCGTCTCATGAGTATTTTTCGTGAAAATTTTGATAGTTTATAGTGTTAACCATTGTAATTAGAACACGTGCCATAATTCATTTGTAAAAATAATGCAAGAATATAAATATAATTTTTTGGCACTTAGATGAAAATGTACTTTTAGTATGAGTTGCTAACATCTTATAGTACTTTATGATTAAACAAAAGAGTTTTTATATTTGTTTGCGCCCACACTATATTCCATGTACGTGAACATCTACTTTTTTTTATCTCGGCAGAGAAAGATTTTTTTTCCCCAAAAAGAGAAAGTTTTTTTTGCCCATGCATAAAAAATGTCTGTTATCTCAACATGAACTTGTTTTTATATTTGTTCGCACCCACACTATATTCCATGTACATACATGTCTACTTCTTTTATCTCGGCAGAGAAAAAAATCCCAAAAAATGAGAAAGTCTTTTTGCGCATGCATAAAAAATGTTTGTTATCTCAACGTGAAGAATCAATGGAGTAGCCTAGATTGACTTTCCCTTAAAGTAAAAAATATTATCAAATGATTAATTTCCTGAAATATTACGCTAATATTTTTTTCCTAAAATCAGAGATGTCATCATGGTATTGTGATCGGACTCATCCTTTTTGGCAGCACTGGACCTAGACTTCTTGGCAGTCGTGGATTCCTTTTGTTTTTTTGAGGGAGCAGTACTTTCCTTCTTAATTAGTCGTTAGCGGCCGTGTTTTTTTTCGGCTGTTGGCAGCCGCCGATGGCAACGTACGTTCATCTTTGATTGTCCTGGACATATTTTTTTTATAGAAAGCACATATGACTTGGATGAAAGACGTGCCATATACTATTCTTACGTGATGTGCCAAATTATTTGTAGATGACTATATTTGTATGTAACGCTGCATCTTTAAATCTGAACCATTAATCTATAAAATTAAAGATCAATATAATTTAACATATGTGGACGAACGTGATGGCTTGTTTTACTTCTGTTTTAAGTATATAATAGATTATCATAAATAGGAGGCATGCTTTCATCATAATAAATATTCTCATCAAAGCTTGGGGACTAAACATATCATCTTCATCAAACATAGCATCCCCAAGCTTGTGGCTTTGCATATCATTAGCATAATGGGTATTCAAAGAATTCATACTAACAGCATTGCAATCATGCTCATCATTCACATATTTAGTGCCAAACATTTTATAGATTTCTTCTTTTAGCACTTGAGCACGATTTTC
Organism: Triticum aestivum; assembly: GCF_018294505.1. Classification (NCBI taxonomy): domain Eukaryota; kingdom Viridiplantae; phylum Streptophyta; class Magnoliopsida; order Poales; family Poaceae; genus Triticum; species Triticum aestivum. The sequence continues at coordinate 598,094,171 of NC_057795.1, read as the reverse complement.
CTTACCATCATTCTCACGAAAGATATTAAAAAGATGAAGTGTATGAGACAAACTCAATTCCATTTTTTTGTAATTTTCTTTTATAGACTAAACTAGTGATAAAACAAGAAACAAAAAGATTCGATTGCAAGATCTAAAGATATACCTTCAAGCACTCACCTCCCCGGCAACGCGCCAGAAAAGAGCTTGATGTCTACTACGCAACCTTATTCTTGTAGACGTTGTTGGGCCTCCAAGTGCAGAGGTTTGTAGGACAGTAGCAAATTTCCCTCAAGTGGATGACCTAAGATTTATCAATCCATGAGAGGCGTAGGATGAAGATGGTCTCTCTCAAACAACCCTGCAACCAAATAACAAAGAGTCTCTTGTGTCCCCAACACACCCAATACAATGAAAAATTGTATAGGTGCACTAGTTCGGCGAAGAGATGCTGATACAAGTGCAATATGGATAGTAGATATAGGTATTTGTAATCTGAAATTATAAAAACAGCAAGGTAGCAAGCAATAAAAGTCAGCATAAACGGTATTGCAGTGCTAGGAAACAAGGCCTAAGGTTCATACTTTCACTAGAGCAAGTTCTCTCAACAATAATAACATACTTGGATCATAAAATTATTCCTCAACATGCAACAATGAGTCACTCCAAAGCCACTAATAGCGGAGAACAAATGAAGAGATTATGGTAGGGTACGAAACCACCTCAAAGTTATCCTTTTTGATCTATCTATTCAAGAGTCTGTAGTAAAATAACATGAAGCTATTCTTTCCGTTCAATCTATCATAGAGTTCATACTAAAATAACACCTTAAGACACAAATCAACCAAAACCCTAATGTCACCTAGATACTCCATTGCCACCTCAAGTATCCGTGGGCATGATTATACGATATGCATCACACAATCTCAGATTCATCTATTCAACCAGCACAAAGTACTTCAAAGAGTGCCCCAAAGTTTCTACCAGAGAGTCAAGACGAAAACATGTGCCAACCCCTATGCATAGGTTCATTGAACCCGCAAGTTGATCACCAAAACATACATCAAGTAGATCACGTGAATATCCCATTGTCACCACAAATAAGCACGGCAAGACATACATCAAGTGTTCTCAAATCCTTAAAGACTCAATCCGATAAGATAACTTTAAAGGGAAAACTCAATCCATTACAAGAGAGTAGAGGGGGAGAAACATCATAAGATCCAACTATAATAGCAAAGCTCGCGATACATCAAGATCGTGCCAAATCAAGAACACGAGAGAGAGAGAGATCAAACACATAGATACTGGTAAATACACTCAGCCCCGAGGGTGAACTACTCCTTCTCGTCATGGAGAGCGCTGGGATGATGAAGATGGCCACCGGTGAGGGATCCCCCCTCCGGCAGGGTGCTGGAACAAGCACCCGATTGGTTTTTGGTGGCTACAGAGACTTGCGGCGGCGGAACTCCTGATCTATTGTGCTCCTGGAGGTTTTCGGGGTATATGGAGATATATAGGCAAAAGGAGTCGGTCAGGGGAGCCTCGAGGGGCCCATGAGGGTGGGGGGCACGCCCAGGGGGGTAGGGCGCGCCTCCCTGCCTTGTGGCCACCTCGAAGCTTCCTTTGCTTGAACTCCAAGTCTCCTGGATTGCTTATGTTCCAAAAATAACTCTCCCGAAGGTTTCATTCTGTTTGGACTCCGTTCGATATTCCTTTTCTGCGAAACACTAAAATAGACAAAAACAACAATCTGGGCTGGGCCTCCGGTTAATAGGTTAGTCCCCAAAAATAATATGAAAGTGTATAGTAAAGCCCATTAAACATCCATTTCAGATAATATAATAGCATGAATACTTCATAAATTATAAATACGTTGGAGACGTATCACACAACCTTACACTAGTAACCATATCACATCATGAATATTGTCTCCCGTGGAACCACTTTGTTCCGTTCGTCCTCTTCAACCAAATAAAATAATGTCTACAAGTCTCGAACCAAATCGTTACATTATACAACTCGCCAGGGCATCTCCAAAGCGGACCCTCGAACCTTCACTATATGTCCGGACCATAGTGTCCGAATTACTTTTGCCATCCAACGGGAACCTGCATATGTTCGCTTAGCAGTTTGGACGTACGTGTTCCCCATATCCAAGAGACAAACGGGGGGAGGGGGGCTCATGGCAGTCCGATGAGCGGGCAACAAGACATAGGGAAGGCATGTCGTGGGAATGGAGATGCGTTGTGGCTAGCAATAGACTAGTTTGAGCCTATAGTTTGGTATTGTTTAGTAAAAATATGTTTGAAATGTAATCATTTTCATCCGGTTTACATGAAAATCACCCGGTTTGCATCTACTTTGTCTTGCTATTTCAATCCTGTTTGAAATGTATGCGGATAACTTTGGATGGCTAGTTCTCGCATCTGTGTCCGTGGACAGATGCGGTGTCCAGTCCGGGGATGCCCTTACTTACTTAGGGCTGTTTGGTTTGTGACTATGGGGATGTTTGGATTGTGACTATGCCTGCCTATGTTGCCACATTATTTTTGCCACACTTGCCTAACTTGAGTTACTCAAATTGTTAGCCACACTCTGGCTTGCGTAAGGTAATCTTGCCACACTATTTATGTCTATAACATATGAGGTTCACTACTCATAAAAAAAATTCTTGCCTTAGGTGTGGCTAGAACCAAACACCCACCTAACTTGGTCAAACTTGCCTAAGGTGAGGTGTGGCAAACTGTGGCAATATATGGCTGGAAATCAAACAGTCCCTATGTTTGCCTTATGTTGCTCAAATTATTAGCCACACTTTGCCTTGCCTAAGGGAATCTTGCCATACTTTTTTTGTCTATGACATGTGGGGTTCACTGCTCATAAAAAAACTCTTGCCTTAGGTGTGGCTAGAACCAAACACCCACCTAACTTGGTCAAATTTGCCTAAGGTGAGGTGTGGCAAAGTGTGACAATATGTGGCTGGAAACCAAACAACCCCTTACATCATACTACCTCGTTATCCCACCAAAACACGCTGTAAGGGCATATGTCACCCTATGTGGTTTTGGTGATTGATGACAGTGCTTTTGCAGACTAATCATGTGCGTTGAGCATTTCAGATATCTCATGTTTAGGCACAAGACAATTCGATGCCCCTCGGAGCCTAGTGAAGACGTCGTTTTTCTATGATTCCTTTTGGTGGATTTGAGTCGTAGGAAAGCTGTACTATTAAGAGGGGGTCCGCTTTGGAAATGTTAGGGTGGAATCATCACGTACACGTCTGTTCCTTTACACCTCCTTTCCCTTTGCCTCTTTGGAGCTCCGATCTGTTCTTCATGCCTTTGCAAAACGAACGACTCCAAGTGGTAGTATGTTGTGGCCTATGATACTACTGCTCAAGGGAGCGGTAGTACTGCAGATGCTCACGGTAGTACTGTGCGGGGATGCAGTAGTACCGCTCCTCCTTCCGGTAGTACCGCTCCACGGTCGCGGTAGTACCGTGACCTCTGGCCTAGTACTACTCTCGCACGGAAGTAGGGGTGGATGTAATTTTACATCCGTGCCATATGTGGTAGTATCGCTCCCTGGGGGTGGTAGTACCGTGTCGGACTTTTGCACCGATCTTACCTCAGCGGAAGTAGACATGGATGCAATTTTTATTCATCTGTGCCTTCCCAGTCCAGTCAAGCCCTGCCTTGCGGTAGTACCACTCCGACGGTTCTATCACTCGCAGCATCCATGCAAAAGGTCCTCCTCTGGTGTTTGTCATGGGTGCGGTAGTACCACACCCCCTCGCGGTAGTACCGCGACGCCTTGCGGTAGTACCGCTCGACTGGTGCGGTAGTATCACATGTTGTGGGCTAGTTAAGTGGATAACGGTTGGATTTGTCCCTTGACTATAAAAGGGGTGTATTCTTCTCCGAGTTGACTAACTCTTCCACCTCCAAGCTCCATTGATTCTCTAAGATCCATTTTCGCCGGATCTCTCTCCCTAGCCAACCAAACTTGTTGATTCTCTAGGGATTGGTTGAGAAGGCCTCGATCTACACTTCCACCAAGAGAAATTGGATTTCCCCCACTAATCCCTTGCGGATCTTGTTACTCTTGGGTGTTTGAGAACCCTAGACGGTTGAGGTCACCATGGAGCCATAGTCCATTGTGGTGAAGCTTCATGGTGTCGTTGGGAGCGTCCAATTCAGCTGTGGAGATTGCCCCAACCTTGTTTGTAAAGGTTCGGTCGCCGCCTCCAGGGGCACCAATAGTGGAATCACGGCATCTCGCATTGTGTGAGGGCGTGAGGAGAATACGGTGGCCCTAGTGGCTTCTTGGGGAGCATTGTGCCTCCACACCGCTCCAACGGAGACGTACTTCCCTTCAAAAGGAAGGAACTTCGGTAACACATCCTCGTCTCCATCGGTTCCACTTTTGGTTATCTCTCACCTTTACTTGTCCAAGCTATATTGTGTTATATCCCTTGCTTGCGTGTGTGCTTATTGTTGTTGCATCATATAGGTTGCTCGCCTAGTTGCATATCTAGACAACCTACTTTGATGCAAAGTTTAATTTGGTAAAGAAAAGCTAAAAATTGTTAGCTGCCTATTCACCCCCCTCTAGTCAACTATATTGATCCTTTCAATTGATATTAGAGCATCATCTCTTAATTAAGGGCTTTACTGTCCTAAGAGTATGTTTGACACCATAGACGGTGAGGAGGAGCACCCTGATGTGAATCCTTCTTCGTCTACGGCCGATGGGGGATCCCCGGTCTCACGTGAGGAATTCAATGTGGCTTTGGACACATTGAAAACCTCCATGACGACCGAGGTCAAAGGCATGTTCAAAGAGTTCCTTGATGGTATTAAATTATCCACCACACCTTTTGGAAGTGGCCGCTCCCACTAACAAGGTGGCAGATGCCATCTCCGATAAGGGGGAAGCTTCTAGTGATAGGGTTCCTTTATCTAGTGGTAGAAATGGTAGCGGCATCTTTGCCCATGTTGAACCACCTCTTACTTACGAAGGACCGGATCCCTGCACTCATTTAAATCATGCGGGTTCTCCTCCTAAGATTGTGAAAAATGAGGATTTTGACTCTTGGGTCTATCGCTTTAAACGTCATTTAAACCATGTCAATACTAATCTTTGGAGAATTATTGAGCAAGGTTTCTACCCGCATGACCCAAGAAACTTCACCCCGAGAGAAGCCGCAGATCATCAATTCAATGAGAATGCCCTCTTCATCATCCATGACGCAATTCCATCCAAAGACATTGCACATCTCCATCCATTCACCATGGCCAAGGAAGCTTGGCACCATGTTGTTTCTCTTTACAAGGGAAGCGCAATCATTCAATGCTCCAACTATGAAGTGGTGCAAGATGAAGCCGATGAGTTTGCAATGAATGAATATGAAGAACCTCGTGTGCTTTACTGGAGATTAACCACTCTCGCGTCTCTCTCCGAGATCATGGGAGCAATGATACGGATGATAATTGGATCAAGCACAAATTCCTCAAGGCCATGATGCCTTACCACAAGGCCATGTCCTCCGTCATCCGTCAAAGGCCGGACTTCCACACCTTGTCCTCAAATGCAGTGTTGGATGAGTTTGTGGCGATGAGGATCTTGGACAAGACCACCGACAATGTGGTGTTGCGTTCTCAAAGAGCAAAGAAGCCCAACCTTGCCTTGAAGGCCAAGGCTAGTGTGGAATAAGAGGATGAAGAGGAAGATGAGGAGAGCAACCCTGAAGATACGAAATATGATTATCATGAGCACATGGCTCTTGCTTCAAGGCAATTTTGGAGCAAGAAGAACTCAAGGCCTAATTTCAACAAGAACAACTCAAGTGGCTTAAAGGGCAAGCAACGTGTGAGAACATGTTACAATTTGTGGCAATGTGAGCCATTTTGTTGCGGAGTGCCCTTATGAGAAGTGGGAAGACAATGGTAGCAAGCTCATCCGAAAAGAGAAAGCCAAGTCCTTCCCTATCAAGAACAACTTCACCAAGAAGACTCCGACCAAAGGGTTGGTGGCACAAGAAGAATACAACAAGGATGATGATGATTATTAAGATGGTGAAGCCATGTCCATGGCCTCCGTTGCCATTGCCACAACTCCACAGATGTCTCTCTTCGATTCACCCAACGAGAACATCACCACCAAGTGCCTCATGGTCAAAGCCACCAACAAGGTAACCCCCAACATCAAAACTACCATCATTACTAATCCTTCCTTGACGGATTGCATTGATGAAAGTGAGGGGTCTAATGAGGAAGTAAATGAATTTGAGTCTTTTATGAGTAAGCTCAATGGAAAATCCAAGAAGCACTTCGTTGTTCTCTTGGAACAACTTGGTGAAGCCAATGACATGATCGAGGCTCATGAAGAAACCATCTCTAAGATGGAAGGTCATAGTCGTGACTATGCCGATGAGATATCAGATCTCTCCAATGCTCTTGAGGAAGAGCGTGTTCATCGTTTGTCTCTTGAGGAGTCACACAATGATGACCATGCTAAATTAAATAAATATCTTGATCATGCTCTAGTTGTATCTCGTGTGCTAGATTCCGAGAAGGCTAAACTTGGGGTTGACCATGCTAGACTCAAAGAGGAGTTTGATATACTTGACAAGGCTCACAAGGCCTTGAAGGGTGCTCATGCTAGCCTCAAGGAGTCTCATGATCAACTCCAAGTGAAGCTAACCAAGGAGAAAGCCACTTTTCCTCATATGGTCTTAATTGATAATGCAAATGCTACTAACTCGTGTTGTGAGCATGTGCATCTTGTGGAGGAAAATGCCAAGTTGAAGGAGCAACTTGAGAAAGGCCTTGTCTCTTGCATACAAGGTGAGAAGAATCTCAATGACCCTTTGAGCAATCAAAGTAAGTTGTGGCCAAGGAGGGAGTTGGGTTCGCACCCGAGTCCAAGAACAAGAAGAAGAATGACAAGACCAAACGACCTCCTCCTCTCAAGCAAACTTTTGTGAGGGAGGGAGAGGGTGCTTCAAAGGAGAAGAAGAACAATGTTAAGGGTGGAGATGTCAAAAAGGGCAATGCCACCCCTTCCAACAAAGCCGGCGACTTTAATCCTTCTTATGTATTGTGCCGTGCTAGTGATGGGTATGTTTATGCTAAATTTGTTGGCTCTCCTTATGAGTACATTGAATGGTCTATTTGGGTCCCTAAGACCCTTGTTACTAACATCAAAGGACCCATTACAAAATGGGTACCTAAAACCAAGCATTGATCACTTGTAGGTGTTTGCTTCCGGTGGGGGATCATGGTTGCTCGATAGTGGAGCCACAAATCATATGACCGAAAGCAAGGACTTGGTGGTGGATGTGCAAAAGATCCCATCTATGCCCACCAATGTCGAGTTGGGTGATGCCTCGTCTTCTAAGGTATTGGGTCTTGGCAAGGTAGTCATTTCTCATGATCTCACGATCAAGAAAGTCATGCTTGTTGAGTCCCTTGCATACAATTTACTTTCCGTTCATCAACTTGCAATCATGGGTTTTGCCACATTCTTTGATATTGATACCGTGACCCTCTTGTGGAGCAAGACTCTTAAAGTAGCCTTTGTTGGGCATGTCGAGAACGGTATTTATGTGATTAACTTTTCGGAGCGACCCACTAAGACCGCGACATGCCTAATGACTAAAGTTGATGTGGTGTGGCTTTGGCATCGATGTTTAGCCCATGTCAATATGAGATCTTTGCAAAGTCTTCTCAAGGGGGCCTTGTCCATGGACTAACCAATGTTAGCTTTGCCAAAGATCGTGCTTGCAGTGCTTGTATCAAAGGAAAGTTACATGAGAAGGCTCACCCTCCCATGACTATCATCTACTCGAAGAGACCCTTGGAGCTCCTTCACATGGATCTCTTTGGGCCTCCATCCTTTGATAGTCTTGGGGGTAGAAAGTATTGCTTGGTGATTGTCGATGATTACTTAAGGTACACTTGGGTATATTTTTTCAAGAGGAAGAGTGAAACTCAACAAACTGTCATCGACTTTGCAAATGAAGCTCAACGTCAACACGATGCAAAGATCTTGACAATTAGAAGTGACAACGGCACCGAGTTCAAGAACTACACATTGGATGAGTTTCTTAGTGATGAGGGGATCAAACAAAATGGTGTAGCGGAGAGGAAGAACCGGACGTTGATGGATGCGGCAAGGATCATGATGGCGGAGGTCAAGTCTCCTTATAACTTTTGGGCCGAAGCCATCAACACCGCGTGTCATGCATCCAATCGGCTCTATCTCCGCAAAGGCTTGAACAAGACTCCATATGAAATACTCACCGGTAACAAGCCCAACCTCAAGTACTTCCGGGTGTTCGGTTGTAAGTGTTTCATTATCAAGAAAGGTTTTTGTTTGTCTAAATTTGAGGCTAGAGCTCATGAGGGCATATTTATTGGTTATGCTACAAACTCTCATGATTATCGTGTCCTCAACAAGTCCACGGGGCTCATTGAGGAGACGAGACATGTAACGTGGAGTTTGACGAGAATAATAGCTCCCAAGTGGAGCAAAGTGGTAATTGTGATGTAGGTGGTGAAATTCCTCCCCAAGCCATAAGAAGAATGGATGTTTGTCATATCCTACCCATTAAGGAACCCCTTGTGGCCGAAGGAGAAGGACAATGCTCCACTCAAGTGGAGCCATCACCGACCCAAGACCCACATGCTTCCGAAGAACAAAGTGAAGGCCCTCAACCACGTGAACAAGATCAAGGGCAAGATCAACCTCAAGATGGTGGTGAGCCACAAAGTGATGCCCAAGGTCAAGTTATCCCTTCCGAGCAAGTTCAAGATCAAGAGCAAGCTCAAGATCAAGAACAAGCTCAAGACGGCGCTCAAGATGATCAAGTTTCTGCTCCTCTTTTCACACCTAAGGAGGAATTAGAGCGTTGTGCCGCTAAGATTGCTTCCAAGCTCACAACCAAAGGTCATCTCATGGAGAATGTGGTTGGAAACCTAAGAAAGGGGGTAAGCACTCGTAGACAATTAGCAAACTATTGTGAACATCACGCGTTTGTTTCTCGTGTCGAACCCCAAAAGGTCTATGAGGCGCTCGAGGATCCGGATTGGCTCAATGCCATGCATGAAGAACTCAACAACTTCAAGCACAACCAAGTGTGGAGATTGGTGCCAAGGCCAACGGGGAATCATAATGTCATTGGGACCAAATGGATATTCAAGAACAAGCAAGATGCTCATGGGATCATTGTTCGCAACAAGGCTCGTTTGGTGGCACAAGGTTAATCCCAAGTCGAGGGCATCGACTACGGTGAAACCTTTGCTCCCGTTGCTCGCCTTGAATCTATTTGTTTGTTGATTGCTTATGCTTCTCATCATAATTTCAAGTTGCAGCAAATGGATGTGAAGAGTGCTTTTCTTAATGGTCCTATTAATGAGTTGGTGTATGTCAAACAACCCCGGGGTTCGAGGATTCCTATTTCCCCGATCATGTGTACCAACTAGACAAGGCACTCTATGGTCTTAAACAAGCCCCACGTGCGTGGTATGATCATCTTACCGAATTGTTGCAAGATCGTGGGTTCAAAATTGGGAAAATCGATCCCACTCTCTTTACTAAGAAGGTCAAAGGGGAGTTGTTTGTATGCCAACTATATGTTGATGACATTATCTTTGGTTCCCCTAACAAAGCCTTCAATGACGCTCTCATGACCTCAGAGTTCAAGATGTCTATGATGGGAGAGTTGAAGTTCTTTCTCGGGCTCGAAATCAAGCAAAGAAGAGAAGGAACCTTTATCAACCAAGCCAAGTACACTCAAGACATGCTCAAGAGATTCAAGCTAAGTGATGTCAAGCCGGCCTCCACCCTAATGCCCGTCAACTGCCAACTTGACATAGATCCCAATGGTAAAGCAGTGGATTAAAAGGTATATCACTCCATGATTGGCTCCTTGCTTTACCTTTGTGCATCTAGACCGGAGATCATGTTGAGTGTGGGAATTTGTGCACGGTTTCAAGCCGCACCTAAGAAAAGCCACTTTGTGGCGGTCAAGCAAATCTTTCAATATTTGGCTCATACCCCAAACTTTGGCTTATGGTACCCAAGAGGAGCCAACTTTGATCTTTTGGGCTACTCAGACTCAGATTGGGCGGGAGACAAAGTGGATAGGAAGTCCACCTCCAGAGGGTGCCAATTTCTTGGTTGCTCTTTGGTGCGTTGGTCTTCTAAGAAGCAAAATTGTATGTCTCTCTCGTCCACCGAGGCGGAGTATGTGGCTGCCGGTAGTTGTTGTGCTCAACTTCTATGTATGAGGCAAACTTTAAAGGATTACGGTGTCACTTGTGACGAAGTGCCTCTTTGTTGTAACAATGAAAGTGCCATCAAGATCTCTCTCAACCCGGTGCAACACTTCAAGACTAAGCATATTGAGATTCGGTATCACTTCATTCAGGATCACATTAGGCGAGGGGAGATCCAGCTCAAGTATGTCAACACTTATGATAACCTTGCAGATATTTTCACGAAGCCCTTGGATGAAGCATATGGAGGCTCCAAATATGGAGGCTCCGAGCTCCATAAATTATGCCGACCCAAAAGCATATAATGACTCTGCAGCTCTGCTGGAGTGTTATTTTAGGCTAGAATCGTCATATTTATAGTTTTTATGGCCATTCGGCAAATATGACAGCTCTACTAGAGTTGCTCTTACCTCCAACAACTCATTTGCTTCTTGAGCAATCCCTAATTTCTTTTTGCTTTTTCAGCAACACTAACTAGTATTTCCAGCATTTCCCCCAAACAAAACATATATTTTCAGCAACATTTATACGAGTAAGCAAGACACTAAAACTTGACTCCCACGTTGACGGGTGAATTTGGAGCGAGCTCCAAATGAGGCCTCCACAACCTCCAAATATGGAGGCTACGGGCTCCGTTTTGGAGTGAGCTCCATAATTATGCCAACTCGAAGGCATAAGATGATTGTGCCAGAGTGTCATCTTGGGCCAAACTCATCGCATTGGCAGGTTTTATGGCGATTGAGCCAATATGACGACTCTGCTAGAGTTGCTCTTACCTCCAACAACTCATTTGATTTTTCAGCAACATTAATTTGTACTTTCAGCATTTCCGCGAAAAAGAAACACATATTTGCAGCAACATTTATAGAGCAATGATCAACTTTTTGTTTGTACTTTCATCCCGTATTTTTTATTCATAATTATGGGAAAACATATGACATCAACAATAGATGGACAACCTTACACTAACAACCATATCACATCATGAATATTGTCTCCCGTGGAACCACTTTGTTCCGTTCGTCCTCTTCAACCAAATAAAATAATGTCTACAAGTCTCGAACCAAACCGTTACATTATACAACTCGTCAGGGCATCTCCAAAGCAGACCCTCGAACCTTCACTATATGTCCGGATCACAGCGTTAGAGCATCTCCAAAGCGGACCCTCGAACCTTCACTATATGTCCGGATCACAGTGTCCAAATTACTTTTGCCATCCAAGGGGAACCTGCATATGTCCGCTTAGCAGTTTGGACGTACGTGTTCCCCGTATCCAAAGAGACAAACGGGGGGGGGGGGGGGGGGGGGGGGGGCTCACGGCAGTCCGATGAGCGAGCAGCGGGACATAGGGAAGGCATGTCGTGAGAATGGAGATGCGTTGTGGCTAGCAATAGACTAGTTTGAGCCTACAGTTCGGTATTGTTTAGTTAAAATATGTCTGAAATGTAAACATTTTCATCAGGTTTACATGAAAATCACCCGGTTTGCATCTACTTTGTCTCGCTATTTCAATCCTGCTTGAAATGTATGCGGATAACTTTGGATGGATGGCTCTCGCATCCGTGTCCATGGACGGATGCGGTGTCCGGGCCGGGATGCCCTTACTTACTTAGGGGCTGTTTGGTTTGTGACTATGTTTGTCTTATGTTGCCACATTATTTTTTGCCACACTTGCCTAACTTGAGTTGCTCAAATTATTAGCCACACTTTGGCTTGCCTAAGGGAATCTTGCCATACTTTTTGTGTATATGACATGTGGGGTTCACTGCTCATAAAAAAAATTCTTGCCTTAGGTGTGGCTAGAACCAAACACCCACCCAACTTGATCAAATTTGGCTAAGGTGAGGTGTGGCAAAGTGTGACAATATGTGGCTGGAAACCAAACAACCCCTTACATCATACTACCTCGTTATCCCACCAAAACACGCTCAAGTACAATTATGCGAAGCCCGGCCGCATTGTTGCAATTGCGTTCATAGGTCTGCATGGTTTTCCATGGATCACTCACTCACCACTTCACCGGCCACCCGTGGTGGTCGTCAGCCGCAGCTTTTGTTTCCGAGAGTCCGCAGGCAGCCATGGTGCCGTCACCACGTACGTACGTAGTGCACGCACAGAGGGAGAGAGAGAGACCTCGCTGGGGGCCAGGAATGTTTTGGCGGAGGCAAGCAAAGCCAATGATCCAGTGCTGGAGACCGCGGCGACAATCGTGGCCACCAAAGGCGCTGCTCAGCTCGCCCCCATGTTCCGCCTCATCATGGCCTGCTCTCTCTCCCTATCTATCTATCCTGGCAGGCAGCGCATGCGACGCGCCACCGTCCTCGACTCGTAGGTGCGCGCGCTTCCCGCCCACTCATACTTGCTGACCGTCGCTCGCTACTCTCTCCCCGGGGCACGCAACGAAAACGAAGCGAGAGCGTCGCGGTCGCACGGCGCGGCACGGCGCGGCGCGTCGCGAGGTGCCGCTCGACGATACGCGACGCGCGCCGGGACGTGACGGCGCGCGCGCGGACAACGCCGGAGCACGCAATGCATGGCCACGAGCGGTTCACGCGGCCACGTCGCACCGCCGCCCGCCGGGTCTCCACCTTGACCAGCTTTACTACTACGGTGTGAAAGTGAAACCTCAGCCATTACCGCTGCGCTGCGCGCTGGTCAGCAGCACCGGGAGTCGGGCCGTGCGCTCGTATTTCCTGGAGATCGGCGCGGCTAGCATGGCTTTGTCGTTAACCAATCTTTTACGGCCGGGATATTCATGTCTGCTCTTTTTCTCGCCATCGCCACAGCCCCCATCCACACGCACGCGCACGGAGTCGCACGACAAAGCCTGGCTGGTGAGCACAAAGCTTTAGGCTACGCTTAGCTAAGCGAGCGAGCCAGACAGTAAGTACTCCTACAGCGCGTAGCATTAGGTCGCCCTCGTTGGACTGTTGCGTGGGCTATATCACCCCTCTCGTCTCCCCCCCCTCGCTCCCACCCTTCCCCAAAATCGTCAACCCAGTTTGGTGGGTCGCAGCGCGGCCGTGTCGGGCGGACGGATTGCTCTGCCGAAGGGAAGGAAGGAGCCGTCATGCGGGCGGTCGCCGGCGGCGGCGGCGGGGGCGGGGCCCCGGGCCGGCCGCGGTGGGGCGGCTCGGGCGCCACCACGCCGCGCTCGCTCAGCACCGGCTCCTCGCCGCGCGGCTCCGACCGCAGCTCCGACGACGGCGAGGAGCTCGTCGAGGTCACGCTCGACCTGCAGGAGGACGACACCATTGTGCTGCGCAGCGTCGAGCCGGCCGCCGCCAACGCAAGCGCCAACGCCGCAGCCTCGGTCCCCGGCTCGTCGGGGGCGTCGCCGTCCGTGATGGGGTGGAGCGCGGAGCCGACGCCGCCGCCCGGAGCGGGGGCGGGGCCGTCGCGGTCGCGGTCGCCGGCGATCCGGCGGACCTCGTCGCACCGGCTGCTGCAGTTCTCGCAGGAGCTCAAGGCCGGGGTGTCCCGCGCCAAGCAAATCTCGCAGGACCTCACCAAGCGCTTCACGCGCACCCAGAGCCGCGCCGCCCTCGCCGAGCCCCCGGCTCAGCCCCCGGCCGCGCACCCGCCGTCGGGCATCGAGTCCGCCCTCGCCGCCCGCGCCGAGCGCCGCCAGCGCGCGCAGCTCGACCGCACCAAGTCCACCGCGCAGCGCGCCATCAAGGGCCTCCGCTTCATCAGCGGCAACACCAAGGCCAGCAACAACGCCTGGATCGAGGTCCAGCGCAACTTCGACCGCCTCGCCCTCGACGGCCGCCTCTCCCGCGCCGACTTCCCGCAATGCATAGGTCAGCTTGGTTGCTTCAAATCTCCTCCCAACAATCCTCAAGCCGCTTTGCTCGCTCCCCCTCTTAATCCCTAGCCGCATTTGGTTTTCAGGGATGATGGAGTCCAAGGAGTTCGCCATGGAGCTCTTCGACACGCTGTGCCGGCGGCGGCAGATGCAGTCGGACCACATCAACAGGGAGGAGCTGCGCGAGATCTGGTCGCAGATCACCGACAACAGCTTTGACTCGCGCCTCCAGATCTTCTTCGACATGTAACAACCCAACCCCCTACAATCCCCAACCAACCTCCTGCCAAATCATTCTGCGCGCTCCGAGTCCGCACCATTTTTTGCTCCGTTAACGCGGTACGGTTCAATCCAATCACAGGGTGGACAAGGACGCCGACGGCCACATCACGGAGGCGGAGGTGAAAGAGGTACTACTACTACTGCTCCTGCTGCTGTTCTTCATACGTACTCCGTATTTCCTTTCCTTTTTACCCCGGTTGCGCTTGGCATTTCTGCTGCTGCAACAGTACAAATTCTTCCATTTTGGTAGTCGTAGAATATTCGGACTAGTATATTTTGATGATTGGGCCGTCCATTCTCGCCATGTCCTTGTCTGCTGGTTGTCTGCAAGCTTGCGCTCCAGGATTCACGCATAAGAACCGTATGTGTGGATTGGGAAATATTGCCGACTAATCAAGACCCCCCGGCGAGACTGGCGGGGAAAGCATCATCCCTGGCCGGCACCCACGCGCCAATCTCTTTCTACATGAGCTTTTTTTTGGTTCTAGAAACACGGGAGGAAGAGGTTACGTAAATTTACTACGGATGGCGATGGAAGTCAGTCGTGAAGAGAAGACCAGATCGAACGCAACAGTAGTTGGTGGGGGGCGTTCCCGTCAGGCTGGCTAGCTATTATAATCCGTTCAACAGGGAGGACTTTTTAATTAGAGATTTAATCTAATCTATTGTTTCCGTTGTTGTGATTGTGACATTGTGTAAAGGGCCTAGCCAGGTTGTTTATCGTGCTTTTTCCAAGCTGTGAAAAGGATGGTTCCTGATGATGATTAACGGTGGCAATTTTGCTTTGTTTCCAGATCATCATGCTAAGTGCGTCCGCCAATAAGCTGGCGAGGCTTAAGGAGCAAGCAGAGGAATACGCCGCGCTGATCATGGAGGAACTAGACCCTGAAGGCCTCGGCTACATTGAGGTATAAAACTGTAGATTCCTTCTGGCTTCCCGTCACTATCCTCTGGTTTCCTTCAAATTTTGGTGGTTCCCAAGACAGCAACACTATTGTTGCTACTACTGAAAAACAAAGTTCTGTATATTTTTATTCCTGTCAGTCAAATCCCATTGCTGTCCTCCAGCAAATATCCTAGATATCATTCTATCTTTGTTTCTACTTCTGCCCTCCTCCCCATATCTATTTTAACATACCCAAAGGTTGAACCAATAACATCTTACTTGTTGCCCAGTCTGGGATACAAGTTCCCGTCGTGTGTCTCTCAATGGTCAATGCTTTGCTGTCGGTTCACTTTCCGGAGCTCTAGCTACATTCCAAACATATGGAAAATTGCAGTTATTCGTAATAGAGGAAACTGGAAACCACGGGCCTGGAGCCCTTAGGTCTTCAGAAAAGAGACATCATTAATAACTGTACTTGAAGTCATATATGTTGGTTCGCTGAAGAAGGGGCTTCCTCTTTAAGCAACATCAACGTAGTAGATGCAGTAAAAGTGTTGTGGTGATTGACATGTTTATGCTGAAAATTGACACAACCAGATAGAATATTAACAAAGAACCCTGATCATGCTTCCCTTGATGACCACTTGTGCTTCAAGCTGGTGAGCACATGTATAGCAGAATATCAAGTGTAGTTCAGTTCGAATCTTCTCATAATTTGCCGTCTTCAAATGAGATTTTCCGCATGCACATCTGACTGTATGTTGCTGAATTCTAGCAAGAAAGATGTAGTTTATCTTTGCCATCCACACTGAAATCTTTTTAATCCTATCAAGAATAGAGGCTGTTGCTTGCAGGAGCCTGTGCCATCCATAGTCAAATTATATCCACCGTCCCGCCTGATGTTGCATTTGTGAGACAGCAACGGGCACATTACCCTAATCAAATACAAGGCTCAGTGCCAAGTATCATTTGTTGTAGAATTGTTGTTCTGGTATCGCCAGGGTTACAATTACTTTTGACCTTTCATTAGGTGCCAAGTCTTATTTGTCTTATTTAGTGGACAAAGTAATTATATCCACATCAAATACTGCAGCAGCCTCACTTCTGTGCTATACCCAATATGCACTGCTTTAGTTCCATCTAAATTTCTTATGTGTATGCGTCTCTGCTAGGCTGTGTTTGTTTGGGAGACTGTCGAAGTGTAGCACTTGTACAGGTGGATATTCAATACGATGCCCCTCTTTCTTAGGATGGAGTTATTGCATGCATGTTCCCCAAGATTTAGCAGGTATGGTGCACTCATATGGGAGCCATGTGTGCCACCAGATGCAATCATAATCTTGCGGGGCCTTCTACAGTTTGGTGGGCTATTTGACTTTCTGTTCTCAGACTGATGTGCACCGTTAACCTGCTGTGTATTTCCTGATCAGTATAACTATGGATTTTTCCCGACTGTTGATTGGGTCATATGCGGTTTAAGTTAGACAACACAATGGCCTTTCATTGTTAACTCCACTACGGTTAATTACCTGGTAATATTATGGTAGTTGGATAAAAGTGTGTTCTGTGCTTTTAAAATTGAAATGTTCACACATTGAAGTGATATATCATAACATCATTTGGCTATCACTTTAAATGCTTATAATTTATATAATTGTTTGGTTTATGGATAGACCAAATTGATGGAACTTATTACCAGCAAATATTGTAGAAAAATGTGCCAGTGTTTCTTGAGGTCATATTCTACTTAATGTTGGGACACGTTAAAAACATTGTTTGTGATTGTCATTGCAGCTTTGGCAGTTGGAGACGTTGCTATTGCAGAAGGATACATACGTTAACTATAGCCAGGCCTTGAGCTACACGAGCCAGGCACTGAGCCAGAACCTTGCTGGCCTAAGGCATAAGAGCCCGATCCGAAAAATGAGCAGCAAATTAAGCTATTATCTGGAGGACAACTGGAAACGCCTCTGGGTACTTGCACTGTGGATTGGGATAATGGCTGGATTGTTCATTTGGAAATTTATCCAGTACCGCAACCGGTACGTCTTTAGTGTGATGGGCTACTGTGTAACAATTGCAAAGGGGGCTGCTGAGACCCTTAAGCTGAACATGGCACTCATTCTCCTACCCGTATGCCGCAACACCATTACTTGGCTGCGTAATACAAGAGCTGCACGGGCATTACCGTTCGATGACAACATCAACTTCCATAAGGTTAGACATTAGACCCCCATTGCTTTTGTTATTGTTTGTTGATTTCTGCGAAATTAAGCCATGTCCGACTGTCCAATAAATTTCCTGCAGAATTCCTGTGTTCTGAACAGGCCTAGGATATATTTTTGTATTTGTGTTGGAAAAGATATCTCTCCACACTTTCATTATCTGTACCTAGTTCTGTAGACTGCAGTGGTTGATGTGAATACATGTGATGCAACAAAATTTGGTTAAATACATGGTCCTTCGCATGGTTGGTGGTTCCTACATGTGGGTCTGACATCACATGTGCCCTACACCATGAAAGGGACTTGGGTACATCGTAATAGAGCTTAGTTAATAGACGACTCCCCCATACTTTCTGTCTGAAAGCTTTCTCTGATGTCCCAATAATTGGTGCAGTTTAGAAAATGGGTTATGAACTTGAAAAAACAATCATATTTTGCCTAGTTGCTGTTAATTTAATCATGTCAAAATCTTTTTATTGGTGCCTGTTATCTTATGTTTTGTTCTAGATTAAGCTATGGGATAGTCATTGTTTTCCGTCAGCAGTATTTGACTTACACAAGCTAGTCATGCAAGCTCAGATCCTAAAGGCATGCTTTTATATATGAGTGTTTAAGAAACAACCTTTGGTCACATATACTCCTTCTGTAAAACGTTTTAGGTCACTACCTTAGTGACCTAAACGTCTTATAAAAGTTTACAGAGGGAGTACCATACAGAAGTCGGATGGGCCATGATTAGACATCAGCTGTCAGCTTACAGTAATAGTTGGGCTGTAAAGTCGGCTCATCCGAAGCTCTTCTCAGCTAAATATAGCAGCTTGTGAACTAATGCAAGGAAAAGCTGTGGTCCAGCTCATTTTCATTTGTACGCACAAAATGAAAATAATTTAGTAAACAGAAATAATCCAGGTGTATAATGTGATCATTAGTTTAGCCTAATGTGTCTGTTCTCAACTTACCATTCATACTCTAGGTTAATGGGACACAATGACATAATGGCATCCAGACAAGCAAGGGTTACAGCTAACAATGAACATTTTGTGTTGCCATGGCAGACTATTGCGGCGGCAATTGTGGTTGGTGTTATCCTTCATGCAGGAAACCATCTTGCATGTGATTTTCCACGGCTTATAGATTCCTCAGACGAGAAATATGATCCACTGCGCATGTACTTTGGGGAGACCAAGCCAACATATTTGGCGTTAGTCAGAGGAGTGGAGGGTGTAACTGGAGTTATTATGGTTGTCTGCATGCTCATTGCTTTTACTCTAGCAACCAGGTGGTTCCGTCGTAGCCTGGTGAAGCTACCCAAGCCATTTGACAAGCTAACTGGCTTCAATGCCTTCTGGTACTCTCATCATCTGTTTATCATTGTATACATATCACTTGTTATTCATGGAGAGCGTCTATACCTTATCCTGGATTGGTACAAAAGAACGGTTAGTTTATATCTTTTCTTCTCCTTTACTCTCTTTACCTGAATAATTTTGTAAGCACCTAATCTCTTTCGCAGACATGGATGTATCTTGCAGTCCCTGTTGGGTTATATGTAGGGGAGAGGACTCTGAGGTTCTTCAGGTCTGGCAGTTACTCTGTCCGGATATTGAAGGTCAACCCACATAAAATTTGAAATTTGAGTTCTATTTCCATGTCTGGTACGCTGACACATACACTTGCTTTGCAGGTGGCCATATATCCTGGTAATGTTTTGACATTGCAAATGTCTAAGCCACCGACATTCCGTTACAAGAGCGGGCAGTATATGTTTGTTCAATGTCCAGCTGTTTCACCATTTGAATGGTACATGCCTCTTAATTGTAAATAAACTACAGTTGGAACAAAAAAAATCGCTTTTACACTATCTAGTATGTTTATGTACAGTTTATTTGTAGAATAGGTATGCATGGCACTTCATTCAATCTCAAATACTCTTACCCTTTTCAGGCATCCCTTCTCGATAACTTCAGCACCGGGGGATGATTTTCTCAGTATCCATGTCCGACAACTTGGTGACTGGACGCGAGAGCTCAAGCGTGTATTCTCCGCAGCTTGTGAGCCACCTATGAATGGGAAAAGTGGCCTCCTTAGAGCAGATGAGAACACCAAAAAAACGTATGGCTATCCTTCTTATTCAGAGGCAATAATATGTTTGTGCAATCGGGATCTTGATAATTATTTTCAAAATGCAGTTTCCCAAAACTTTTGATTGATGGACCGTATGGTTCTCCTGCGCAAGACTATAGCAAGTATGATGTTTTACTACTTGTTGGGTTAGGAATTGGTGCAACTCCTTTCATCAGCATATTGAAAGATCTGATTAACAACATCATCAAAATGGAGGAAGAGGATGTAAGCAAATTTTCCGTGCACCCTACTACAATTAGAAGTTAGAACTACTATTGATTCTTGACAGACTATACTGCAATCTATATCATGTTTCCAATTGGCGTCTTCCTTATACCCTAACCGCTGGAAGAACTATAATATTCAGTGATTTATTTATCCATCTATTTGTGCTACATTACCAAAACTATGAAAAACTAGACTAATTAAATAACTCATCAACCTATATTTGCAGGAAGCCTCAACTGATCTTTACCCACCAATCGGACCCAGTAAGGCATCTGTTGACCTTGACACCCTTATGAGGATTACGTCAAAACCAAAGAGGGTTTTTAAGACAACAAATGCTTACTTTTATTGGGTGACACGGGAACAAGGCTCTTTTGATTGGTTTAAAGGAATCATGAATGAGATTGCTGAACTAGATCAAAGGGTAATTATCAGCCAAACTTTTTTCAAGTGATACACTGTGTTTGCTCGCAATTTAGTTCTTACAGCTGCCTTTCTTCAATATTAGAATATCATTGAGATGCACAACTATCTCACAAGTGTTTACGAAGAAGGGGATGCCCGGTCAGCACTCATCACAATGCTGCAAGCTCTCAACCATGCGAAGAACGGTGTCGATGTAGTGTCTGGAACTCGAGTAAGTTACAAGTTATGACATACCAATTGGCCTCATGCCAGTCTTAGTATTAGCAGTATTAATGTTCGAATTTTGCTATATTATTAGGGTGAGGTGTGGCAAAGAAACATGCTAGCATGCCTGTCGAGTTAATTTTATGTGCTCGCTATTTACTGATATACTGATTTCGCAGGTGCGGACACATTTTGCAAGACCAAATTTTAAGAGGGTGCTGTCTAAGGTAGCCTCCAAACATCCTTATGCCAAGATAGGTAAGATACTAATTAAAGCTTGCCTTTTAGTGTAGCCTTTTGATGCTTTTAGCTGCGAAATACTCCTACCCATCAGCACGTTTTAGTTATCCTTCAGGCAAGATGCAATACAACAACATAAATAGCACAGTTCTGGCTGTCCAATTTGGGTATGAACTTATATTATCTGATTGTTGCAAAGAAGGTAATTGCTACTGTTGCTTGCACAGGAGTGTTCTATTGCGGAGCTCCGGTTCTGGCGCAGGAACTAAGCAACCTTTGCCATGAGTTCAATGGCAAATGCACGACAAAATTCGAATTCCACAAGGAGCATTTCTGAAACAGGTAAACCTCACAATAGGAAAATAGCACAGGTGTGTTGTATGTATGTCGTCGTTGCTTGTGGCGCGCTGGACTTTGGAGAGCAGGGGGAAGAATCATCTAGTGCTTTCTCGGTGCACCGATCGCCAATTACGCGATGGACACTGCATTGCTCGAGATACTCAAGAAAGGAAGCTGGGTATCAGCTGGCAGTACATACATTACACATCAATCATGGATTCAGAAGTATATATTACGGTCACGCCGGCCAGGGCAGCCCCTCTGTAAAATCTCCTATATGCGGATGCGGAGTCGACACAAAGACTGATCTCCTGAATATGGTTTATGGTTTTGACTACATGCTGGGTGATGTGATGTAGGACAATAGGGAAGGCCACCACAGGCACAAGGCTAAGTAACTGTGTATATTTGCTTGTAGCTGAGTTGCAGGCCACAAGTTTGTTTGTTCTCACTTTGTAATTATACACAGACGGAAACACAGGCAGGGAGAGTACAGTACAGTTTGATTCTTTTCTTCTCTTTGTATGTAAAAAGTTTAGGTTGGTAGTGATTGGGTCCGGATTGAGGACATGAATGGACTACATTCGAGCTTGTGTTGTTTGTTGTGCCACGATAGGATAACATGCATTCTTTTTCATGGGGTTGTGTGATGTTGAGACCATTGCTCGTTTTTGTTTGGACTTCTGTGTGATATATGTTGCTGTTGATGTATGGAATATGATCATATTTGAGAAGGGGTCAAGTTCTTCCTCCGCCACGACCATGGCATCGCCGTGGTCGCGGTTCGACGGCGATCACCTTGCCGTCAGAATTCATCGACGATAATCTAAGTTATGGTTTTTTCATTCCACGTGATATGATCCGACAAAACTGTAACACGACGATAATCTAATCTAAGTTCTATAACAGGCTCTAAAGATCTCTAAGAAACTCAGCAAACGCCGACCGGGATGCTCCACCTTCGTCCAGCGCCTCGAGTGCCTTGTGCTTGGCCGCCATGGCTCGCTCCCGCAGCGCCTCCCCGCCCTTGGACTCCATCACCCACCTCACCTTGGCCTCCACCTCCGCCGCCGCCACCGCCTCCCCGTCGTACCCGGCCATCTCCACGCCGGCGCCCATCTCCTCCACCACGAACACCTTGTTCTGCCTCTGCTCCGCGTACAGCGGCCAGCAGATGAGCGGCTGCCCCGCCACGATCGCCTCCAGCGTCGAGTTCCACCCGCAGTGCGTCACGAAGGCGCCCGTCGCCCGGTGGTGCAGCACGTCCGCCTGCGGCGCCCACGACTTGACGACCAGCCCGCGGCCGCCGGTCCGCTCCTGGAACCCCTCCGGCAGCAGCGCCGCGAGGTCCGGCTCGGCGAGAGCGTCCGCGAGCAGGTCCGGCCCGCCGTCCGCGCTGCGCGGGCTCTGCACCACCCACAGGAACCTCTGCCCGGACCGCTCCAGCCCGACGGCGATCTCCTCCAGCTGCGTCTTGGGGAAGGTGCCCATGCTCCCGAAGCAGAGGAACACGACGCTCTTCTCCGGCTGCGCGTCCAGCCACGCCAGGCACTCGTGCTTCTTCTCTTCACCGCCACCGCCGCCGGCTGAGATCATTGGCCCGACGCAGTACACCGGCGGCGTGGCGCGGCCGGGGACGCACGCGCCGTCCCGGAGCGCGCGCAGCGCCCTGTCCTCGAGCCACTCGAACGTGTTGATGACGATGCCCTGGGACTCCGGAATCCGCTCGAACGCGTGCAGGAAGCTCTTGTACACCTCGTTGTGGCGGTCGAGCGCGAGCTCGGGGAGGTCGGTGGGCTTGAAGGGGCGGTTCCCGGGGAAGGAGAGCGGCACGTCGCCGATCTCGCCGAGGCTGGCGTCGCCGATCTGGGCCTGCATGCGCGGGAGGTAGAGGTTCACGGCGAGGCTGCTGGCGCTGCCGGTGTAGAAGACGTAGACCGGCACGCCGAGCTCGGCGGCGACGTCGACGGCGTCCGCGCAGAAGCAGAACATGTCGAGGACGAGGGCGCGCACGGAGGGGAGCACCGAGCGGAGGTAGTCGCGGAGCGGCGCGTTCATGCGGCGCAGGAGGACGAAGGGGTTGGGCGCCTCGGCGGCGTCCGGCGCCACCGTGTCGCCGTCGACGTCCGGCGGCGTGGGCAGCACGTGGAAGCGGACGGACGGGTTGGCGGCCGCGGCGCGCGCGACGGCGGCCGAGGTGTCCGTGGCCTTGCCCGGCGGGACGGTGACGATGACGGTGACGGCGAGGCCGCCGCGCAGGAAGAGCTTGGCCAGCTCCACCATGGGCACCAGGTGGCCCACGCCGAGCCCGGGGTTGAGAACCACCGTGTCCCCCATGGCCGGGCGCTGGGCACGCGTCGTGCGGTCTGTGGACGTGCACGCCGCGTGGATCTGCGGTTGCCACGGCAGAGCAACAACCCGTCTCGTAATATACGGCCAGATGACACGATCGGTAGTATCTGCGTTGGCCGTTGGGAACTCTTTTAAATCTTGTTTTGCGATTGAGATATGGGTTACAAACCGTCAGAAAAAAAAAGAGATATTGGTTCCGTTGCTACGTACAGAAACTTGGGACCGGCTGGAGATCAATCAACAGAAAACAAAATGGGTCAGTCGATTAACCCAGATTTGTTTCAGTAAATTTGCTCCTAGTGGGATTGTGGGAATAGAGGGACAGAGCGAGGGACACAGCGTTGCATGAGTCGGTCTTTTTTTTTTAGCATCAATACAGACACAAGCGCTCATATACACACGCATACATTCATCCCTATGAACGCACACACGCATACCCTATCCTATGAGCACCTCGGAGAGACTGAGCCGGCATATCATCTTGAGATTTACAAAGTCACCGTAGGCGCCTCGTCGTCGACAGGAACGTCTCCTCTCACTGAAAGCGCATCGTTGGAAATCCTGAAATAAATCCAGAAATAATGCGAGCACCAGGATTTGAACCCTGATGGATTGGGGATACCACTGTCCACCTAACCAATTCAACCATAGGTTGATTCGCTGCATTAGTCGGTCTTGTGAGTCCATCCGTGCATGATCTGTAGTGTTGCTTAGTTCTGGCTGGCGCGGAACTGAATCAATCATTTGTTCACTTTCATGTGATGCATGCATGCACACAACCGCACAATCACATAAGCACTATTTAGTTCATTAAGCACCGGCCATTAGCATTTAATTAAGGACCTCAATAAGTTCCGAATGTTCGGAATTTGAGCATGCTAATCCGAACTCTTTTCATGACAACTTTAGTTAAGACGATGTTGACAAATATGGCAATTTTCTGACAAAAAATTGAATTGGAACAAAGTTGTCATGTATTAACAACTAAAGTTGCCACCACGCAGCAACTAAAGTTGCCATCAAAATATGTTCGGGATGACATGCTTAAATTCCGAACGTTCGGGATTTATCTATCTCTACTTCTAATGTCTCAGTTGGTAGTTTCCGTTTCACGGTTTATTTTCGTCCCACCATTTTCATCCTTTTTTTTCGTCCTCTTGTCACCTCCCTCGCACCCAAGCATGATGCACCCTCGCACGAGAAAAAAAACGGACGACGACCGCCCTCGCGAGAAAGAACCGTACGATGACCCCTCACACGAAGAAAAAAACTGACGATCTCTCCCCGCACCTGGGAGCTCGATCTGGATCTCAGCGCGGCGGCGGCGGCTCCTCTCTCTCTCTCCCAGCACCGATGCATCCCCCGGAGCCCTCCTCACCTCCTCCCTTTTCAGCGCCCACATCGCGACCCCTGTGGCTACTCCACTCTTGAGGCGTCGTGGAGGTGACGGAAGCCCGAGGGCGTTGGCTTGTCGAAGATGAAGAAGACAGCCAGGTGCTGCCGTACTCGGGAGGTGGAATTGGCGATGGAGGTGGCTCCACCTGGATGTCGCAGACCTCCCACTGGATGGAATCGAAGTGGGACGATGTGCTTGTTGGGGAACGTTGTAGAAAATAAAAAAAATTTACGGTTTCACCAAGATCAATCTATGAGTTCATCTAGCAACGAGAGAGAGGAGTGCATCTACATACCCTTGAAGATCGAGCGGAAGCGTTCAAGAGAACGGGGTTGAGGGAGTCGTACTCGCCGTGATCCAAATCACCGGAGATCCTAGCGCCGAACGGACGGCACCTCCGCGTTCAACACACGTACGGTCAGCGTGACGTCTCCTCCTTCTTGATCCAGCAAGGGGGAAGGAGAGGTTGATGAAGATCCAGCAGCACGACCGCGTGGTGGTGGATGCAGCGAGGATCCCGGCAGGGCTTCGCCAAGCGTCTGCGGGAGGGAGAGGTGTAGCAAGGGGAAAGGGAGGCGCCAAGTGCAAAGGTAAGGCTGCCCCCCTTCCCACCCTCTATATATAGGGTCCCCGGGGGGGGGGGGGGCGCCGGCCCTAGGAGATGGGATCTCCTAGGGGGGGCGGCGGCCAAGGGGGTGCCTTGCCCCCCAAGGCAAGTGGAGGCGCCCCCTCCCCTAGGGTTCGCAACCCTAGGCGCAGGGGGGGCCAAGGGGGGCGCACCAACCCACCAGGGGCTGGTTCCCCTTCCACTTCAGCCCATGGGGCCCTCCGGTATGGGTGGCCCCACCTGGTGGACCCCCGGGACCCTTCCGGTGGTCCCGGTACAATACCGGTGACCCCCGAAACTTTCCCGATGGCCGAAACTCGACTTCCCATATATAATTCTTTACCTCCGGACCATTCCAGAACTCCTCGTGACGTCCGGGATCTCATCCGGGACTCCGAACAACTTTCGGTTTGCTGCATACAAATATCTCTACAACCCTAGCATCACCGAACCTTAAGTGTGTAGACCCTACGGGTTCGGGAGACACGTAGACATGACCGAGACGGCTCTCCGGTCAATAACCAACAGTGGGATCTGGATACCCATGTTGGCTCCTACATGCTCCTCGATGATCTCATCGGATGAACCACGATGTCGAGAATTCAAGCAACCCCGTATACAATTCCCTTTGTCAATCGGTATGTTACTTGCCCGAGATTCGATCGTCGGTATCCCAATACCTCGTTCAATCTTGTTACCGGCAAGTCACTTTACTCGTACCGCAATGCATGATCCCGTGACCAGACACTTGGTCACTTTGAGCTCATTATGATGATGCATTACCGAGTGGGCCCAGAGATACCTCTCCGTCATATGGAGTGACAAATCCCAGTCTCGATCCGTGTCAACCCAACAGACACTTTCGGAGATACCCGTAGTATACCTTTATAGTCACCCAGTTACGTTGTGACGTTTGGTACACCCAAAGCACTCCTACGGTATCCGGGAGTTACACGATCTCATGGTCTAAGGAAAAGATACTTGACATTGGAAAAGCTCTAGCAAACGAACTACACAATCTTGTGCTATGCTTTAGGATTGGGTCTTGTCCATCACATCATTCTCCTAATGATGTGATCTCGTTATCAATGATATCCAATGTCCATAGTCAGGAAACCATGACTATCTGTTGATCAACGAGCTAGTCAACTAGAGGCTCACTAGGGACATATTGTGGTCTATGTATTCACACGTGTATTACGATTTCCGGATAATACAATTATAGCATGAATAAAAGACAATTATCATGAACAAGGAAATATAATAATCCTTTTATTATTGCCTCTAGGGCATATTTCCAACATTCTCCCACTTGCACTAGAGTCAATAATCTAGTTAAGTTGTGATGAATCGAACACCCATAGAGTTCTGGTGTTGATCATGTTTTGCTCGCGGAAGAGGTTTAGTCAACGGATCTGCTGTTGAGGAACATTGCAGAAAATTAAAATTTTTCCTACGGTTTCACCAAGATCCATCTATGAGTTCATCTAAGCAACGAGTCTAGGGAGAGAGTTTGCATCTACATACCACTTGTAGATCGCGTGCGGAAGCTTGCAAGGTGATGATGTAGTCGTACTCGACGTGATCCAAATCACCGATGACCAGCGCCGAACGGACGGCACCTCCGCGTTCAACACACGTACGGGACGGGAGACGTCTCCTCCTTCTTGATCCAGCAAGGGGGAAGGAGAGGTTGATGAAGATCCAGCAGCACGACGGCGTGGTGGTGGATGCAGGGCGTCACAGCAGCAGGGCTTCGCCGAGACTACGAGGGAGAGACGTAACGGGGGGAGGTGGAGGCGCCAGGGGCTGGTGTATGAAGTCCCTCCTCTCCCCCACTATATATAGGGGTGCCAAGGGGGGGGGGCGCCGGCCCTAGTAGATGAGATCTACTAGGGGGGGCGGCGGCCTAGGGGAGGTTTCCCTCCCCCCCAAGGCACCTAGGGGTGCCTTCCACCACTAGGACTCCTCCTAGGGGGAAACCCTAGGCGCATGGGCCTATAGGGGCTGGTGCCCTTGGCCCATGATGGCCAAGGCGCACCCCCTACAGCCCATGTGGCCCCCCGGGACAGGTGGCCCCACCCGGTGGACCCCCGGGACCCTTCCGGTGGTCCCGGTACAATACCGATAACCCCGAAACTTGTCCCGATGCCCGAAATAGCACTTCCTATATATAATTCTTTACCTCCGGACCATTCCGGAACTCCTCGTGACGTCCGGGATCTCATCCGGGACTCCGAACAACATTCGGGTTTCTGCATATACATATCTTCATAACCCTAGCGTCACCGAACCTTAAGTGTGTAGACCCTACGGGTTCGGGAGACATGCAGACATGACCGAGACGCTCTCAGTCAATAACCATCAGCGGGATCTGGATACCCATGATGGCTCCCACATGCTCCTCGATGTTGTCATCGGATGAACCACTATGTCGAGGATTCGATCAAACCCTGTATGCAATTCCCTTTGTCAATCGGTACGTTACTTGCCCGAGACTCGATCGTCGGTATCCCAATACCTTGTTCAGTCTCGTTACCGGCAAGTCACTTTACTCGTACCGTAATGCATGATCCCGTGTCCAACACCTTGGTCACATTGAGCTCATTATGATGATGCATTACCGAGTGGGCCCAGAGATACCTCTCCGTCATACGGAGTGACAAATCCCAGTCTCGATCCGTGTCAACCCAACAGCTACTTTCGGAGATACCTGTAATGCACCTTTATAGTCACCCAGTTACGTTGTGACGTTTGATACACCCAAGGCACTCTTACGGTATCCGGGAGTTACACGATCTCATGGTCGAAGGAAGAGATACTTGACACTTGCAAAGCTCTAGCAAAACGAACTACACGATCTTTTATGCTATGCTTAGGATTGGGTCTTGTCCATCACATCATTCTCCTAATGATGTGATCCCGTTATCAACGACATCCAATGTCCATAGTCAGGAAACCATGACTATCTGTTGATCACAACGAGCTGGTCAACTAGAGGCTTACCAGGGACATAGTGTGGTCTAAGTATTCACACGTGTATTACGATTTCCGGATAATACAGTTATAGCATGAATAAAAGACAATTATCATGAACAATGAAATATAATAATACTTTTATTATTGCCTCTAGGGCATATTTCCAACAGTCTCCCACTTGCACTAGAGTCACTAATCTAGTTACATTGTGATGAATCGAACACCCATAGAGTTCTGGTGTTGATCATGTTTTGCACGCGAGAGAGGTTTAGTCAGCGGATCTGCGACATTCAGATCCGTGTGCACTTTGCAAATCTCTATGTCTCCATCTTGAACATTTTCACGGATGGAGTTGAAACGACGCTTGATGTGCCTGGTCTTCTTGTGAAACCTGGGCTCCTTTGCGAGGGCAATAGCTCCAGTGTTGTCACAGAAGAGTTTGATCGGCCCCGACGCATTGGGTATGACTCCTAGGTCGGTGATGAACTCCTTCACCCAAATCGCTTCATGTGCTGCCTCCGAGGCTGCCATGTACTCCGCTTCACACGTAGATCCCGCCACGACGCTCTGCTTGCAGCTGCACCAGCTTACTGCTCCACCATTCAACATATACACGTATCCGGTTTGTGACTTAGAGTCATCCAGATCTGAGTCGAAGCTAGCGTCGACGTAACCCTTTACGACGAGCTCTTCGTCTCCTCCATAAACGAGAAACATGTCCTTTGTCCTTTTCAGGTACTTCAGGATATTCTTGACCGCTGTCCAGTGTTCCTTGCCGGGATTACTTTGGTATCTTGCTACCAAACTTACGGCAAGGTTTACATCGGGTCTGGTACACAGCATGGCATACATAATAGATCCTATGGCTGAAGCATAGGGGATGACACTCATCTCTTCTTTATCTTTTGCCGTGGTCGGTGACTGAGCTGAGCTCAGTCTCATACCTTGTAACATAGGCAAGAACCCCTTCTTGGACTGATCCATTCTGAATCTCTTCAAAATCTTATCAAGGTATGTGCTTTGTGAAAGACCTATGAGGCGTCTCGATCTATCTCTATAGATCTTGATGCCTAATATATAAGCAGCTTCTCCAAGGTCCTTCATTGAAAAACACTTATTCAAGTAGGCCTTAATGCTGTCCAGAAATTCTATATTATTTCCCATCAGGAGTATGTCATCTACATATAATATGAGAAATGCTACAGAGCTCCCACTCACTTTCTTGTAAACGCAGGCTTCTCCATAAGTCTGCATAAACCCAAACGCTTTGATCATCTCATCAAAGCGAATGTTCCAACTCCGAGATGCTTGCACCAGTCCATAAATGGATCGCTGGAGCTTGCATACTTTGTTAGCGTTCCGAGGATCGACAAAACCTTCCGGCTGCATCATATACAGTTCTTCCTTAAGATGCCCGTTAAGGAATGCTGTTTTGACGTCCATCTGCCATATCTCATAATCATAGTATGCGGCAATTGCTAACATGATTCGGACGGACTTTAGCTTCGCTACGGGAGAGAATGTCTCGTCGTAGTCAATCCCTTGAACCTGTCGATAACCCTTAGCGACAAGTCGAGCTTTATAGATGGTAACATTACCATCCGCGTCCGTCTTCTTCTTAAAGATCCATTTGTTTTCTATCGCTCGCCGATCATCGGGCAAGTCTGTCAAAGTCCATACTTTGTTTTCATACATGGATTCTATCTCGGATTTCATGGCTTCAAGCCATTTGTTGGAATCCGGGCCCGCCATTGCTTCTTCATAGTTCGAAGGTTCATTGTTGTCTAACAACATGATTTCCAGGACAGGGTTGCCGTACCACTCTGGTGCGGAACGTGTCCTTGTGGACCTACGAAGTTCAGCAGTAACTTGATCCGAAGTACCTTGATCATTATCATGGTTTTCCTCTTCAGTTGGTGTGGGCATCACAGGAACGGTTTCCTGTGCTGCGTCACTATCCCGCTCAAGAGGTAGTACTTCATCGAGTTCTACTTTCCTCCCACTTACTTCTTTCGAGAGAAACTCTTTTTCCAGAAAGCATCCGTTCTTGGCAACAAAGATCTTGCCTTCGGATCTTAAGTAGAAGGTATACCCTACAGTTTCCTTAGGGTATCCTATGAATACGCATTTTTCCGACTTGGGTTCGAGCTTTTCAGGTTGAAGTTTCTTGACATAAGCTTCGCATCCCCAAACTTTTAGAAACGACAGCTTAGGTTTCTTTCCAAACCATAATTCATACGGTGTCGTCTCAACGGATTTAGACGGTGCCCTATTTAAAGTGAATGTAGCTGTCTCTAGAGCGTATCCCCAAAATGATAGCGGTAAATCGGTAAGAGACATCATAGACCGCACCATATCCAATAGAGTGCGATTACGACGTTCGGACACACCGTTTCGCTGAGGTGTTCCAGGCGGCGTGAGCTGTGAAACGATTCCACATTTCTTTAAGTGTGTACCAAATTCGTGACTTAAGTATTCTCCTCCACGATCTGATCGTAAGAATTTTATCTTTCGGTCACGTTGATTCTCCACCTCATTCTGAAATTCCTTGAACTTTTCAAAGGTCTCAGACTTGTGTTTCATTAAGTAGACATACCCATATCTACTCAAGTCATCTGTGAGAGTGAGAACATAACGATATCCTCCGCGAGCCTCAACGCTCATTGGACCGCACACATCGGTATGTATGATTTCCAACAAGTTGGTTGCTCGCTCCATTGTTCCGGAGAACGGAGTCTTGGTCATTTTGCCCAAGAGGCATGGTTCGCACGTGTCAAACGATTCATAATCAAGAGACTCTAAAAGTCCATCGGCATGGAGCTTCTTCATGCGCTTGACACCAATGTGACCAAGGCGGCAGTGCCACAAGTATGTGGGACTATCGTTATCAACTTTAAATCTTTTGGCATCTACACTATGAACATGTGTAATATTACGCTCGAGATTCATTAAGAATAAACCATTGACCATCGGAGCATGACCATAAAACATATCTCTCATATAAATCGAACAACCATTATTCTCAGACTTAAATGAGTAGCCATCTCGTATTAAACGAGATCCTGATACAATGTTCATGCTCAAACTTGGCACTAAATAACAATTATTAAGGTTCAAAACTAATCCCGTAGGTAAATGTAGAGGCAGCGTGCCGACGGCGATCACATCGACTCTGGAACCATTCCCGACGCGCATCGTCACCTCGTCCTTTGCCAGTCTCCGTTTATTCCGCAGCTCCTGCTGTGAGTTACAAATATGAGCAACGGCACCGGTATCAAATACCCAGGAGTTACTACGATTACTGGTAAGGTACACATCAATCACATGTATATCAAATATACCTTTGGTGTTGCCGGCCTTCTTATCCGCTAAGTATTTGGGGCAGTTCCGCTTCCAGTGACCCTTCCCCTTGCAATAAAAGCACTCAGTCTCAGGCTTGGGTCCATTCTTTGACTTCTTCCCGGTAACTGGCTTACCAGGCGCGGCAACATCTTTGCCGTCCTTCTTGAAGTTCTTCTTACCCTTGCCCTTCTTGAACTTAGTGGTCTTATTGACCATCAACACTTGATGTTCTTTCTTGATTTCAGCCTCTGCTGACTTCAGCATCGAGAACACTTCAGGAATGGTCTTTTCCATTCCCTGCATGTTGTAGTTCATCACAAAGCTCTTGTAGCTTGGTGGGAGCGACTGGAGGATTCTGTCAATGACCGCCTCATCTGGGAGGTTAATGTTCAGCTGGGTCATACGGTTGTGCAACCCAGACATCTTCAGGATGTGCTCACTGACAGAACTGTTTTCCTCCATCTTACAACTGTAGAACTTGTCGGAGACATCATATCTCTCGACCCGGGCATGAGCTTGAAAAACTAGTTTCAGCTCTTCGAACATCTCATATGCTCCGTGATGCTCAAAACGCTTTTGGAGCCCCGGTTCTAAGCTGTAAAGCATGCCGCACTGAACGAGGGAGTAATCATCAGCGCGAGACTGCCAAGCATTCATAATGTCTTGGTTCTCTGGGACGGGAGCGTCACCTAGCGGTCCTTCTAGGACATATTGTTTCCTGGCAGCTATGAGGATGATCCTCAGGTTCCGGACCCAGTCCGTATAGTTGCTGCCATCATCTTTCAGCTTGGTTTTCTCTAGGAACGCGTTGAAGTTCATGTTGACATTAGCGTTGGCCATTGATCTACAAGACATATTTGCAAAGGTTTTAGACTAAGTTCATGATAATAAAGTTCTAATCAAATTATGAACTCCCACTTAGATTAGACATCCCTTTAGTCATCTAAGTGTTACACGATCCGAGTCGACTAGCCCGTGTCCGATCATCACGTGAGACGGACTAGTCATCGTCGGTGAACATTTTCATGTTGATCGTATCTTCCATACGACTCGTGTTCGACCTTTCGGTCTCCGTGTTCCGAGGCCATGTCTGCACATGCTAGGCTCGTCAAGTTAACCCTAAGTGTTTTCGCTGTGTAAAACTGTCTTACACCCGTTGTATGTGAACGTAAGAATCCATCACACCCGATCATCACGTGGTGCTTAGAAACGACGAACTGTAGCAACGGTGCACAGTTAGGGGAGAACACTTCTTGAAATTTTATAAGGGATCATCTTATTTACTACCGTCGTCCTAAGTAAACAAGATGCATAATACATAATAAACATCACATGCAATTATATAGTTGTGACATGATATGGCCAATATCATATAGCTCCATTGATCTTCATCTTCGGGGCTCCATGATCATCTTGTCACCGGCTTGACACCATGATCTCCATCATCATGATCTCCATCATCGTGTCTTCATGAAGTTGTCACGCCAACGACTACTTCTACTTCTATGACTAACGTTTAGCAATAAAGTAAAGTAGTTTACATGACGTTATTCAATGACACGCAGGTCATACAAAAAATAATGACAACTCCTATGGCTCCTGCCGGTTGTCATACTCATCGACATGCAAGTCGTGAATCCTATTACAAAGAACATGATCTCATACATCACAATTCATCATTCATCACAACTTCTGGCCATATCACATCACATGATCAATCGCTGCAAAAACAAGTTAGACGTCCTCTAATTGTTGTTGCATCTTTTACGTGGCTGCAATTGGGTTCTAGCAAGAACGTTTTCTTACCTACGAATCACCACAACGTGATTTTGTCAACTTCTATTTACCCTTCATAAGGGCCCTGTTCATCGATTCCGCTCCAACTAAGGTGGGAGAGACAGACACCCGCCAGCCACCTTATGCAACTTGTGCATGTCAGTCGGTGGAACCGGTCTCACGTAAGTGTACGTGTAAGGTTGGTCCGGGCCGCTTCATCCCACAATACCGTTGAGCAAGAAAAGACTAGTAGAGGCAAGTAAGATGACAAAATCCACGCCCACAACAAAGTTGTGTTCTACTCGTGCAAAGAGAACTACGCATAGACCTAGCTCATGATGCCACTGTTGGGGAACGTTGCAGAAAATTAAAATTTTTCCTACGGTTTCACCAAGATCCATCTATGAGTTCATCTAAGCAACGAGTCTAGGGAGAGAGTTTGCATCTACATACCACTTGTAGATCGCGTGCGGAAGCTTGCAAGGTGATGATGTAGTCGTACTCGACGTGATCCAAATCACCGATGACCAGCGCCGAACGGACGGCACCTCCGCGTTCAACACACGTACGGGACGGGAGACGTCTCCTCCTTCTTGATCCAGCAAGGGGGAAGGAGAGGTTGATGAAGATCCAGCAGCACGACGGCGTGGTGGTGGATGCAGGGCGTCACAGCAGCAGGGCTTCGCCGAGACTACGAGGGAGAGACGTAACGGGGGGAGGTGGAGGCGCCAGGGGCTGGTGTATGAAGTCCTCCTCTCCCCCACTATATATAGGGGTGCCAAGGGGGGGGGGCGCCGGCCCTAGTAGATGAGATCTACTAGGGGGGCGGCGGCCTAGGGGAGGTTTCCCTCCCCCCCAAGGCACCTAGGGGTGCCTTCCACCACTAGGACTCCTCCTAGGGGGAAACCCTAGGCGCATGGGCCTATAGGGGCTGGTGCCCTTGGCCCATGATGGCCAAGGCGCACCCCCTACAGCCCATGTGGCCCCCCGGGACAGGTGGCCCCACCCGGTGGACCCCCGGGACCCTTCCGGTGGTCCCGGTACAATACCGATAACCCCGAAACTTGTCCCGATGCCCGAAATAGCACTTCCTATATATAATTCTTTACCTCCGGACCATTCCGGAACTCCTCGTGACGTCCGGGATCTCATCCGGGACTCCGAACAACATTCGGGTTTCTGCATATACATATCTTCATAACCCTAGCGTCACCGAACCTTAAGTGTGTAGACCCTACGGGTTCGGGAGACATGCAGACATGACCGAGACGCTCTCAGTCAATAACCATCAGCGGGATCTGGATACCCATGATGGCTCCCACATGCTCCTCGATGTTGTCATCGGATGAACCACTATGTCGAGGATTCGATCAAACCCTGTATGCAATTCCCTTTGTCAATCGGTACGTTACTTGCCCGAGACTCGATCGTCGGTATCCCAATACCTTGTTCAGTCTCGTTACCGGCAAGTCACTTTACTCGTACCGTAATGCATGATCCCGTGTCCAACACCTTGGTCACATTGAGCTCATTATGATGATGCATTACCGAGTGGGCCCAGAGATACCTCTCCGTCATACGGAGTGACAAATCCCAGTCTCGATCCGTGTCAACCCAACAGCTACTTTCGGAGATACCTGTAATGCACCTTTATAGTCACCCAGTTACGTTGTGACGTTTGATACACCCAAGGCACTCTTACGGTATCCGGGAGTTACACGATCTCATGGTCGAAGGAAGAGATACTTGACACTTGCAAAGCTCTAGCAAAACGAACTACACGATCTTTTATGCTAAGCTTAGGATTGGGTCTTGTCCATCACATCATTCTCCTAATGATGTGATCCCGTTATCAACGACATCCAATGTCCATAGTCAGGAAACCATGACTATCTGTTGATCACAACAAGCTGGTCAACTAGAGGCTTACCAGGGACATAGTGTGGTCTAAGTATTCACACGTGTATTACGATTTCCGGATAATACAGTTATAGCATGAATAAAAGACAATTATCATGAACAATGAAATATAATAATACTTTTATTATTGCCTCTAGGGCATATTTCCAACATCTGCGACATTCAGATCCGTATGTACTTTGCAAATATCTATGTCTCCATCTTGAACATTTTCACGGATGGAGTTGAAAGGACGCTTGATGTGCCTGGTCTTCTTGTGAAACCTGGGCTCCTTGGCAAGGGCAATAGCTCCAGTGTTGTCACAAAAGAGAGTGATCGGCCCTGACGCATTGGGTATGACTCCTAGGTCGGTGATGAACTCCTTCATCCATATTGCTTCATGCGCTGCCTCCGAGGCTGCCATGTACTCCGCTTCACATGTAGATCTCGCCACGATGCTCTGTTTGCAACTGCACCAGCTTACTGCTCCACGATTCAACATATACACGTATCCGGTTTGTGACTTAGAGTTATCCAGATCTGTGTTGAAGCTAGCATCGACGTAACCCTTTACGACGAGCTCTTCGTCACCTCCATAAACGAGAAACATGTCCTTTGTTCTTTTTAGGTACTTCAGGATATTCTTGACCGCTGTCCAGTGTTCCTTGCCGGGATTACTTTGGTACCTTCCTACCAAACTTACGGCAAGGTTTACATCAGGTCTGGTACACAACATGGCATACATAATAGATCCTATGGCTGAGGCATAGGGGATGACACTCATCTCTTCTTTATCTTCTGCCGTGGTCGGGCATTGAGCCGAGCTCAATCTCACACCTTGCAATACAGGCAAGAACCCTTTCTTGGACTGATCCATATTGAACTTCTTCAATATCTTATCAAGGTACGTGCTTTGTGAAAGACCTATGAGGTGTCTCAATCTATCCCTATAGATCTTGATGCCTAATATGTAAGAAGCTTATCCAAGGTCCTTCATTGAAAAACACTTATTCAAGTAGGCCTTAATACTGTCCAAAAGTTCTATATCATTTCCCATCAAAAGTATGTCATCTACATATAATATGAGAAATGCTACAGAGCTCCCACTCACTTTCTTGTAAACGCAGGCTTCTCCATAAGTCTGCATAAACCCAAACGCTTTGATCATCTCATC
This sequence comes from Triticum aestivum, assembly GCF_018294505.1. Classification (NCBI taxonomy): domain Eukaryota; kingdom Viridiplantae; phylum Streptophyta; class Magnoliopsida; order Poales; family Poaceae; genus Triticum; species Triticum aestivum. Next base: position 598,057,617 of record NC_057795.1, on the reverse strand, counting down.
AAAGCGAATGTTCCAACTCCGAGATGCTTGCACCAGCCCATAAATGGATCGCTGGAGCTTGCATACCTTGTTAGCATTCTTAGGGTCGACAAAACCTTCCGGCTGCATCATATACAGTTCTTCCTTAAGATAGCCGTTAAGGAATGCCGTTTTGACGTCCATCTACCATATCTCATAATCATAGTATGCGACAATTGCTAACATGATTCGGACGGACTTCAGCTTCGCTACGGGAGAGAAAGTCTCATCATAGTCAACCCCTTGAACTTGCCGATAACCCTTAGCGACAAGTCGAGCTTTATAGATGGTAACATTACCATCCGCGCCCGTCTTCTTCTTAAAGATCCATTTGTTTTCTATCGCTCGCCGATCATCGGGCAAGTTTGTCAAAGTCCATACTTTGTTTTCATACATGGATTCTATCTCGGATTGCATGGCTTCAAGCCATTTGTTGGAATCTGGGTCCGCCATCGCTTCTTCATAGTTCGAAGGTTCACCGTTGTCTAATAACATGATTTCCAGGATAGGGTTGCCATACCACTCTGGCTTGGAACGTGTCCTTGTGGACCTACGAAGTTCAGTAGCAACTTGATCCGAAGTACCTTGATCATCATCATTAATTTCCTCTCCAGTCGGTGCAGGCACCACAGGAACATTTTCCTGAGCTGCACTACTTTCCGGTTCAAGAGGTAGTACTTCATCGAGTTCTACTTTCCTCCCACTTACTCCTTTCGAGAGAAACTCTTTTTCCAGAAAGGATCCGTTCTTGGCAACAAAGATCTTGCCTTCGGATCTAAGGTAGAAGGTATACCCAATGGTTTCCTTAGGGTATCCTATGAAGACGCATTTTTCCGACTTGGGTTCGAGCTTTTCAGGTTGAAGTTTCTTGACATAAGCATCGCATCCCCAAACTTTTAGAAACGACAGCTTAGGTTTCTTCCCAAACCATAATTCATACGGTGTCGTCTCAACGGATTTAGACGGAGCCCTATTTAAAGTGAATGTAGCTGTCTCTAGAGCGTATCCCCAAAATGATAGCGGTAAATCGGTAAGAGACATCATAGATCGCACCATATCCAATAGAGTGCGATTACGAAGTTCGGACACACCTTTACGCTGAGGTGTTCCAGGTGGCGTGAGCTGTGAAACGATTCCACATTTCCTTAAGTGCGTACCAAATTCGTGACTTAAATATTCTCCTCCACGATCTGATCGTAAGAACTTTATCTTTCGGTCACGTTGATTCTCTACCTCATTCTGAAATTCCTTGAACTTTTCAAAGGTCTCAGACTTGTGTTTCTTCAAGTAGACATACCCATATCTACTTAAGTCATCAGTGAGAGTGATAACATAACGATATCCTCCACGAGCCTCAACGCTCATTGGACCACACACATCAGTATGTATGATTTCCAATAAGTTGGTTGCTCGCTCCATTGTTTCGGAGAAAGGAGTCTTGGTCATTTTGGCCATGAGGCATGGTTCGCATGTGTCAAATGATTCATAATCGAGAGACTCTAAGAGTCCATCAGCATGGAGCTTCTTCATGCGCTTGACACCAATGTGACCAAGGCGGCAGTGCCACAAGTATGTGGGACTATCATTATCAACTTTACATCTTTTGGTATTCACACTATGAATATGTGTAATATCACGTTCGAGATTCATTAAGAATAAACCATTGACCATCGGGACATGACCATAAAACATATCTCTCATATAAATAGAACAACAATTATTCTCGGATTTAAATGAGTAGCCATCTCGTATTAAACGAGATCCAGATACAATGTTCATGCTCAAACTTGGCACTAAATAACAATTATTGAGGTTTAAAACTAATCCCGTGGGTAAATGTAGAGGTAGCGTGCCGACGGCGATCACATCGACCTTGGAACCATTCCCGACGCGCATCGTCACCTCGTCCTTCGCCAGTCTCCGCTTATTCCGCAGCTCCTGCTTTGAGTTACAAATATGAGCAATGGCATCGGTATCAAATACCTAGGAGATACCATGAGCACTGGTAAGGTACACATCAATTACATGTATATCACATATACCTTTAGTGTTGCCGGCCTTCTTGTCCGCTAAGTATTTGGGGCAGTTCCGCTTCCAGTGACCCTTCCCTTTGCAATAAAAGCACTCAGTTTCAGGCTTGGGTCCATTCTTTGGCTTCTTCCCGGCAACTGGCTTACCGGGCGCGACAACATCCTTGCCGTCCTTCTTGAAGTTCTTCTTACCTTGCCTTTCTTGAACTTGGTGGTTTTATTGACCATCAACACTTGATGTTCCTTTTTGATTTCTAGCTCTCCTGACTTCAGCATTGAAAATACTTCAGGAATAGTTTTCACCATCCCCTGCATATTGTAGTTCATCACAAAGCTCTTGTAGCTCGGTGGGAGCGACTGAAGGATTCTGTCAATGACCGCCTTGTCCAGGAGGTTAATGTCTAGCTGGGACAGGCGGTTGTGCAACCCAGACATTTTGAGTATGTGCTCACTGCCAGAACTATTTTCCTCCATCTTACAACTATAGAACTTGTCGGAGACTTCATATCTCTCGACCCGGGCGTGAGCTTGGAAAACCATTTTCAGCTCCTCGAACATCTCATATGCTCCGTGTTGCTCAAAACGCTTTTGGAACCCTGGTTCTAAGCTGTAAAGCATGCCGCACTAAACGAGGGAGTAATCATTAGCACGTGACTGCCAAGCGTTCATAACGTCTTGGTTCTCTGGGATGGGTGCTTCACCTAGCGGTCCTTCTAGGACATATGCTTTCTTGGCAGCTATGAGGATGATCCTCAGGTTCCGGACCTAGTCCGTATAGTTGCTTCCATCATCTTTCAGCTTGGTTTTCTCTAGGAACGCGTTGAAGTTCATGTTGACATGAGCGTTGGACATTTGATCTACAAGACATTTTTGCAAAGATTTTATACTAAGTTCATGATAATTAAGTTCATCTAATCAAATTATTTAATGAACTCCCACTCAGATTAGACATCCCTCTAGTCATCTAAGTGTTACATGATCGAAGTCGACTAGGCCGTGTCCCTCTAGTTCATTTCATTCAGCATACTTCTCTCAGGATCGCTTACAGAGTTAAGTATAGACCTCTGGCTCACGGCCAACTCACACACACACACACACACACACACACACACACACACACACACACCTAACAGAGGGACCCACTAGTCCGTCACCACACACCCACTCCCATGGCCCTGGGCCCCTATGGCAGTCAGACAGCTTGGTCCTGTGTAGCTAGTGTGACACTCTCCCCATCTTCAGAACGAGCGTCCTCGCTCGGGCCATCTTGATCCCAGATAGCTGCTATCGGAAAGCGTCGACGTAGCACATCATAGTCTTCCCAGGTTATTGCTGAAGCTGGTTTGTCCCACTGTACCTGCAGCTGCACCACATGAGCGTTGCCGCGCTTCATCATCCGTCTGTCTAGGATAGCTGTTGGAGTTGCTTCAACTATCGTCAGGTTAGCTGTGCTGGGAAGTGTAGAGAAGACCGGAGAGTAATTCAGAGTGAAGGGTGTCAGTTGAGATACGTGGAAAACTGGATGGATGCGGCTGTCTTCGAGCAACGCTATTTTGTAAGCTAAGTTCCCAATCTTGTCCATGATTGTGAATGGGCCAAAGAATTTGTAAGCCAACTTTGTGCAAGGTCGGCTTGCCACTAACTTCTGAACATGAGGCTGTAGCTTCAGGAGGACTTGTTCTCCCACCTGAAAAGAGCGTTCTGTTCGGTTGATATCTGCATACTTTTTGAACCTCTGTTGGGCTCGTGCCAATTGCTCGCGCAGACGCTCGGTATGCACTGCCCAGTCCCACTCCTTGCCGTCGAGCATTGGAGGGGGAGTATCTTGCCAGGCCCCCATGCTGCCCATATTTGCTTCCACACCATATAGAGCTTTGAAAGGGGAGTAGTGCAGAGAGGCATGATAAGAAGAGTTGTACCAAAATTCTGCCGAAGGTAGCCATCTGCACCATTGGCAAGGTGTGTCATGAACCGAGCATCTTAAGTACATTTCCATGCATTGATTCATGCATTCACTCTGGCCGTCCGTTTGTGGGTGGTAAGCTGTGGAGTAGAGCAGTTTTGTACATGCGTCGGCCAGCAGTTCACGCCAGAGTATTGCTGGTAAAGACCTTGTCTCAGTCAGACACAATGGAAGCCGACACACCATGCAGTTTAACAATATTGTCCCAAAAAGCTTTGGCCACTTGTGCTGCTGTGAAGGGGTGTCGGAGGGGAACAATGTGAGCAAACTTTGTAAAGCGATCCACCACAACCATGATCGAATCATAGCCTTCAGACTTGGGCAGGCCCTCGACAAAGTCCATTGTCAGGTCTTGCCAAGGGGCTGTTGGGATGGGAAGGGGGAGCCAACTTTCCTGCCAGTTTCTGAAGCTCATGTTTTGCCTGTTGGCAGACAGTGCACTGACGCACATACTCCTCCACTGCTGCCTTCAAACCCGTCCAAGCAAAGCATTTCTTGATGCGATGATAAGTGGCTGTTGCATCAGAGTGGCCTCCCACTGCGCTATCATGCATATCACTGATTAGTTTAGTGTGCAGAGTAGTGTTGTTGCCGATCCAAAGGCGGCCATGGTGACGGACCAGGCCACGATAGAGCTCGAAGCCATCATCGTCAGGGCTGTGCAGGGCAAGTTGTTGCAGTAATTCCTGAGCATCTTGATCTATTGCATACGAGTTGGCTACCTCTTGCACCCTCGCTGGCTAGCCGAGGGAGAGGGCTGCTGTCTCAAAGTGTGTGCCAACTTGGGACAATGCATCAGCAACACCATTTTCAGCACCACGCTTGTACTGAAAGCGGAACTGTAAACCGACCAATTTGGACATGGCTTGGCACTGCACATCTGTTTCCAACTGCTGATCACCCAGAGTACATAAGCTTTTGTGGTTTGTGAGGATTGTGAAGGGGCCTCATTGCAGGTAGGAGCGCCACTTGTCCACGACCCCGCTTTCGTGGTTGCTTCCCTCTGAGGCGGAACGCTCCCCTACCGATGCATTTTGACATCCCACAGCTTCGGCGGATCGCTTAGCCCCATTCATCTTCAGCGCACCATCATCACGGCAAGAAATTCCTTCTTTTATGTTGATAATTTCTGGTTCTTGACACCAAGAGCTTTGCTGTAGTACGCAATAGGATGGCCTTCTTGCACAAGAACTGCACCAATGCCTGTATCGCACGCGTCTGTCTCGATCGAGAAGGGCTTGTGGAAGTTGGGTAGAGCAAGGACCGGAGTGGTCACCATGGCCTACTTGAGCATGTTGAAAGCTTGTTGCGCCTGCTCGGTCCATTCGAACCCCTTCTTGGCGAGGTGATGTGTTAGAGGCTTGACAATTATCCCATAGTGAGGGACGAACTTGCGATAGTAGCCCGTGAGACCCAGAAATGCCCAGAGCTTAGTGGCATTTGTCGGCGTAGGCCAATTCACAATTACTTGAGTCTTGTCGCTGTCTATCGCGACACCCTCCTTGGAGATGACGTGCCCGAGGTAGTCAACGTGATCTTGCGTGAAGGAGCACTTGGACATCTTGGCATACAATTGATGCTTCCGGAGCAGCTCCAAAACAATCCACAGGTGTTGCTCATGCTCCTCGAGTGTCTCATTGAAAACTAGAATGTCGTCAATAAATATGATGACAAACTTACGAATGTGTGCCGCGAAGATGGCGTTCATCAAGCATTGGAAGGTTGCCGGCACATTCGTCAGCCCGAACGGCATGACACAAAACTGAAAATGGCCGTGGTGGGTTTTGAACGCGGTCTTAGCTTCATCCGCCTCAAGCATCCGGATTTGATGATAACCGGAGCGGAGATCCAATTTGGAGAAATATGCAACACCCGCCAGTTCATCGAGCAATTCATCCACGATTGGAAGTGGAAACTTGTTCTTGATGGTGTTTTCATTGAGCCGCCGATAGTCGACGCAGAAACGCCATGTACCGTCTTTTTCTTGACGAGCAGGACGGGTGCCACGTAGGGGCTGACGCTGTGTGTGATCACCCCTGAATCCAGCATCTCGCGGACTTGTTTCTCGATCTCATCCTTTTGGAGTGGCGAATATCAGTAGGGTTGTGTGTTTGCAGGACGTGCGCCGTCCACCAAGGTGACCGCGTGGTCGTACTGCCGGTGAGGAGGTAATCCCTGGGGCGCGACGAAGACATCAGCAAACTCGTCGAGCAGGTCACCGATGGGTGTCAACGATGGCTTCTGACGCTTCTTAGCGATTGGTGTGGTGTCCATCACCGCCATAGCCCACACGTCATTGCCTGCGAGCATCTTGCGCAGTTCCTCTGGTTCCACTGCAGTAATTCTGGGTTTCACCTTGGGTCGAACCTCCTGCAGAGTGACTTGCTCCCCATCATGGACAAATGTAACATTCTTTTCCTGCCAATGGCATGTCATAGGGATGTATTGGGCAAGCCAATTCATGCCTACACTACAAAAAATACACTTCCGTGATGATACGTGTTTGTCACAGTAGGTCGCGTTTTCTGTCATGCATGTACATCCATGACAATTTTATGACAGAATCAAGATAGTCATACCTGTGCTGTCGTAGAAGTGTTCCATGACATTACCAAAATTATCATCACGGAAGTGTCCACTTCCATGACGATAAATCGCGTGTCACAGAAGTGCTTTCGTCAAGGGTGACCGACACATGGCATCCACCGTAACGGAATGCCGTTAAGCTATCGGGTCGGGTTTTGGATCTAATAACCCGTTAACAGCCCCGACCAATGGGGATTTTTCATGTGTAAAATCATCATTGGCTGGAGGAAACACGTGACGGCTCATCGCTGGGACAGATGCCATCCACTCATTGGACAGAAGGCGCCTATGATACATCGACATGTGGCACGGCCCAACAGAGGCCCATTCCTGTGAAAAGGCCGGCCCATTTGACTTGGTCAAAAGGCGGCGGCCCGGCCCATGGAAAGCCTGTTAACGGCCTATTCGCATATAGCCCATTTACAACCCGCTAACCCAAGGCCCGTTCTGCCCTATTCAAATTAGGCCCAGTAGCGTCATCTGGGCCATCCAATATGATTCCAGCCCGTTTTCACTTCTGGCCCATGTATGGCCCATGACGTCTTTCGGCCCATGTGAGGCCCTATGTAACTCTTGGCCTATTAACGGCCCGTGGTGAAACTGGCTCGTAATGAACAATGTATCACTTTACACCCATTAACGGCCCGTGGTGAAACTGGCCCGTAAAAAACAGTGTATCACTTTATACCCATTAATGGCCCGTTATTCCATTGGGCCGTTTCCAGCCCATGTTATCTTTCGGCCTTCTCAGAGCCCATTTATTCTTGGGCTCATTTCCAGCATTCGTTTACTTACGACCCGTTACTGTCATTTTCTGCTTGTGGGCCAAATTCAGCCCGTGGTTTCAGTCGGCCTGTTTGTGGTCCGTTAATACGTTGGGCCGTTTTCATAGCATCATCAAATACGGCCTATTAACGATGGCCCGTTATGGTCGGCCCATGAACGGACGATTCCAACTCTAGCACGTTTACGGCCAGAATGTGGTCTGTTTGGCCCATGTTTGGCGAATCAATCATACGGCCCGTATAAGGCCCATTGATGATACGACCCATAGAAGGCCCATTGTTTCTACGGCCCGTAGAAGGCCCACTGTTTTTATGGCCCGTAGAAGGCCCACTGTTTTTATGGCTCGTAGAAGGCCCACTGCTTATATGGCCCGTAGAAGGCCCACTGTTTCTACGGCCCGTAGGAGGCCCAGTGTCACTACAGTATAGTTTTAAAAAATAGGTCATTGCAGCCACTAGCAAACCGCAGAAAAAGAACTGCACTGACTACAAGCAAACAAATAAACAAGACAACAAGGAAATAAATAAGCAAGCAACTTACACTAGGCTATCACGGCTATTACACATATTACATCCGCTATGTTGGAAATATGCCCTAGAGGCAATAATAAAATGGTTATTATTGTATTTCCTTGTTCATGATAATTGTCTATTGTTCATGCTATAATTGTATTAACTGGAAACCGTAATACATGTGTGAATACATAGACCACAACATGTCCCTAGTGAGCCTCTAGTTGACTAGCTCGTTGATCAATAGATGGTTATGGTTTCCGGACCATGCACATTGGATGTCATTGATAACGGGATCACATCATTAGGAGAATGATGTGATGGACAAGACCCAATCCTAAGCCTAGCACAAGATCGTGTAGTTTGTATGCTAAAGCTTTTCTAAATGTCAAGTATCTTTTCCTTAGACCATGAGATTGTGTAACTCCCGGATACTGTAGGAATGCTTTGGGTGTACCAAACATCACAACGTAACTGGGTGGCTGTAAAGGTGCACTACGGGTATCTCTGAAAGTGTCTGTTGGGTTGGCATGAATCGAGACTGGGATTTGTCACTCCGTGTGACGGAGAGGTATCTCTGGGCCCACTCGGTAGGACATCATCATAATGTGCACAATGTGATCAAGGAGTTGATCACGAGATGATGTGTTATGGAACGAGTAAAGAGACTTGCCGGTAACGAGATTGAACAAGGTATCGAGATACCGACGATCGAATCTCGGACAAGTACTATACCGGTAGACAAAGGGAATATTATACGGGATTGATTGAATCCTTGACATCGTGGTTCATCCGATGAGATCATCGTGGAACATGTGGGAGCCAACATGGGTATCCATATCCCGCTGTTGGTTATTGAACAGAGAGTCGTCTCGGTCATGTCTGCATGTCTCCCGACCCCGTAGGGTCTACACATTTAAGGTTCGGTGACGCTAGGGTTGTAGAGATATTAGTATGTGGTAACCCAAAAGTTGTTAGGAGTCCTGGATGAGATCACGGACGTCACGAGGTGTTCCGGAATGGTCTGGAGGTAAAGATTTGTATATAGGAAGTCCAGTTTCGGCCATCGGGGAAGTTTTGGGGTCACCGGTAGTGTACCGGGACCACCGGAAGGGTCCCGGGGGTCCACCGGGTAGGGCCACCTATCCCGGAGGGCCACATGGGCTGAAGTGGGAAGCGAATCAGCCCCTGGTGGGCTGGTGCGCCCCCCTTGGGCCTCCCCTTGCGCCTAGGGTTGGAAACCCTAGGGGTGGGGGGCACCCCACTTGGCTTGGGGGGCAAGTTTCCCCCCTTGGCCGCCGCCCCCCTTGGAGGTGGGATCTCCTAGGGCCGGCGCCCCCCCTTAGGGGCCCTATATATAGTGGGAGGGAGGGAGGGCAGCCGCACCCAAGCCCCTGGCGCCTCCCTCTCCCTCTCGTGACACCTCTCCCTCTCGCTGAGCGTGGCGAAGCCCTGCCGAGATCGCCGCTGCTTCCACCACCACGCCGTCGTGCTGCTGGATATCCATCAACCTCTCCTTCCCCTTGCTGGATCAAGAAGGAGGAGACGTCTTCCCAACAGTACGTGTGTTGAACGCGGAGGTGCCGTCCGTCCGGCGCTAGGATCGTCGGTGATTAGGATCACGACGAGTATGACTCCATCAACCCCGTTCTCTTGAACGCTTCCGCTCGCGATCTACAAGGGTATGTAGATGCACTCCTATCTCTTGTTGCTAGTCTCTCCATAGATAGATCTTGGTGACTCGTAGGAAAATTTTGAATTTCTGATATGTTCCCCAACAGTGGCATCATGAGCTAGGTCTATGCGTAGATTCTTTGCATGAGTAGAACACAAAGTAGTTGTGGGCGATGATTTGTTCAATTTTCTTACCGTATTAGTCTTATCTTGATTCGGCGGCATTGTGGGATGAAGCGGCCCGGACCGACCTTACACATACTCTTACGTGAGACAGGTTCCACCGACTGACATGCACTTGTTGCATAAGGTGGCTAGCGGGTGCCAGTCTCTCCCACTTTAGGCGGATCGGATTCGATGAAAAGGGTCCTTATGAAGGGTAAATAGCAATTGGCATATCACGTTATGGCTTTTGCGTAGGTAAGAAACGTTCTTTCTAGAAACCCATAGCAGCCACGTAAAACATGCAAACAACAATTAGAGGACGTCTAACTTGTTTTTGCAGGGTATGCTATGTGATGTGATATGGCCAAAAGAATGTGATGAATGATATGTAATGTATGAGATTGATCATGTTCTTGTAATAGGAATCACGACTTGCATGTCGATGAGTATGACAACCGGCAGGAGCCATAGGAGTTGTCTTTATTTATTGTATGACCTGCGTGTCCCTGAATAACACCATGTAATTACTTTACTTCATTGCTAAACTGTTAGCCATAGTAGTAGAAGTAATAGTTGGCGAGACAACTTCTGGAGACACGATGATGGAGATCATGATGATGGAGATCATGGTGTCATGCCGGTGACGATGATGATCATGGAGCCCCGAAGATGGATATCAAAAGGAGCAAAATGATATTCGACATATCATGTCACTATTTGATTGCATGTGATGTTTATCATGTTTATGCATCTTATTTGCTTAGAACAATGGTAGTAAATAAGATGATCCCTCATAATAATTTCAAGAAAGTGTTCCCCCTAACTGTGCACCGTTGTGAAAGTTCATTGTTTCGAAACACCACGTGATGATCAGGTGTGATAGATTCTAACATTCACATACAATGGGTGTAAGCCAGATTTACACACGCGAAACACTTAGGTTGACTTGACGAGCCTATCATGTACAGACATGGCCTCGGAACACAAGAGACCGAAAGGTCGAACATGAGTTGTATAGTAGATGCGATCAACATGAAGATGTTCACCGATGATGACTAGTCCGTCTCACGTGATGATCGGACACGGCCTAGTTGACTCGGATCATGTATCACTTAGATGACTAGAGGGATGTCTATCTGAGTGGGAGTTCATTAGATGAACTTAATTATCCTGAACATAGTCAAAAGGTCTTTGCAAATTATGTCATAGCTCGCGCTTTAGTTCTATTGTTTTAGATATGTTCCTAGAGAAAATATAGTTGAAAGTTGATAGTAGCAACTATGCGGGCTGGGTCCGTAAACTGAGGATTGTCCTCATTGCTGCATAGAAGGCTTATGTCCTTAATGCACCACTCGGTGTGCTGAACCTCGAACGTCGTTTGTGGATGTTGCGAACATCTGACATACACGTTTTGATGACTATATGATTGACAGGACCCCGATCCTAAGTCACACCGATCTAGTATGTAACACATCATATCACTTTGCGGCCTCACGCACGGTATTCCCACGGGTGCCACCTTACCTAGCCCGGGACCGTTTGCGCCTTTTGGCTCACGTATATGATAGTGCCGCTAGCATTCATATGACAAAGAACCCGGGTTGACATGGCTAGTCGTGAACCCAAAGTGGCACTAACTTACAGGGACAGGCATACATGACCCAACAACAAACGTGTCGGTCATCAGCGAGTGAATCCGGGCTGTAGCAACTGGGCTAGCAGGACTCCGGTAAACCGGGCTGTAGCAGGCTAATAGGACTCTGGTAGACACCGTGTGACATTTCCCCGAAGGGACAGACATAGGAACGAAAGAAGGACACATGCCGGCCAGCCTAAGTGTTCCGGGGCAGTCGCAAGCTACCAAGGCTCCATGGAAGCACTAGGAGACATTTCCCGGTAAGAGAGGCTACCAAGGATAAACAACTAGATAGTCAGATCCCACACATACCAAGCATTTCAATAACATACACACAATATGCTCGATATGTGCAAATACAACATGGCATCACAACATGACTCTACAACTCAAGTATTTATTCAATAGGCTCCAAGGAGCGAGATATTACAAGCATGAGTCTCATGACCCAACATTCAGAGCAAACAAGTCAAACACAAGCGGAAGCTTAGCATGTCTGAGTACAGACATCTACAAATGAAAAAGGCTGAGAAGCCTGCCTATCTATCAGATCCTGCCGAGGGCACAAGATCGTAGCTGAGGTAACAAGCTAAACGTCGAAGTCCACACGGTACTACTAGCGAGACTGAAGTTTCTCTGCAAAAACATAAATTACGCAACGTGAGTACAAATGTACCCAACAAGACTTACATCAGAACTAACTACATATGCATCATTATCAACAAAGGGGATGGTGGGGTTTAACTACAGCAAGCCAGCTTTGACACGGTGGCTATCCCGAACTACGACTGCAAGTAACTCTTTTGAGGTGGCGCACACGAGTCCACATATTCACCATATCAATACACCACTATGGATCCGCTCCCGTCTCCCTACGAGAACGCCATCCATAACACTCACGCTTATCTTGCGTATTTTAGAGTATCCACTTTCACTTGTCTATGAACTGTACAGGCAACCCAGAAGTCCTTTACCGCGGACACTGCTATTCAAATAGATCATATTAACCCTGCAGGGGTGTACTTCTTCACACATGCTCTCACCACTTACCGCCGTTTACACGACCTGTACTCGGCAACCTTCAAGCGGAAGCCCAGCGAGGGTGTTGGCCACGACCTGACTAACCACACAAGTCTCTCGTCCAGGTTTATCGCCTATTCGGGTTCCATCCGCAAGGAGATCCGGCCGGGGTGTCGCTCACGGCCCCAAACGATGTGTGCAGGGTTCCCAAGCCCACCTCAACGGGTGGATCTATGCTTGGTACACCGTGCCACGATGCCTAGTCTGTCCCAAGCCCACCTATACTGGGTACCACTTGGTAGACTACTAACACAACCTACAAACACCAGAAACTAGTTGCAACTCCTAGACAGAGATCATTTTGATTAATAAGTCGAGAGAGTCAATTAAGGATCCTAATGTGTGGTAGTAGCTGTTCATGGATCACAAACACGGGACTTAGTTCCTAAGTACGGCTTCAATGAGACAACCCACCATGTACTCCTACATGGCCTCTCACCGCTACCTTTACCAAATCGTGTTCACACACTTAGCTCACACACAGTAGGACATGTTCACACACCTCTGATTCATCCCCGATGAATCAGACCTGACTCAACTCTAAGCAGTAGCAGGCATGACAAACAAACATGAATGAGTAGGCACATCAGGGCTCAAACAACACCTACTCATGCTAGTGGGTTTCATCTATTTACTGTGGCAATGATAGGTCATGCAGAGGAAAAGGGGTTCAACTACCGCAGCATGTAACCGTTGAATCGTTGTTGTCCTAATGCAGTAAAAGAGAGTAGGAGCGAGAGAGTGGAATTGTATCGGAATGAACAAGGGGGTTTTGCTTGCCTGGCACTTCTGAAGATAATATAGTTCTTCATCGGTGTCATCGAACTCATCGTCAGAACCAAGTCTATCAAGAGGGGACAAATACCAGCAACACAGAGAAAACACAATCAATGCAATGCAACAATATGGTGCATGAATATGACATGGCAAAATGAGTGTGTTTGGCTAATGCAACTTAGAATAGACTAAATGAAGTTGGTTTGAACCAAGGGTTCAAATTCAAACTCCATATGTGCTTATTTAAATGCCAATCATATGAGTTGTCCTAAACAGTAGTCATAAATTGTTCTAACATGCACGAAAATGGTACAGATGGATAGGTTGAATTTTTCTGATCATTTTTCATATATAAATTTTTTCATTTGGAGTTATGGTTGATTTTATATGAATTTTAGAAGTTTTGACTATTTTCTGAAAATAATAAATCATTTAAGATTTACTCCAGAAAACATTTACTGCGTCATCCTGACGTCATGATGATGTCAGCAAGTTAACAGGGCTGGTCCAGGTCAAATCTGACCAGAGGGGCCCACTGGTCAGTGACTCAGGGCCAGTTAGGGTCGCAGACAGGTGGGCCTGGTCAACGGCCACGTCAGCAGGGTCAACCCTGAAAAATGGGTCCCGTTGGATTATAGTTAGACTAAGCAGAAATAAAGATGGGGTTAATTAGGGCATGGGGCCCATGCGTCGGTGGCCCAGAGGGTTAGTTAGCTGGGTCATTAGTCGCTAGTGACCGTGCCACGTCAGCTTGCCGGAGGCTAACCGGCGACAACCACGGCCGACGGCGGAGGTGCACCCTGCGCTTGCTATGAAGCATCATTTGACGCGCGGTTTGCTCCTACTGGTTCCTGGGAGGAAGGCACATCCAAAGAGACAAGCGGCAATAGCTGGGTTGGCCGAAGCTGATGGCGGCGAGCTCTTTTGTGGCCGCCGGAGTTCGGGTGCGCACAGGGACGCGACTACGGTATGCAAAGGAGCGAGGCAAGGCGCTAGCGATGCTCTACAAGTCGCGGTGAGCACAACGGAGGCACGCCCGTGACCAAATGGTCATCGGGGCTTCGCCGACGACGAGCCCGTGCGGTGACGGCTGCTATTAGCAAGGGGATGGTGGCTACGACAAGTAATTGACGCGGGAAAGAGTGGGTAGCGACGGAGGAGCTCACAGGGAGTCGGACGGTGGTCTCAGCGGGCTCGGGGACGGGTTGTGGACGATGTATCGGCGGCGGCGATCGGCGGTGCCCAAGGTTGAAGATGATGTCGATGGCGGCGATACGGCGCGTCCCCGGTTGCTTGGCTTGTCGAGGAGGCATAGAAGGTGGAGGTGGAGCTCTCGGGCACGTCAGATGGGCGAGGAGGAAGCGGTGGCCGCGGCAACTATGAGCGGCGGCGGTGGTTGCGCTCGGGCGCGAGAGGGAAAGAGAGTAGAGGAGGGGAGAAGCACGGGAGAGAGTGAGAGAGGTCCAGAAGGGTGCGTGGCATCGCCAAACGCGGATTAGGACGAAGGAGAGGCCTCCAGTGCGAAGCAGGAGGTGGCCGGCGTCGACGTGCGTGCGTCCAGCACGCAGCTGCTTCGGGGTGAGGGGGAGGAAGATGGCTGGCAGCTGGGCTGCACAGTAACGGGCCGCGCAGGTGGGCTGGTATCCCTGGTGGGCCTCAAGGTAAGTCCAGGTAAGGTTGCTCTGTTTTATTTCCTGTTTTCTATTTTCTGTAAAATTTAGGGCTTTTCTAAAAATACTAAAACGTTTTCAAAAAATCCTGCAAATAATTGTGGGCTCTGTTGGGATTATTCCTAACAGCCCACACTTAAGTTCAGAATTAGTTGAGCACATTAAATAATATATAGCATTTAAATGCCCAATTGCAAAATACTATATGATTTAATTCAGTGACCAAATATGTCATGGAAAAATGTGCAACACCTCTGGTTACTGTTTACAGTATTAACCAGAAATGATGAACATTTTTGAAAGCCATTTGGACTTACTGAGAATATTTTAGGTCAACCTAGTGAATTCCTTTTTATGCTAGGGTTTGAACATCCCCCATTTCAAGTTCATTTGGAAAATAAACATGATGCACACATGAAGGGCTAGCCTACTGCATACCAGGACTAGGGATGTGACAACTCGCCCCCACTAAACAAGAATCTTGTCTCGAGATTCAAGCGTAGGGTAAGATGACGGGGGGATGCAAACTAACACAATCTTCACGATCCAGGTTGCACTTCTCGAAGATGTTGATTCATTGCTCCAATTGATCTTGACGTCTTTGCTTTCGAGACCTTCATCAACACAAGGACAGAGACAACTCTACAATGATGGATCATCTTAATGATCACAAGATCACTTACGGAACGAGACGTAAGAACATCTCTCGAGCTGAGACACAAGCATTCATCCAAGGGGATGGAGTGGAAGAGATGGTGAGGATTCACTAGGTAGGCAACAATTCCACACTTTAATAGATGGTGAGGGGGTTTCAATGTAGCAAGGAGTAGAGTTGCCATGATACCACAACGAGACATCCTGGAGGAGGGTGATTCGTAGATATATCCCCTTAAGTGGCAAAAAGAATTACCTTTGATTCAGAGATCATTGAAACTCTTTATACCAACCTAAGGCAAATCACAATCGATCATTTAAAGGAATCCGAAAGAATGACATTCTCGGGCCAGAATGGATGATGTGGACTACCTTGTTGAAGACAATGCAAGGGATGATTTTGCTTGCGCGTGCTCTCCAGAACTTGAGCATTTCCATATTCATCAAGGTTTTACCAACATCCGTGTCAAGGGTGCTGACAACACAACATACTACCATGATGAATAGCGATGGACGATGCAGATGCAAAGGAAGGTAACACTTTCTTAGATTTCACCTTAGCGAGGCCAAGGAAACAAAATCTAGATGATCGACCGAGAGACATTTAGCACTCCGCTTCTAATGTTCTCCTTGATGTACTAGTGTATCCCATTCATAGATATGATTTGATATCTAGAACATCAAGTAAAGGTCGGACTTCGGGAACACAAAAATCATAAGGAATAACTACGGAAGTAAATCCATAAGAAATCCTCATGGGGAGGTGGCCAACTTCCTCAATCAAGATACTACAATAATAGGTCTTCCGGCTGGGTGTGTTGGCCACGGCATCCACTTAACCGATTACAGAGAGACCATTATTATAGTTCTTGGGAAATGTTCCAACCATCATATCTGCCCGAGATTCAGATCTGGTTGGTGTCAGAATAATCCAGACTCATCGAGTCTAGGAAGAAAAATGAAAGTTTGCAACACAAATCGACGAGATGACGTTGCGAGATTCTCGGGAAATGAACTACGATAGCAAGCTCCAAAACATGAGCTGGTTCTGCTACATACATGTGAACACACTGTCCCAGACAAGCATGGCCACGCAGTAGTCTTATACTAAAAACACTAATGAGTTCAGGTGGGGAATCCTCGTCGAGGGTTTCGAAGTCTTTACGCAAGTCCATGGATTAGATCCCAAGCATAGACTTCTCCTCCTTGAACTAGTCAATCAGTGGCTTGGTGTGCTAAGAACACATATAGAATGGAGGCGGCCAACCTACCAAACCATAGAATACTTCGTACATGTGCATGACCAACTTGGGGACGATTCCAGAGGAAGCAAAAACAATCTTTCTCGGATCCACGGCGGCAACTTACATCAAGTGCACGTGAATTGGAGAAAGTCGCTCCTTTCATCCAAGCCTATGCTTCATGAACGGAACATGAAGATAATGCTTATAGTAGTTTCCAATACTAGCTTAATGTCCAACAAAATCATGAAGAAGATAAGGATGTTGTCGATGGGCTCAACAACAATTCATCCAGGTTTCCATATAAATGGAATCCCACAATTATGTGAAGACGGTGATAGCATTGGTCAGACCAAAAGATATAATGGAGTATGCTCGAGGAAAAACCACGAGTAAGACAACATTATGAACATCGTTGGTTCTGATTTGATTTGAGATTAGCCCACACTCAAATCAAAGATTGGATAAGATGATAGGTCCATCAACTAATCACAGGGACCAATCAATGAAGATATCATCTTTCTTCAACACACATACAAGACATCCCTTAAAATGAACTAAGTGGATTAAGCTTTTATCCTTCAACTCTCCAAGTTATTGTTCAGCTTAACCAGCCAGCTCAGAGGTATCCAACACAGATTCTTGGAGAAAGGGTGGTTTCGAAAACCAACTTGATCACGAGCTCAACATAGCGGTCAGGTGACGACCTGGTAATACTTTCGAGAAGATATTCGGGAAATCACGAACCACCGATATGTTACTAAGCTCGAGAACAATCTTGCTTTTCAGGGCAAGACGATATGATCAATAGAGCAAAGATTTGAAATAATCCTAACTCATTGATCGAGGAGTGCACCAGGAGAATGGACTAGGTAGCACGATCAACCTTAGGGTGATGATTCAATAACCAACACACTAAGAATGAAAATATTGTCCTTTAACTACCAAGCAACGGGGTTGCTAGGAGTATAGATTTCACACATCACGATTCACTCGTCGGTGTTCCGGTTACCATAAGACGGAACCGAGGAATGAATAATGATGGCGAGAAGTATCACTGTATCAAGAGTTCATAGGATGGTGGTGCAATTCTCATGACACTCTTGACATAAAGATGGTAACACTCCAAGGTAGAGCAGAGTAGAAGCTGGATTGCATTTTGATCTGCGAATACAATTGCTTTGAACCCAATCCTAGATATGGATGAGGTTCTGGAGTTTGTTTCTCCTAGTCATTCCGGATTAGAATGGTTTGATGGGCCACAAGAGTAGTGGCATCAATGAACACGAAGGCATACCTACTCCTGACTATCAATTGATAGACGAGGGCCAGAAAACAACTAAAGAGGGACAACTCAAAAGAACATATGATTTTCCGAGTTGTGGATGCATGGATTAGAATGTCGAACGAGTTCAACATATTTCTTCCGAACAATCCATGCAGAGAGGTAGGTTTGGCAGAATCGTAATATAGAAGGGGAACTCATCGAGAGCAGTCTTGTTGTGATCTTTTGGTTCCCGAACTTCTGTCATATTGGTTCATGGTATTGGAAGAAGGATATACCACAAATCTCGGGGACTATCGTAAAGGTTACTAATATCCTAAAGGAACTAGCAAACACTATCAACATGAAATAAGTAGGGTGAATCTCGGGTTCAAGAACCCAGGAGTAGAATGCCTACTAACTAAATGGCATCACGGGATGCTTTCGAGAATGACGGCCAGATTCATCACACCGGGAACACAAAACATGGCTAGGGTACTAGGTGATCCTCTAAGACACCTAGGGTCATAATAGTAGCTCCAACATATATGTCAAGGCAGCAGAGTACCTCAACTCACCAATTAGTGTGGTTAAACTGGCCCAAAGGAACTTCGGAGCGGTAAGAAGGAATTTGCAAATGCATCGGACTGTTTAGAAACCTGGGATGACTCGGATAGCATAACGACTGTAAATGCTTGAAAAGGACTTGAGACATCCTACAGAATGGTGGCCTAGCCACTCAGAAGCACAATATCAAGGTTTCGAGATCAACAGTTAACAAACGAAAGTAATAGGAACTGAACCGAGGCTTAAGTTCAACAATCTTATAAGTCTACAGATTAGTAACACGTGATCCTAATAGAAAGAAGAGAAAGCCTAGTTCCTTAATCCTGTAGGAAGGATAAGATGACTCAGATCAGAAGGGCATAAGGTATAAGGAGTAAAAAGAGCCTTACGTTCCATCCCACAATCAATTCCCTTATATAACTAGCGAATTTCTAGACTCAACTTCGACCAGTTTGGCTTGGTAATCCTACAGGCAGTCAAGCTCTGATACCAAAGCTGTCAGGACCCCGATCCTAAGTCACACTGATCTAGTATGTAACACATCATATCACTTTGCGGCCTCACGCACGGTATTCCCACGGGTGCCACCTTACCTGGCCCGGGACCGTTTGCGCCTTTTGGCTCACGTATATGATAGTGCCGCTAGCATCCATATGACAAAGAACCCGGGCTGACATGGCTAGTCGTGAACCCAAAGTGGCACTAACGTACAGGGACATGCATACATGACCTAGCAACGAACGTGTCGGTCATCAGCGAGTGAATCCGGGCTGTAGCAACTGGCTAGCAGGACTCCGGTAAACTGGGCTGTAGCAGGCTAACAGGACTTCGGTAGACACCACGTGACATTTCCCCGAAGGGACAGACACAGGAACGAAGGAGGACACATGCCGGCCAGCCTAAGTGTTCCGGAGCAGTAGCAAGCTACCAAGGCTCAGTTGAAGCACTAGGAGACATTTCCCGGTAAGAGAGGCTACCAAGGATAAACAACTAGATAGTCAGATCCCACACATACCAAGCATTTCAATAACATACACACAATATGCTTGATATGTGCAAATACAACATGGCATCACAACATGACTCTACAACTCAAGTATTTATTCAATAGGCTCCGAGGAGCGAGATATTACAAACATGGGTCTCATGACCCAACATTCAGAGCAAACAAGTCAAAGCACAAGCGGAAGCTTAGCATGTCTGAGTACAGACATCTACAAATGAAAAAGGCTGAGAAGCCTGACTATCTACCAGATCCTGCCGAGGGCACAAGATCGTAGCTGAGGTAACAAGCTAAACGTCGAAGTCCACGCGGAACTACTAGCGAGACTGAAGTCTCTCTGCAAAAACATAAATTAAGCAACGTGAGTACAAATGTACCCAGCAAGACTTACATCAGAACTAACTACATATGCATCATTATCAACAAAGGGGATGGTGGGGTTTAACTGCAGCAAGCCAGCTTTGACACGGTGGCTATCCTGAACTACGACTGCAAGTAACTCTTTTGAGGTGGCGCACACGAGTCCACATATTCACCATATCAATACACCACTATGGATCCGCTCCCGTCTCCCTACGAGAACGCCATCCATAACACTCATGCTTATCTTGCGTATTTTAGAGTATCCACTTTCACTTGCCTATGAACTGTACAGGCAACCCAGAAGTCCTTTACCGCGGACACTGCTATTCGAATAGATCATATTAACCCTGCAGGGTTGTACTTCTTCACACACGCTCTCACCGCTTACCGCCGTTTACACGACATGTACTCGGCAACCTTCAAGCGGAAGCCCAGCAAGGGTGTCGGCCACGACCTGACTAACCACACAAGTCTCTCGTCCAGGTTTATCGCCTATTCGGGCTCCATCCGCAAGGAGATCCGGCCGGGGTGTCGCTCACGGCCCCAAACGATGTGTGCAGGGTTCCCAAGCCCACCTCGACGGGTGGATCTATGCTTGGTACACCGTGCCACAGTGCCTAGTCTGTCCCAAGCCCACCTGTACCGGGTACCACTTGGTAGACTACTAACACAACCTACAAACACCAGAAACTAGTTGCAACTCCTGGACAAAGATCATGTTGATTAATAAGTCGAGAGAGTCAATTAAGGATCCCAATGTGTGGTAGTAGCTGTTCATGGATCACAAACACAGGACTCAGTTCCTAAGGACGGCTTCAATGAGACAACCCACCATGTACTCCTACATGGCCTCTCACCGCTACCTTTACCAAATCGTGTTCACACACTTAGCTCACACACAGTAGGACATGTTCATACACCTCTGATTCATCCCCGATGAATCAGACCTGACTCAACTCTAAGCAGTAGCAGGCATGACAAACAAACATGAATGAGTAGGCACATCAGGGCTCAAACAACTCCTACTCATGCTAGTGGGTTTCATCTATTTACTGTGGCAATGACAGGTCATGCAGAGGAAAAGGGGTTCAACTACCGCAGCATGTAACAGTTGAATCGTTGTTGTCCTAATGCAGTAAAAGAGAGCAGGAGCGAGAGAGTGGGATTGTATCGGAATGAACAAGGGGATTTTGCTTGCCTGGCACTTCTGAAGATAATATAGTTCTTCATCGGTGTCATTGAACTCATCGTCGGAACCAAGTCTATCGAGAGGGGACAAATACCGGCAACACAGAGAAAACACAATCAATGCAATGCAACAATATGATGCATGAATATGACATGGCAAAATGAGTATGTTTGGCTAATGCAAGTTAGAACAGACTAAATGAAGTTGGTTTGAACCAAGGGTTTAAATTCAAACTCCATATGTGCTTATTGAAATGCCAATCATATAAGTTGTCCTAAACAGTAGTCATAAATTGTTCTAACATGCATGAAAATGGTACATATGTATAGGTTGAATTTTTCTGATAATTTTTCATATATAAATTATTTCATTTGGAGTTACGGTTGATTTTATATGAATTTTAGAACTTTTGACTATTTTCTGAAAATAATAAATCATTTAAGATTTATTTAAATGTCAGGACCCCGACTCAATGTCACATCGATCTAGCCGGTAACACCTCATATCACTTTGCGGCCTCACGCACGGTATCCCCACGGGTGTCGCCTTACCTTTGCCCGGGACCGTTTGCGCCTTTTGGCTCACGTATATGATAGTGTCGCTAGCATCCATATGATAAGGAGCCCGGGCTGACATGACTAGTCGTAAACCCAAAGTGGCACAGACTTACAGGGACATGCATCCATGACCCAGCTTCGAACGTGTCGGTCATCAGCATATGGGTCCGGGCTGTAGCACTGGGCTAGCAGGACTCCGGTAAACCGGGCTGTAGCGGGCTAACAGGACTCCGGTACTCAAAGCGTGACATTTCCCCGAAGGGACAGACACAGGAACGAAGAAGGACACATGCCGGCCAGCCTAAGTGTTCCAGAGCAGTAGCAAGCTACCATGGCTCAGCGGTAACACTAGGAGACATTTCCCGGTAAGAGAGGCTACTAAAGATAAACAACTAGATAGTCAGATCCCACACATACCAAGCATTTCAATCATACACACAATATGCTCGATATGTGCAAATACAACGAAGCATCACAACATGACTCTACGACACAAGTACTTTATTTAAGGCTCAGGGAGCCATACATAACATACACAAAGGTACGGGTCTCACGACCCAACATACAAGTCATACAGTCATACAAACCAGCAGCGGAAGTAACTTGTCTGAGTACAGACAACTAGTAAAATAAAAGAGGCTTGGAAAGCCTAGCTATACTACGTGGTCCTTCACAAGCTCAGGGTCACCACCTGGGTCTTTAGCCTACTCGTTGATGTCAACGTCTACATAGAACCCATCAGAAGGGGTTGCAGCGTCTTCTGTAAAAATGTAGATTATAGCAACATGAGTACAAAGGTACTCAGCAAGACTTACATCAGATCCTACATACATGCATAGTATCAAGAAGGGTTGGTGGAGTTATTGCAGCAAGCCAGCTTTGACTCTTGGCTAGGCTATCCTACGATACTCCAACTTGAAATGGTTTTGCGCACACGAGTCCACTACTCACCACTTCAATACACTACCGAGGATCCACCTCCGTCTTCCTACGGAAGAGCCATCCTCGGCACTCACACTTATCTTGAGGCTTTTAGTAGTTTCCATTTACTTGTCTATGAACTGTATAGGCAACCAAGTAGTCCTTTACCGCGGACGCGGCTATTCGAATAGATCATGTTAACCCTGCAGGGGTGTACTCCTTCATACACGCTCTCACCACTTACCGTCGTTTACACGACATGTACTCGGCAACCTTCAAGCGGAAGCCCAACGTGGGTGTCGGCCACGACCTACCTAATCACCTAAGCCTCCAGTCCAGGTTTATCGCCTATCCAGGTTCCATCCGCAGGGAGTCCGGCCGAGGTTTCCCATACGGCCCCGAACGATGTGAACAGGGTTCCCGAGATACCTAACGGGTATTCGGTACACCGTGCCACGTACCTACCGCATCACAGCCCACCCCTACGGTCAGCGCTGTCCACGGCCTCCAGTAGGCTACAAACACCAGAAACTACTTGCAACTCCTGGACGGAGAACTAGGGTGAATAAGAAGCCGAGAGGGTCCATTGGTTTCGGGCCCAATGCATGGTAGTAGCTGATTCTTAAATCACACATACAGATCTCAGTGCTTAAGGTCGGCTTCAATGAAACAACCCACCATGTACTCCTACATGGCCTCTCATCGATACCTTTACCAAATCGTGTTCACCACACCACTCTCATTACCGACATAATCATTTCACTCTAGCCCATCACCCAGATGAACCAGACCTGACACGACTCTAAGCATAGCAGGCATAGCAAGGTAGGAACAACACATACATATGGCTCAATCAACTCCTACACATGCTAGTGGGTTTCATCTAGTTACTGTGGCAATGACAGGTCATGCAGAGGAAATGGGTTCAACTACCGTAGCACACAGCAGTTTGAAACGCGTTGTCTTAATGCAGTAAAAGAGAGCAGGAGCGAGAACATGGGATTGTATCGATATGATCAAATGGTTGGTTGCTTGCCTGATGGTTCGATGCACTGATACGGTTCTTCGTTAGGGTAATCACGGTACTCCTCGGAGGCAGAACCTGTCGCAAAGGACACCGATACACAACCATCACCAAACAATGTGCAACAATATGATGCATGCATGAAACATGGCAATATGAGTGTGTTGGGCTAATGCAACTAAAACCAGAAGGGTTTGAACAAATTTGAATCAAGGATTCAAATTTCAAATTCAAACATGGCCTTTTAAAGTGCTTTTCCTTGTTCTGCTTGAAACATCAATTTAACTTGTTTGATCATGCATGAAAATAGTACAGATGGATAGATTGGATTTTTCTGATCATTTTTCATATATAATTTGTCCAATTTGGAGTTACAGAATAAAAGTTATGAATTTTTGAAGTTTAAATAATATTCTGGAATTTCCTGATTTAAATTAAATCCAGAAATATAATTATTGCGCCAGCATGACGTCAGCATGACGTCAGTGGTCAACTGCGGCTGGCTGGGGTCAAACCTGACGTGTGGGGCCCACACGTCAGTGACAGGGGGGTTAACAGGGTTAAATTAATCCTAATTAGGGATTAGTGGCGCTGGGGCCCACTGGTCAGTGTCAGGGGGTTAACTAACAGTGGTTAGCGCTAATCCTAATTAGCTACAGGGCTGGGCCCACCTGTCAGGGACTCAGGGGGGTCCTGCCGTGGTCAAAGTGGGTCAAACCCACCGGCGACGTGACGCCGGCGAGGCCCGAGACGGCGGCGCGATGCGGGATCGCGCTACAGGGCACGGGCGAGGCCGTTCTTGGGCTCGTTGGAGAGCTCTTGCTCCCGCGCGTCGAACGGTGGTGGTGGCCGAGCCTGGGGTGGCCGGTACCGTCGACGGCGAGCTCGTGAGCGGCGGCCGGAGTTCGGGTGCGGTCGGAGTCGGCGTTGCAGGGTGTTTGGGGAGGCGTTGGTGCGTGCTGCGTGCTCCTAGTGAGGCGTGGAGCACGATAGTGTGCTCGGTTGGGCGCTACGGTGACCGTGGCCACGACGGCGACATCGCCGGCGGCGTGGAGCTCTCGGCCAAGGTGGGGCTAAGGCCTAGAGGTCGAAAGAGACCAGGGGAGAAGGGGGAAACGACTCGGGGGCTCACCGCGGTTGCAGTGGGCGTCGAAGCGGGCTCGGAGACGCGCTGGAGACGGCGAATTCGACGGCGATGATGGTCGGAGCCCGAAGAGGGGAACGGCGACGTGGCGGCGATGCAGGGCTTCCGGAGGCCCGTGGAGCGGTGGGGAGGAAGAGGGGGTTGTGGCGGAGCTTCTGAGCTAGTCGGGGGAGCGAGGGGTGGCCGGAGACGGCTGCTATGGCGAACGGCGGCGACGGTGGTGTTCGGCCGTGTGAGAGAGAGAGCGAGGGAGAGGAGGGAAGAGCCGAGGGCGAGTGAGAGAGAGCAGGGGGGAGGCGTGGCGTCGTCCGGGGCATCGAGCGAGGAGGGGAGGGCAGGCAAGCAGGGAGAGAGGTGGCGTGGCGCGGTGGCGCGCGCGCGCGCCGGCCACACTCCCCTCCCTCTGTCGGGACGAAGACGACAGAGGAGGGAGGTGGGCTGGGCCGGCTGCTGGCTGGGCCGGCCAGCTGGCTGGGCTGCACAGGGAGGAGCCCAGGTAAGCTTCTCCCTTTTATTTTTTTCTGTTTTCTAATTTCTGACATTTGTTTTGATTTAAATAATATATTAAATCATTTATTTAACTTATGCCAATTTTTGCAGGGGCTAGATATATTATTCCAGAGCTCCTTTATAAATGGCATAATATTTGGACATATATTAATATATATAATAATATATTTCCAATGCAAATATTTATGCATTAATTCCAAATGCCCAAAATAAATACCTATGAGCTCTTAAAAATATTGGTTTGATTTTTATCTCTGTCCAATATTTTCAGAGAGCAACATGAGCATTTTCTTGGACCCTTTTGGAGAAATTTTTATTTGGGTCATTTTCAAAATGATTCTGAGGGTTTCACAGATCCCCATTTCAAGTTTCTGATGAAGAGTTAAACATGATGCAACACTCTAATGCATGACTAGCTAGGGTGTGACAACTCACCCCCACTCAAAAGAATCTCGTCCCGAGATTTGGGTTCCTCCGGGAAGAAGGCGGGGTACTCAAGTCGAAGACGATCCTCCCTTTCCCAAGTTGCTTCATCCTCAGAATGGTGCGACCATTGTACTTTGAGGAACTTGATGTTCTGACGTCGGGTGGTACGTTCGGCCTGATCGAGGATACGAATGGGGTACTCTCGATATGTAAGATTATCTTGGAGATCAAGCGTTTCGTGGTCCACTTCACGGATAGGATCCGAGAAGCAACGCCTGAGTTGAGAAACGTGGAAGACATCGTGGACTCTGGAGAGATGCGGAGGTAGTTCCAACTGGTAGGCAACTTCTCCTCGTTTGGCGAGAATGCGAAAAGGTCCAATGTAACGAGGAGCCAATTTGCCTTTGATACCGAAACGATGGGTTCCCTTCAGAGGGGTGACCCGAAGATAAGCCTTCTCGTCAACCTCGAAAGTCATAGCCTTATGTTTTCGGTCATATTGACTCTTTTGACGAGATTGGGCTGTTTTCAACTTTTCACGAACGATACGAACTTGTTCTTCTGCTTCCTGAATCATATCCGGGCCAAAGAATTGTCTTTCCCCGGTCTCTGACCAGTTAAGGGGTGTTCGACACCGTCGTCCATAGAGAACTTCAAAAGGGGCTTTACCCAAGCTAGATTGATAGCTGTTGTTGTAAGCGAATTCGGCAAATGGAAGGCACTTCTCCCAGTCCATTCCGAATGAGATAACAGAGGCTCGAAGCATGTCTTCTAGAATCTGGTTGACGCGTTCCACTTGACCACTCGACTGAGGGTGGAAGGCGGTGCTAAAGGAGAGACGAGTTCCCATAGCATTTTGGAAACTTTCCCAAAATCGAGAGGTGAAAAGACTTCCTCGATCCGAGTTAATTTCCAAAGGAACACCATGAAGGGACACTATTCGGGAGATGTATAAGTCTGCCAGCTGACTAGCGGTTATACTCTCACGAACAGGTAGGAAATGGGCTACTTTGGAAAGACGATCGACCACGACGAAAATAGCATTATTCCCTCTCTTGGTCCTGGGAAAACCGGTAATGAAATCCATACCAATTTTATCCCATTTCCATTCAGGAATAGCTAAGGGTTGAAGGGTGCCAGCAGGCCGTTGATGCTCTGCTTTTACACGACGACAGACGTCGCAATTAGCAATATACTGAGCAATTTCTCTTTTCATCCTAGTCCACCAGAACCTCTGGCGTAGGTCCTGATACATCTTAGTACTACCGGGATGAATAGTGAGAGGAGATTCATGAGCTTCCTTAAGGATCAAACGCCTCAGGTTCCGCACTTTGGGAACCACTAGTCGATTCCCGAAGTATACGACCCCTTGATCATTAATGGAGAAGCAATTCGCAATTCCTTTCTGAATGTTTCTCTTGATGCGGGAGATTCCCGGATCTACCTTCTGTGCTTTGATAATCTGATCCGTAAGGGTAGGTTTTGCCACCAAGGTGGAAAGAAAACCTTGAGGAACAATGTGAAGGTTAAGCTTCCGAAATTCCTCATGGAGAAGCGGTTGACTTTGTTGTAACATCAGGTTGTTACAATAAGATTTACGACTTAGCGCATCAGCCATGACGTTGGCTTTCCCTGGGGTGTAGGTTATCCCTAAATCGAAGTCTGTGATCAATTCAACCCAACGTCTTTGCCTGAGATTCAGATCTGGTTGGGTGAAAATGTACTTCAGGCTTTGGTGATCAGTGAATATTTCGCAACGATTACCGAGGAGGTAATGTCGCCAGGTCTTAAGTGCATAGACTACGGCTGCAAGCTCTAGATCATGAGTAGGATAATTCTCCTCATGTGGGTGCAATTGCCGTGAAGCGTAGGCAATTACGTGTCGATCTTGCATGAGAATGCAACCTAGTCCTTGTCGCGAGGCGTCGCAGTAGATAACAAAGTCCTTGGAGAAGTCTGGCGGTACCAGTACGGGAGCAGAGGTCAGGCGTCTTTTCAGTTCCTGAAAGCTGTGCTCACATTGTGGAGTCCATTCGAACTTCTTATCTTTCTTGAGGAGTTCGGTTAGAGGTTTGGCAACTTTGGAGAAGTTCTCGACAAAGCGACGACAATAGCTTGCTAAGCCTAGAAAACTCCGAACTTGCTTGACCGATTCAGGTGGAGTCCAATTAAGGACGGCTTGAACTCGCTCAGGGTTAACAGCAATACCTTTACCAGATATTACATGACCCAGATAGGTCACTTCTGACAACCAGAATTCACATTTAGAAAATTTGGCATAAAGGCGATGCTCTCGAAGTTTCTTCAACACTAGCCTTAGATGTTCGGCATGTTCTTCCTCGTTCTTGGAGTAGATGAGTATATCATCGAGGTAAACTACGACGAATTTATCCAAATACTCCATGAAGATTGAGTTCATTAACCGAGAAAAGGTGGCTGGAGCGTTGGTTAAACCGAAGGACATGACGGTGTACTCGTATTGGCCATAACGAGTAACAAAGGCCGTTTTAGGAATGTCCCCGTTTCTGATTTTGATTTGATGGTAGCCCAACCTCAAATCCATCTTGGAGAAGACTGAGGATCCAGCGAGCTGATCATACAGGTCGTTGATCCTGGGAAGCGGATATTTGTTCTTGATTGTGACCAAATTGACAGGTCGGTAATCTACAACCATCCGGTCCGTACCATCCTTCTTCTTGACGAATAGGACGGGGCAAGCCCACGGAGATGAGCTAGGTCGGATGAAACCCTTTTTCAAGGACTCATCGAGTTGTTTCTTAAGCTCGGCTAGTTCTAGGGGTGCCATCTTATAGGGTCTTCTAGCAATCGGAACGGTTCCTGGAATGAGGTCTATTACGAACTCAACATCCCTGTCAGGTGGAACACCTGGCAATTCCTCTGGAAAGACATCCGGGAAGTCACGGACTACCGGAACGTCCTCAAGGTCTGGCAAAGGGCTGGCGTTAAGAGAATATAATTGTCGCTTGGCTATTCGGGTCAAGACATTGACTATCTTCCCCGAAGGATGGGTGAGTTGAACAGTCCTAGAGAAGCAATCAATTTTGGCTTGATGAGCTGACATCCAGTCCATACCCAAAATGATATTAATATCTGAAAATTTAAGGGCTATCAAAGATGCGAGGAAAACAAGTCTGTCGACTTGGATTTCATTTCCATAACTTACCCTAGAGGTCTGCCATCTAGAACCAGGGGTAGAAATTTCCATAGTGGATGGCATGTCACAGAATGCAACGTTATGCAAACGAGCATAATTTTCGGATATAAAAGAATGAGAGGCTCCTGTATCGAAAAGAACAGATGCCGGGTGGCAATTAACAAGAAGCGTACCGAGAACGACGTTGGGATCCTCTTGAGCTTCTTCGGCAGAGATACAGTTGACATGGCCACGTGAAGCGGTGACCGGCTTGGCGTGGAATATTTTCCTGTCGGCTTGCCACGGCCAACAGCTTTAGCAGACTGGTTGGGGTTGGTCTGGGGACACTCACGCATATAGTGACCAGATTCCCCACACTTGAAACAAGTCACGGAACTGGTACGTGGAGGAGCATTGTTGGTTGGACCCCCATAGGGCTTGGCCGGTGCAGACTGTTGAACAGGGCGAGGCGCCTGGAAAGATGGCCTCGGTGTGAACCTGGGTGGCAGGGCGGTGTTGGGTACCCACACGCGGCGCTTCTGAGGACCAGCACCGGATGAGGAACCCATATCACGGCCATGCTTGCGTGTTGCGTCATAGTCAGTCTGACCAGTTTCAGCACTGATGGCTTTGTTGACAAGTTTCTGAAAAGATGTGCACTCATGCAGACGGAGGTCGCGGCGAAGCTCAGGACTAAGGCCCTTACGGAACCTTGCTTGCTTCTTGGCGTCAGTAGACACTTCCTCAGTTGCATATCGTGCGAGATTACCAAACTCCCTGCTGTAAACATCCACAGAAAGTCGGCCTTGGGTGAAACTGCAAAATTCTTCACGTTTACGGTCCATGAGACCCTCCGGAATGTGATGTTCACGGAAAGCCTCGCTGAACTCAGCCCAAGTAGTGACATGGCCCGCTGGGCGCATAGCTCCATAATTCTCCCACCATAGACTGGCGGGGCCTTCAAGATGATATGCAGCAAAGGTGACCTTGTCAGCCTCCGCTACCAGCGCGGAACGCAGCTTGTGAGAGATACTGCGAAGCCAGTCATCAGCGTCGAGAGGCTCGACGGAGTGGTGGAACGTGGGTGGATGCAATTTGATAAAATCACTGAGTGACACCACGTTAGCCCTCTGATGGTGTGCTGTATTCTGTTCAATACGCTCCAACAAACGGTTGGTCTCCCGCTTGTTTCTCTCAGCTTCCATCATAACCTCGGCTAGTGAAGGAGGATGAGGCAGATTTTCATTCCTGCCTTCACTGCCTTCGGCCTGCTCTTGAGAAGCAGGGTTAGCGCGCGTGTTGACCATCCTAGGTAAACAAGACAATGATTTAGTCAGGATGATAAAATTCCGACATAGGATACAGAATGTAAGGAATAACTCGGAATGCAAGATGATCATCCGTATGACATGGTAAATACAGAAACTGCTTCTTTATTCCATCGTCATACACACCATACAGGGTTTAGTACAAGACCAAACAAAGTACTATTACGGTGAAAGAGGATTACATCTCATCGGAGGCATTCCAAGCTCCTATACATTATTTTTCTACACCTCCGGAAAGAGTACAAACTAGGTCATATCCCACGAGTCACGCGGGACGATAGACGACACAGCTAGTGCGAACTAGTGATACTACCACTAACTCAGACCGATCCGTAGTAGTCCTCGTAGAAGTCACCTCCATAGCCTGGAAGCTCAACATGATCATCCGGAAACAGACGATCTCGCGGAGCTTGTGGACCATAGGGGCTAGGATGAGGTCTTGGACCAACAGACGGTGGCCTGCGGGGACCGCGAGGTGGGGTGATGCCTCCTACATCACGCCAAACCATCACGTCTGGCAGAGCAGATCTCACAGGATAGAGATCGCGCATATCTGAATATCCAGCTTGCACCGCCGGTGCGAACCGAGTCAAAGTGGCCCAGTGGTCAGCACGGGTATTGAAGAGCTCTAACCTTAAGGCCCGATTTTCACGGTCCTTATCCTCGAGCATCTCAGCAGTGGTGCGAGTCCGTGAATCCTCCTGAGTGGGGTCAGCATAGATAGCCTGGAGATACCCTTGTGCTCCCGGAAGTGATCCTGGCATATACCGGAAATCAGAGTCCCGAAATAGACCAGATCTGACTCGCATAATGGTCATCATAGAGTAGGCGGCGTCCTGCACAGCCATCTCAATAGTAACCCCGAGTCCATAGGAGCAGTGAAGAGGCTCGGTGGATCCAGGATAAGATGGAAATATCCTGACAGTGCAGAGATACTGGCTTTGATTAAAGTCTCGGAATTGCTCTTCGACCGTGTACTCAGGATACCAGCGGTATCCAGCCTCAGTCATTACCCTGACCAACTTGGCAGTATGGCCGGGTACATCTAGGCATCGAGTCAGGCGAACCACTTGATTGAGGTCGCGAGTGGCCATCTGAAAGCACAATCATAATGCAAAGGCATTAGAATTTCTAGCAAAATTTCGGCAGCATAACAGCTGTAAATGCTCAAGAAGGATTTTGAGACATTTGACAAAGGATTTCGTACACACTCAACATCATCATATCAAAGTTCTGAAACCATTCTAACAACATAATGTGGTAGTAGAACTGAACTAGGCTTGTATCCATCAAACTTATAAGGTACTACTGATTAGTAACACGTGATCCTGATAGAGAGAACAGATCCTAATTCCTTAACCCCCGGTAGAAGAATGGACTGACTCAGATCAGAATGTCATAAGATAAGGAGTAAAAAGAGCCTTACGTTCCAACCCACAAACAATTCCCCTACATATAACTAAAGAATTTCTAGACTCAACATCGACCAGTTTGGCTTGAAGAACCTACAGGCAGTCAAGCTCTGATGCCAACGCTGTCAGGACCCCGACTCGATGTCACATCGATCTAGCCGGTAACACCTCATATCACTTTGCGGCCTCACGCACGGTATCCCCACGGGTGTCGCCTTACCTTTGCCCGGGACCGTTTGCGCCTTTTGGCTCACGTATATGATAGTGTCGCTAGCATCCATATGATAAGGAGCCCGGGCTGACATGACTAGTCGTAAACCCAAAGTGGCACAGACTTACAGGGACAGGCATCCATGACCCAGCTTCGAACGTGTCGGTCATCAGCAAGTGGGTCCGGGCTGTAGCACTGGGCTAGCAGGACTCCGGTAAACCGGGCTGTAGCGGGCTAACAGGACTCCGGTACTCAAAGCGTGACATTTCCCCGAAGGGACAGACACAGGAACGAAGAAGGACACATGCCGGCCAGCCTAAGTGTTCCAGAGCAGTAGCAAGCTACCATGGCTCAGCGGTAACACTAGGAGACATTTCCCGGTAAGAGAGGCTACTAAAGATAAACAACTAGATAGTCAGATCCCACACATACCAAGCATTTCAATCATACACACAATATGCTCGATATGTGCAAATACAACGAAGCATCACAACATGACTCTACGACACAAGTACTTTATTTAAGGCTCAGGGAGCCATACATAACATACACAAAGGTACGGGTCTCACGACCCAACATACAAGTCATACAGTCATACAAACCAGCAGCGGAAGTAACTTGTCTGAGTACAGACAACTAGTAAAATAAAAGAGGCTTGGAAAGCCTAGCTATACTACGTGGTCCTTCACAAGCTCAGGGTCACCACCTGGGTCTTTAGCCTACTCGTTGATGTCAACGTCTACATAGAACCCATCAGAAGGGGTTGCAGCGTCTTCTGTAAAAATGTAGATTATAGCAACATGAGTACAAAGGTACTCAGCAAGACTTACATCAGATCCTACATACATGCATAGTATCAAGAAGGGTTGGTGGAGTTATTGCAGCAAGCCAGCTTTGACTCTTGGCTAGGCTATCCTACGATACTCCAACTTGAAATGGTTTTGCGCACACGAGTCCACTACTCACCACTTCAATACACTACCGAGGATCCACCTCCGTCTTCCTACGGAAGAGCCATCCTCGGCACTCACACTTATCTTGAGGCTTTTAGTAGTTTCCATTTACTTGTCTATGAACTGTATAGGCAACCAAGTAGTCCTTTACCGCGGACGCGGCTATTCGAATAGATCATGTTAACCCTGCAGGGGTGTACTCCTTCATACACGCTCTCACCACTTACCGTCGTTTACACGACATGTACTCGGCAACCTTCAAGCGGAAGCCCAACGTGGGTGTCGGCCACGACCTACCTAATCACCTAAGCCTCCAGTCCAGGTTTATCGCCTATCCAGGTTCCATCCGCAGGGAGTCCGGCCGAGGTTTCCCATACGGCCCCGAACGATGTGAACAGGGTTCCCGAGATACCTAACGGGTATTCGGTACACCCGTGCCACGTACCTACCGCATCACAGCCCACCCCTACGGTCAGCGCTGTCCACGGCCTCCAGTAGGCTACAAACACCAGAAACTACTTGCAACTCCTGGACGGAGAACTAGGGTGAATAAGAAGCCGAGAGGGTCCATTGGTTTCGGGCCCAATGCATGGTAGTAGCTGATTCTTAAATCACACATACAGATCTCAGTGCTTAAGGTCGGCTTCAATGAAACAACCCACCATGTACTCCTACATGGCCTCTCATCGATACCTTTACCAAATCGTGTTCACCACACCACTCTCATTACCGACATAATCATTTCACTCTAGCCCATCACCCAGATGAACCAGACCTGACACGACTCTAAGCATAGCAGGCATAGCAAGGTAGGAACAACACATACATATGGCTCAATCAACTCCTACACATGCTAGTGGGTTTCATCTAGTTACTGTGGCAATGACAGGTCATGCAGAGGAAATGGGTTCAACTACCGTAGCACACAGCAGTTTGAATCGCGTTGTCTTAATGCAGTAAAAGAGAGCAGGAGCGAGAACATGGGATTGTATCGATATGATCAAATGGTTGGTTGCTTGCCTGATGGTTCGATGCACTGATACGGTTCTTCGTTAGGGTAATCACGGTACTCCTCGGAGGCAGAACCTGTCGCAAAGGACACCGATACACAACCATCACCAAACAATGTGCAACAATATGATGCATGCATGAAACATGGCAATATGAGTGTGTTGGGCTAATGCAACTAAAACCAGAAGGGTTTGAACAAATTTGAATCAAGGATTCAAATTTCAAACTCAAATATGGCCTTTTAAAGTGCTTTTCCTTGTTCTGCTTGAAACATCAATTTAACTTGTTTGATCATGCATGAAAATAGTACAGATGGATAGATTGGATTTTTCTGATCATTTTTCATATATAATTTGTCCAATTTGGAGTTACAGAATAAAAGTTATGAATTTTTGAAGTTTAAATAATATTCTGGAATTTCCTGATTTAAATTAAATCCAGAAATATAATTATTGCGCCAGCATGACGTCAGCATGACGTCAGTGGTCAACTGCGGCTGGCTGGGGTCAAACCTGACGTGTGGGGCCACACGTCAGTGACAGGGGGGTTAAACAGGGTTAAATTAATCCTAATTAGGGATTAGTGGCGCTGGGGCCCACTGGTCAGTGTCAGGGGGTTAACTAACAGTGGTTAGCGCTAATCCTAATTAGCTACAGGGCTGGGCCCACCTGTCAGGGACTCAGGGGGGTTCCTGCCGTGGTCAAAGTGGGTCAAACCCACCGGCGACGTGACGCCGGCGAGGCCCGAGACGGCGGCGCGATGCGGGATCGCGCTACAGGGCACGGGCGAGGCCGTTCTTGGGCTCGTTGGAGAGCTCTTGCTCCCGCGCGTCGAACGGTGGTGGTGGCCGAGCCTGGGGTGGCCGGTACCGTCGACGGCGAGCTCGTGAGCGGCGGCCGGAGTTCGGGTGCGGTCGGAGTCGGCGTTGCAGGGTGTTTGGGGAGGCGTTGGTGCGTGCTGCGTGCTCCTAGTGAGGCGTGGAGCACGATAGTGTGCTCGGTTGGGCGCTACGGTGACCGTGGCCACGACGGCGACATCGCCGGCGGCGTGGAGCTCTCGGCCAAGGTGGGGCTAAGGCCTAGAGGTCGAAAGAGACCAGGGGAGAAGGGGGAAACGACTCGGGGGCTCACCGCGGTTGCAGTGGGCGTCGAAGCGGGCTCGGAGACGCGCTGGAGACGGCGAATTCGACGGCGATGATGGTCGGAGCCCGAAGAGGGGAACGGCGACGTGGCGGCGATGCAGGGCTTCCGGAGGCCCGTGGAGCGGTGGGGAGGAAGAGGGGGTTGTGGCGGAGCTTCTGAGCTAGTCGGGGGAGCGAGGGGTGGCCGGAGACGGCTGCTATGGCGAACGGCGGCGACGGTGGTGTTCGGCCGTGTGAGAGAGAGAGCGAGGGAGAGGAGGGAAGAGCCGAGGGCGAGTGAGAGAGAGCAGGGGGGAGGCGTGGCGTCGTCCGGGGCATCGAGCGAGGAGGGGAGGGCAGGCAAGCAGGGAGAGAGGTGGCGTGGCGCGGTGGCGCGCGCGCGCGCCGGCCACACTCCCCTCCCTCTGTCGGGACGAAGACGACAGAGGAGGGAGACGGGCTGGGCCGCCTGCTGGCTGGGCCGGCCAGCTGGCTGGGCTGCACAGGGAGGAGCCCAGGTAAGCTTCTCCCTTTTATTTTTTTCTGTTTTCTAATTTCTGACATTTGTTTTGATTTAAATAATATATTAAATCATTTATTTAACTTATGCCAATTTTTGCAGGGGCTAGATATATTATTCCAGAGCTCCTTTATAATTGGCATAATATTTGGACATATATTAATATATATAGAAATATATTTCCAATGCAAATATTTATGCATTAATTCCAAATGCCCAAAATAAATGTCCATGAGCCACTAAAAATATTGGTTTGATTTTTATCTCTGTCCAATATTTCCAGAGAGCAACATGAGCATTTTCTTGGACCCTTTTGGAGAAATTTTTATTTGGGTCATTTTCAAAATGATTCTGAGGGTTTCACAGATCCCCATTTCAAGTTTCTGATGAAAGAGTAAACATGATGCAACACTCTAATGCATGACTAGCTAGGGTGTGACATTAAATTCCAGAAAAGATTTACTGTGTCATCCTGACGGCATGATGATGTCAGCAAGTCAACAGGGCTGGTCCAGGTCAAATCTGACCAGAGGGGCCCACTGGTCAGTGACTCAGGGCTGGTTAGGGTCGCAGACAGGTGGGCCTGGTTAACGGCCACGTCAGCAGGGTCAACCCTGACAAATGGGTCCCGTTGGATTATAGTTAGACTAAGCAGAAATAAAGCTGGGGTTAATTAGGGCATGGGGCCCATGCGTCAGTGGCCCAGAGGGTTAGTTAGCTGGGTCATTAGTCGCTAGTGACCGTGCCACGTCAGCTTGCCGGAGGCTAACCGGCGACGACCACGGCCGACGGCGGAGGTGCACCCTGCGCTCGCTACGGAGCATCATTTGACGCACGGTTTGCTCCTACAGGTTCCTGGGAGGAAGGCGCATCCAAAGAGACAAGCGGCAGCAGCTGGGGTGGCTGGAGCTGACGGCGGCGAGCTCTTTTGCGGCCGCTGGAGTTCGGGTGCGCACAGGGACGCGGCTACGTTATGAAAAGGAGCGAGGCAAGGCGCTAGCGATGCTCTACAAGTCGCGGCGAGCACAACAGATGCACACCCATGACCAAATGGTCATCGGGGCTTCGCCGGTGACGAGCCCGTGCGGCGATGGCTGCTGTTAGCAAGGGGATGGTGGCTACGACAAGTAATTGACGCGGGAAAGAGTGGGTAGCGATGGAGGAGCTCACAGGGAGTCGGACGGTGGTCTCAGCAGGCTCGGGGACGGGTTGTGGACGACGTATCGGCGGCGGCGATAGGCGGTGCCCGAGGTTGAAGATGATGTCGATGGCGGCGATACGGCGCGTCCCTGGTTGCTTGGCTCGTCGAGGAGGCGTAGAAGGCGGAGGTGGAGCTCTCGGGCACGTCAGACGGGCGAGGAGGAAGCGGTGGCCGTGGCAACTCCGAGCGGCAGCGATGGTTGCACTCGGGCGCGAGAGGGAAAGAGAGTAGAGGAGGGGAGAAGCACGGGAGAGAGTGAGAGAGGTCCAGAAGGGTGCGTGGCGTCGCCAGACGCGGATTAGGACGAAGGAGAGGCCTCCAGCGGAAGCAGGAGGTGGCCGGCGTTGACGCGCGTGCGTCCAGCACGCAGCTGCTTCGGGGCGAGGGGGAGGAAGATGACTGGCAGCTGGGCTGCACAGTAATGGGCCGCGCAGGTGGGCTGGTATCCCTGGTGGGCCTCAAGGTAAGTCCAGGTAAGGTTGCTCTGTTTTGTTTCCTGTTTTCTATTTTCTGTAAAATTTAGGGCTTTTCTAAAAATACTAAAACGTTTTCCAAAAATCCTGCAAATAATTGTGGGCTCTGTTGGGATTATTCCTAACAGCCCACACTTAAGTTCAGAATTAATTGAGCACATTAAATAATATATAGCATTTAAATGCCCAATTGCAAAATACTATATGATTTAATTCAGTGACCAAATATGTCATGGAAAAATGTGCAACACCTCTGGTTACTGTTTACAGTATTAACCAGAAATGATGAACATTTTTGAAAGCCATTTGGACTTACTGAGAATATTTTAGGTGAACCTAGTGAATTCCTTTTTATGCTAGGGTTTGAACATCCCCCATTTCAAGTTCATTTGGAAAATAAACATGATGCACACATGAAGGGCTAGCCTACTGCATACCAGGACTAGGGATGTGACAATGATAGTTCAGTGGGTAATGTTAAATGGTTTAGAATTGAGGCACCGAAGACATTTTTGAAATGTCGCAGAACATATGAGATGTTCCAAGAGCTGAAATTGGGATTTCAGGCTCGTGCCCACGTCAAGAGGTATAAGACCTCCGACGAGCTTCTTGGCCTACAAACTAAGGGAGAAAAGCTCAATCATTGAACTTGTACTTAGATTGTCTGGGTACAACAATCACTTGAATCGAGTGGGACTTAATCTTCCAGATGAGATAGTGATGTTTCTCCAAAGACATTGCCACCAAGCTACTAGAGCTTCATGATGAACTATAGCATATCAGGGATAGATATGATGATCCTTGAAATATTCACAATGTTTGACACCGCAAAAGTAGAAATCAAGAAGGAGCATCAATCGTTGATGGTTAGTGAAACCACTAGTTTCAAGAAGGGCAAGGGCAAGAAGGGGTACTTCATGAAACGGAAAATCAGTTGCTGCACCAGTGGAGAAACCCAGGGTTGAACCCAAACCCGAGACTAAGTGCTTCTGTAATGAGGGAACCATCACGGAAGCAGAACTACCCTAGATACTTGGTAGATGAGAAGGCTGGCAAGGTTGGCAGAAGTATATTGGATATACATTGAATTAAATGTGTACTTTACTAGTACTCCTAGTAGCACCAGGGTATTAAGATACCGGTTCGGTTGCTAAGTGTTAGTAACTTGAAATAAAAGGCTACGGAATAAATGGAGACTAGCTAAAGGTGAGATGACGATATGTGTTGGAACTGTTTCCAAGCTTGATGTGATCAAGCATCGAATACTCCCTCTACCATCGAGATTGGTGTTAAACCTAAATAATTGTTATTTGGTGTTTGCGTTGAGCATAGACATGATTCGATTATGTCTATTGCAATACGGTTATTCATTTAAGGAGAATAATGGTTACTCTGTTTATTTGAATAATACCTTCAATGGTCTTGCACCTAAAATGAATGGTTTATTGAATCTCGATCGTAGTGATACACATGTTCATGCCAAAAGATATAAGATAGTAATGATAGTACCACATACTTGTGGCACTGCCTTTTAAGTCATACTGGTATAAAACACATGAAGAAGCTCCATGTTGATGGATCTTTGGACTTACTCATTTTTGAAAAGTTTGAGACATGCGAACCATGTCTATTGGTATGTACGCATGAAGAAACTCCATGCAGATGGATCGTTTGGACTCACTTGATTTTTGAATCACTTGAGACATGCAAATCATACCACATGGGCAAGATGACTGAAAAGCCTCGTTTTTCAGTAAGATGGAACAAGAGAGCAACTTGTTGGAAGTAATACATTTTGATGTGTGCAATCCAATCAATGCTGAGGCACGCAGTGGATATCGTTATGTTCTTACTTCACAGATGATTTGAGTAGATATTGAGTATATTTACTTGATGAAACACAAGTCTGAATTATTGAAAGGTTCAAGTAGTTTCAGAGTGAAGTTTAAGATCTTCGTGACAAGAGGATAAAATGTCTATGATATGATCATAGAGATGAATATCTGAGTTGCGAGTTTGGTACACAATTGAGACATTGTGGAAATTGTTTCACAACTAACACCGCCTGGAACACCATAGTGTGATGGTGTGTCCGAACATCATAGCTGCACCCTATTGGATATGGTGCATACCATGATGTCTCTTATCGAATTACCACTATCGTTCATGGGTTAGGCATTAGAGACAACCACATTCACTTTTAAAAGGGCACCACGTAATTCCGTTGAGATGACACCGTATGAACTATGGTTTTGAGAAACCTAAGCTGTCGTTTCTTGAAAGTTTGGGGCTGCGACGCTTATGTAAATAAGTTTCATCGTGATAAGCTCGAACCCAAAACGGATAAATGCATCTTCATAGGATACCCAAAATGTTTGGGTATACCTCCTATCTCAGATCCGGAAGCAAAAGTAATTGTTTCTAGAAACAGGTTCTTTCTCGAAGAAAAGTTTCTCTCGAAAGAATAGAGTGGGAGGATGGTGGAGACTTGATGAGGTTATTGAACCATCACTTCAACCAGTGTGTAGCAGGGCATAGGAAGTTGTTCCTGTGGCACCTACACCAATTGAAGTGGAAGTTGATGATAGTGATCATGAAACTTCGGATCAAGTCACTACCGAACCTCGTAGGGTGACAAGGATGCGTACTACTTCAGAATGATACAATAATCATGTCTTGAAGGTCATGTTGCTAGACAACAATGAACCTACGAGCTATGGAGAAGCTATGGTGAGCCCGGATTCCGACAAATGGCTAGAGGCCATAAAATCCGAGAGAGGATCCATGTATGAAAACAAAGTGTAAACTTTGGAAGAACTACTTCATGGTCGTAAGGCTGTTGGGTACAGATGGATTTTAAAAGGAAGACGGACAATGATGATAAGTATCACCATTAAGAAAGATCGACTTGTCGTTAAGATGTTTTCCGACAAGTTCGAGGAGTTGACTACGATGAGACTTTCTCACTTGTATCGATGCTAAGAGTCTGTTGGAATTATATTAGCAATTACTGCATGATTTATGAAATCTTGCAGATAGGATGTCAAAAAGCATTGTTTCCTCGACGTTATTCTTGAGGAAAGGTTGTATGTGATACAACCAGAAGGTTTTGTCAATCCTGAAAGATGCTAACAAGTGTGCAAAGCTCCAGCAATCCTTCTAAGGACTGGAGTAAGCATCTCGAAGTTGGAATATACGCTTTGATGAGATGATCAAAGATTTTGGGTTTATACAAAGTTTATGAGAAACTTGTATTTCCGAAGAAGTGAGTGGGAGTACTATAGCATTTCTGACGAGTATATTTTGTTGACATATTGTTGATCGAAAATGATGTAGAATTTCGGGAAAGCATATAGGGTTATTTGAAAAGTGTTTTTCAATGGAAAACCTGGATTAAGCTACTTGAACATTGAGCATCAAGATCTATAAGGATAGATCAAAACTCCTAATAGTACTTTCAAATGAATACATACCGTGACAAGATTTTGAAGGAGTTCAAAATAGATCAGCAAAGAAGGAGTTCTTGGCTGTGTTATATGGTGTGAGTATTGAGTAAGACTCAAGACATGACCACGACAGAAGAGAGAGAAAGGACGAAGGTCATCCCCTATGCTTCAGACGTAGGCTCTATAGTATGCTATGCTATGTACCGCACCGGAAGTGTGCCTTGCCATGAGTCAGTCAAGGGGTACAAGAGTGATCCAGGAATGGATCACAGGACAGCGGTCAAACTTATCCTTAGTAACTAGTGTACTAAGGAATTTTCTCGATTATGGAGGTGGTAAAAGAGTTCGTCGTAAAGGGTTACGCCGATGCAAACTTTGACACTAATCCGGATTATTCTGAGTAGTAAACCAGATTCGTATAGTAGAACAGTTATTTGGAATAGCTCCAAATACAGCGTGGTAGCTGCATCTAGGAGATGACATAGAGATTTGCAAAGCACACATGGATCTGAAAGGTTCAGATCCGTTGACTAAAAACCTCTCTCACAAGCAAGATATGATCAAACCCCGTGGGTGTTGATTCATTACAATCACATAGTGATGTAAACTAGATTATTGACTCTAGTGCAAGTGGGAGACTGTTGGAAATATGCCCTAGAGGCAATAATAAAATGGTTATTATTGTATTTCCTTGTTCATGATAATTGTCTATTGTTCATGCTATAATTGTATTAACTGGAAACCGTAATACATGTGTGAGTCAATAGACCACAACATGTCCCTAGTGAGCCTCTAGTTGACTAGCTCGTTGATCAATAGATGGTTATGGTTTCCTAACCATGGACATTGGATGTCATTGATAACGGGATCACATCATTAGGAGAATGATGTGATGGACAAGACCCAATCCTAAGCCTAGCACAAGATCGTGTAGTTCGTATGCTAAAGCTTTTCTAAATGTTAAGTATCTTTTCCTTAGACCATGAGATTGTGCAACTCCCGGATACCGTAGGAATGCTTTGGGTGTACCAAACATCACAACGTAACTGGGTGGCTATAAAGGTGCACTACGGGTATCTCCGAAAGTGTCTGTTGGGTTGGCACGAATCGAGACTGGGATTTGTCACTCCGTGTGACGGAGAGGTATCTCTGGGCCCACTCGGTAGGACATCATCATAATGTGCACAATGTGATCAAGGAGTTGATCACGGGATGATGTGTTAAGGAACGAGTAAAGAGACTTGCCGGTAACGAGATTGAACAAGGTATCGGCATACCGACAATCGAATCTCGGGCAAGTACTATACCGGTAGACAAAGGGAATTGTATACGGGATTGATTGAATCCTTGACATCGTGGTTCATACGATGAGATCATCATGGAACATGTGAGAGCCAACATGGGTATCCAGATCCCGCTGTTGGTTATTGACCAGAGAGTTGTCTCGGTCATGTCTGCGTGTCTCCCGAACCCGTAGGGTCTACACACTTAAGGTTCGGTGACGCTAGGGTTGTAGAGATATTAGTATGCGGTAACCCGAAAGTTGTCTAGAGTCCCGGATGAGATCTCGGACGTCACGAGGTGTAACAGAATGGTCCACAGGTAAAGATTTGTATATAGGAAGTCCAGTTTCGGCCATCGGGAAAGTTTCGTGGTCACCAGTAGTGTACCGGGACCACCGGAAGGGTCTCGGTGGTCCACCGGGTAGGGACACCTATCTCGGAGGTCCACATGGGCTGAAGTGGGAAGGGAACCAACCCCTGGTGGGATGGTGCGCCCCCCTTGGGCCTCCCCCTGCGCATAGGGTTGGAAACCATAGGGGTGGGGGGCGCCCCACTTGGCTTGGGGGGCAAGTTTCCCCCTTGGCCGCCGCCCCCCTTGGAGATGGGATCTCCTAGGGCCGGTGCCCCCCTTAGGGGCCCTATATATAGTGGGGGGGTGGGGGGGGGGAGGGAGGGCAGCCGGACCCAAGCCCCTGGCGCCTCCCTCTCCCTCTTGCTGAGCTTGGCGAAGCCCTGCCGATCGCCGCTGCTTCCACCACCACGCCGTCATGCTACTGGATCTCCATCAACCTCTCCTTCCCCTTGATGGATCAAGAAGGAGGAGGCGTCTTCCCAACCGTACGTGTGTTGAATGCGGAGGTGCCGTCCGTTCGGCGCTAGGATCGTCGGTGATTAGGATAACGACGAGTACGACTCCATCAACCCCGTTCTCTTGAACGCTTCCGCTCGCGATCTACAAGGTTATGTAGATGCACTCCTCTCTCTCGTTGCTAGTCTCTCCATAGATAGATCTTGGTGTCTCGTAGGAAAATTTTGAATTTTTTCTATGTTCGCCAACACACTAGGCATCAAAGTTCGCCACCAGTGCAAATATAGGGAACACAACAGCATATAAACGCCGCAGCAAAACAAGTCCAGAATTGAAACCACTTCAGAAGAGCTCTAGAAACAATATCCTGGGTACCCATAATGCTGGCAAGATGCTTAGCAAGCTTATTAACTTTCTCTTGTTTGGCACTTAAGTCCTCCAACGCTTGCTGTTGCAACAGAAAGTATGCTTCTGAATTCTGCAGGGACTTCCTCAGTCCTTCGGCTTCCTATGGCATAACATCTGATCGTTGTCTTTCAACTTGAAGTTGAGACTCAAGAAGCCGAACTGATTCAGGCAACAAGCTCGAAGAGCTGGTGCGAGCAATGGTAGCCAGTAACTCGAACACTACATCAAGACAGGACTTTGGGGTTGTCTCAGTGTCTTCAATATAGTTTTTATCAGCTTTCTTGGAGACCAACAGGGATGTCTCACTATCTTGAACCTTATCTGCATTACTTCCTTTACCATTGCATAACAGGGTACTCTTCTCCAATATTTTATCCGCGTTCTAAAAGAAACACATCTCAGGTTTACAATGTAGTATATGAAACTCATTTTGGTAAACCAGTTCAGTAGTAAGGTGGAAAGGATAACAACATGAAACAAACATATATCTATG
Source organism: Triticum aestivum (assembly GCF_018294505.1). Classification (NCBI taxonomy): domain Eukaryota; kingdom Viridiplantae; phylum Streptophyta; class Magnoliopsida; order Poales; family Poaceae; genus Triticum; species Triticum aestivum. The sequence continues at coordinate 598,014,036 of NC_057795.1, read as the reverse complement.
TAGTATGGTCACTGTATGGTCTATATCATTCTAGTTTATGTTAACAAATCAAGATAGATATAGTTCGAATCATATCTATTTAAGACAAAGCAGCATAGACAGAATATAAGTGTGGGAAACTACACAGCAATAACAACACTTGTAATGTGCATGGCATGAGAACATAACTGTTTATTCAATTGAAACTGAAATCAACTTAGAGCAAGTTACAACAGCAAACAGCCAAACACGTTGAAGAAACAGGTTTAAAACATACCTGTTGCGCCATTGGAGTTTCAATTGCATCCTTCAAATTTGAAATTAGTTGGTATCCGTAAATACAGTGATGCAAGAGCAAAGTAGTATGAACCATAGCTACGGAACCTGACCTGAGAACAATTCTTCTTCTGCTTTAAGCGTTGACTTCAGGTTTGGAGTGGTGGTCCTCGTGATTTGGGCACTGCAGTTGCCTTACTAACTGCTCGTGTTTGGGTGCTCTGTGGTGGAGACGGTGTTGTGTCAACGGGAACTGGGTGTCTATCTGCTGGGGTTGGGGTTAGAAGGGGTGTAGCTGGTTCTCTGTCCAACCGGGTAGGGGTACAATCTGCATGAGTGTGGGTTATGTGTGGTGGGGCTGGTTCTTGGGCAAGTACAACCGTGGTTCTATCTGCATCGACAGGTACCATGATCTTTTCTGAAGACCGTGTTTTTACTCCCACAGATACTTCCATCACTCCCTCCAATTGAAATGGCTGATAAACAAGAAAAGTAATTGAATGTACAGACATTGTAAGATAGACAGGTGCAATGGATAGTAGGGAAGAAAACAGGGCATGAAATAATTCACATTTATGTTGTCTAAGCAAACAGACTAGCAGGACATAATTTCACATATATGATGGCTAATTAAACAGGATAGCATGACACAATCTCACATGTATGATGGCTAACTAAACATGATAGAATGACATACTTCAAAATATGATGACTATGTAAACAGGATGACATGATATAACTATACGATGTGTCTATTAAAGTGGTTGGCATGCCATAAATCACAAACATGCCGTCGATGGAAACATGATGGCATGATATAATTCATGGATAGAATGACATAATTTAAAATATGATGACTATGTAAACATGATGAGATGATATAACTATATTATGTCTTTAGAAAATGGGTTGGCATGCCATAATTCAGATACATGCTGTCTATGTAAACATCATGGCATGACATAATTCAAATATATGATTTATATACTAAGGAAGTGAGTAGAGGGCAATCACATATATGATGTGTCAACTAAGGAGATGGCATTAAATATTGTGTATATGATGTAAAAACTAAGCATTGCAATACAACATATGCATTATATGAGTAATATAACCCTGCCAAGTTTGAGCATACACCTGACTGGTCATCTGCCTCTGAATCCTCCTTTGAAGAGCTATGTGTAACCAGCAAGATATCTGCTTCATCACGTAGCATTGTCTGCTCTGAAGACCTTGTTTTCACTCCAGATTTCTCCATCACCAATTCAAATGGCTGATGCACAGGAAGAGCAGTTGAATATACAAACATTGTCAACAAAAGCAATGAGAAATACAAAAAAAAGGACGGCATGATATAATTCACATATATGACGCTTGCCTAAATAGCATGGCATTGCATAATTCACATACATAATGCCTTGCAACAAGATAACATTGCATAATTCACATATATAATGTCTTGCAACAAGATGGCATTGCATAATTCACATATATGGTAATTAGACACTAAACAAGTGGCATTCACATAAAGCATGTCTAAACTAAGCAAATGACATAGCAATGCAAGATACCATATGCACGATATGAGCAACATAACCCTGCCAAGTTAGGGCATCCACCTCGGGGGGGGGGGGATATGACTGGTCATCTGTCTCTAAATCCTCCTGTGAGGAGCTATCGATAACCAGCAAGACATGCGCTTCGTCAGATAGCATTGTCTGCTCTGAAGACCTTGTTTCCACTCCAGATTTTTCCATGACCGTGCCGAATGGCTAATGCACAGGAAGAGTAATTGAATGTACTTAAATTATTGACAAATTTAACACATAATAAAAAATGATGGCATGATATAATTCACATATAAGATGACTGGCTAACCAGGGTGGCATTGCAAAGTTCACATATATGATGCCTGGCTAGACAAGATGGCATTGCATGATTCACATATACGATAAAGAAACTAAACAGATGGCATTGACACAAAGCATGTCTAAACTAAGCAGATGACATCTTTAATGTATACAGTAAGCAATGCAAGGCACCATATGCATGATATTACCAACATCAGCATGCCAAGTTAGAGCGAAGACCTCATGGGGTAAATAGGAGTGGTCTTCTCCTTTCGAATCCCCCTCAGAACAGTTATCTTCCTCTTGATTACGATCCAAAATGGGTGGAGGGGGGCTGCCTTTGCGCCCACCATGGAACAACGTCTGCATGAAATTTTATTGCCACGCAAGGCTCGTCTCTTTTGCTCTACATGATCAGTTCCATTGTGTATAATAACTGGCATGCATAGGAATAAAACAAAGTGAGATTATGTAAGGAGTGCATGCACAAATCCAGAGTGATGGTAGCAAACTGTGGATAGACCCAAAACCAATGATAGCAGGCAGATAATAGCTTTAGTTAAAAAATACAGACAATGGCTCCTTTAATGTTTGTTTGCACCCAACATGAAACTCATAGTAGACACCGGAGATTAACCAGATAGTAGACAAATAGTACTAATTGCTGCCCCAACATGTACCCCACAACCATTTAAAAACTCAAGTTTCAGCATTAGTTTGGACCTGACTCGGAGTCTAATAGGTGAACATGACGATAATGTATCATGTCATCATATTAAGCGACGCATAATGTAACCAGACACGGAAGAGTGCAACCTCTCTTGTGGACCCGTGTAGTCCTCAAGGTCATCTGCTCAGTTGATGATGGTAATGCAGTTGTCGTGGCTGCCGGCGACGGGGAAGAAGATCTGAGGCGGCAAAAGACAGTCTAGAGAGCGGATCCCTACTGTGGTGAACCCTTCTATTGTTGGAGCAGCTGAGCTGGGGTGGAACATAGCGCTGCAGAAGCAGGACAAACCACACAAGGTTTTCTTTGATACATATCTGTAACAGAAGTAATTGAGTAAGGGCTTGTTTGAATTTGAGGATTCTAACAATGCAGGGATAGGAAATAGACAGGAATAGGATAGGAATGCACATGCAAAACAGAGAATTTAAAAACACATGATTTCTGCCAATCTGGGTGTTTGATTTACAACAATTGGAAGATCACAGGATGCAAAAAAGCATGGTGAGATTAAGTCAACCACAAGAAAATGTACGGTTATAATGCTATTATGCTACTATCTCTTAGTCTTGTGCTTGATGAATAGGAATATGAAAAGGTGGAGAAGTGGAAATTAGAATTCCTACGGGTTTTCTTTCAAGGAGACACTAAAGGAACAAATCCTACAATTTTTCTTTGCTCCATTCCTTTGCACCAAATTCATGAAAAGTAGTACCATAGGAAACTTTCCAATTCCTACGTTTTCATTCACTTTTCCTTTCAAGCACTGGTGATTCTAGTAGGCAGGCTTGAGCAAGGAAAATCCTACACTAAAAAATGTTTTTGTGCTACTTCTATTACTTTGGACCCAGGCCACTGCCATACTAGCTCAACTCCCAGGCCCATCGACAAATGCACAGCTCAAACGCGCAGAGATAAATAATGATGGCGTTCAAGAGAGTCCATCACGGATAGCTAAGTTGCCTGGTACCTCACTACTTGTCATATAGTAGGATAAAATAATCGTATTTCCCGTTACTACGAGTGCTCAGTGGACAATATATATAACATGTAGAGTAAAAAAGAGATGCAACAAGTGTACAACCTCTTTGGCGAAGCCATGTCGATCTCAGCGTGATTGGGTTGGCCGATGAGGATGCTCTGGCTGACTTGGCTGTCGAAGGAGGGGAAGAAGATCTTAGGCATCTGGAGATGGAGCCTGAGGTACTGCTCCGCTATGATGGAGGGTTTTGTCGTTGGAGTAGCTCCGGTGAGTTGTACGACGCCGAGGCTGAAGCAGGACAAGAGAGACAACGAACAACGTTAATCTGAGTGGAATTCTAATAGCATCTCTGATACATGACGTAATATACATAACCACAAAGTGCTAGATGTAAAATACATCAGCCGCTCATCTCTGAACTTAACTGTCAAAACTGAACTTAACTGTCGAAACTTAACTTAACTATCGAAACTAAACTTAACTGTCCAAACTAAATTTTGCTGTCGAAACTGAACGCACTAGCAAGGTGAGGCTACACGTCGGTCGACTGACTTTTTCATCTCTGGTCAGTCTATTTTGCAGCCATTGGATACGAAATCAAGGGCCTGCGGTTCATCTTCAACCTCCACCCCCCTGAGCCGCCAGCCACCACCGGCCAAACAGCAGCCCCCCACCGCCCGCGGCCGGTGGTGCGCCGCCCCGCCCGCCCCGAAAACACTCCCCACCACTGGTCCGCCACCGCCCCGGCCATCCCTCTAGCCCCCCCCCCCCCCGTGCCGAGCTTTTTCTCCGGCGATCCCCACGCCACCGCTCCACCACCGCCCCCACCCTGAACCCTAAGATAGATAGTGGGGTACCTCTCCGGCGAGCCCCCCTCCCCGCTGCGGCTGGTTCTTCCTTGACCCCGGCGAGCGCCCCCCAACCCCCTGAAAATCGACTGAACCAAAAGTTGATTCAGTCGACTGAAGTGTAGCTAAATCGGAGCAGCATCGCAAGCAAGAGCAAGAGCGAGAGCAGCAGCGTGAGCAAGAGCAATAGCAGACTAGGCATGGGACCGAGAGCAAGAGCAGAGCAGCAGCGCGAGCGAGAGCTAAAGCACCAACAACTCCTATTGATGTGGACGTCGCCGCCGAGGGAGCGACGCTGTGGAGGAAGTGGCTGGCGATGCCTCCGTGGAGGAAGTGGCCAGCGACGCTGCCGTGGATGGAGCCACGTCGTGTCGGCTCGGGACCGAGCGCCGGCAGCACCGTGAGATCGAATCAAGAAGAAAATGCGGTGATTAGTGTACAACCTCTTTGGTGGCGCCGATTAGGCCACAGCTTCATCCGAGGAAACGGTGATGATGATGCTCTTCCGGTGGTGCAGGTGAAGACGGCAGTGTGGGAATGGAGGTGGCGCGAAAGACGAGGGGAACATCGGGGCAGCTCCTTGGAGGTGGAGGGCGGGGTGGCTGAACCGGCAGGACCACGAGATCGACGACGGATCCTCATCCGGTACGGTGGATGAGGGACGTCGAGGTGTTGCTGTGGACGATGTTGTCGGGGAAGAGGCTCCGGCCGGGTGGCGGATGGAGCAGGGTGTGGGGTTTCATCGCGGGTTTTCGCAGCCTCAGTGTACGAATGGGTGGGCGGATGGGATGGCGATGGGGAACCATGGCTTAGAGACGCGCTTGTCCGAGATGTGGGGTAAGTTACAAAAGTACCCCCACCGATTTGAGGCGGTTCTTTTGGTTCAGGGGTACTACGGGCATTTTGCGTGTCGGGATTTCACAGGAGGTGGGAGTTTTCGCGCGCGTTGTAATTTTGGAATCGCAAGGCGCGGGTTGAGATGGAGGGAATTGTCAGAGCACAACGAGACAAAGATATATCTTAAATATTTCGGGCTAACAAGGTGCGGGTTGAAGAGGTGGGAGTTTTGCAGCACGATAGACAGAGACGGTAGCTTGAATTTTCGGCATAACAAGGTGCGGCTTGAAATTTCGGAAGAACAAGCTTAACGTGTACTCAAAAATAAGACAATTTGCACCTCAACACGCACAACACACACACAAACACCATTTAGAATAGAGTAAGGTACACGTGCATTGCACGCATGAGATTTGGCAACCAAATTATGAATAAATACCACACTATAGCATGCAAGCTTTGAGTCATATATGCATGATGTAGATGTTCGTTTAATTCTTATAGTTCATTTCATTCAAAATCATCTAGTTTTTATAAGAAAGCTAATCTATTTTAAGATTCATGGAATTGTGCGTTGTAAGACATAAAGTAAAAACAAATAATGGCAAATCATGTAGAAAAACATTTGGGCAATTCTGATACAGAAGATTCTAGAACAAATAAGAAGTGCTTGTGTTTTGATGTTTGTGCATTATTCTTAAGTTCAACCATGGAGTCTTTTAGATTATACATGTGGCGAAATCTGGTGGAATCTAGATGATATCCAACGGCCAGTAGTACTCAAATTTGCCATCTTTGGACCATCGGATTCGCCTCATCCAACGAACATCTTTCAAAGTTAAAGTTACCCGCACACAATATAAAAAAATATAAAATATATTACATATATATATAGGGGTATAGATATAGATATGTGATGCGAAAGCCGCCCATCATCTCCAATTAGAATAGTGTCCATGCACGGATGCGACGTGGCCAAATGATGTCTGCCATCAGTATCTCAAATTCAAATCAGTCTGACCTTGTTCAATGTGTATACATTACAACATGCTCGTTTCCAAACCACACCGCGCAGATCTCCGTTATATTCATGCATGCATGGGTTTCAAACATCAGGATCTCTTATTCAAATATTTGAATTCAACTTTACATTGATTATGACCTCACCTATTTTTTTACACCCACACAGTAGTCTTCTCTTTATAATTGTACCACTAACTTTCTCTCGTGCATGCATGCACACACACTACCAGTCGGCATTATCCATCGCACGCATGCAATCTTTTTCTTCAGGTCGGTCTCCCATGAAGGCACACACCCACACACATCCCCCTCTCCATCATACCGGACATTCTTTATCTCTCACGCGTGCATGCACAACGATCGATGTTCCTCTATGTATGTGTGTATATAGCTAGGTCTTTCATAGTTTTCCACACAAACCGATCAATCGATATATCCAGTGAGGTCTCACCCTCTTTCCCATGTCCACATCGATCAACCTATACCTCTCTATATAGGATTAACATATATAGCTAATACACCCAAATTAATTATATATCCAACGTCCCCCTCTCATCATCCATGCCTTCCGCTTCATCTCTCAGACGCGTGCACAATGGCGAAGACAGGGGGCAGTAAGGGCCCTGTTCCCCCCCTAACATCACTATATATCGAGGCTAATATGAATGTGATCTTTAGACAATTGCTGCTAAAAATGGTTTAAGTTCATGAATTAACCCTCCTCGTAAAGGATTAGCAATGCTTGGCCCCCTAGCTCATTTATTTTTATGGCTCCGCCACTGTGTGCAACACCGCACGTGTTCGCCCCCTCTCTCTAAATATCGATCTCGCACTTGTGTATTCCTTCATAGTCTCCCTCCACTCGCCCCCTCGCACCATCTTCTAGCCCCCCATCGGATTTTGCCACATGTACAATCTAGCAGACTCCATGGTTGAACTTAAGCATAATGCACAAACCTCAAAACAACAGTGGTTCTCTTTTGTTCTAGAATCTTCCGTATCATAACTGCCCAAACTTTTTTTCTAGTTGAATTGCCATTATTTATTTTTACTTTATGATTTACAACACACAATTCCATGAATCATAAAATAGATTAAGGGCTTCTTTGATTCAAAGGATTCTCAAAGGAATTTTGGAGGACTCTAATCATTAGGAATTTTTCCTATCTTGGTTGTTTGATTCGTAGGATTGTAAACCATAGGAATTTTTCCATATGATTCATTTGCACTAGATTTCATAGGAAACATCCGATCCACTAAAACCTCTTTGAAAGAATTCTGCGTTTTTTCTATCCACAACAGACACTCGTACAATCCTGTAGGATTCAAGATGACATTCCACTATAATCCCATGTTTTTCCTATTCCCGCGTTCTTAGCTTTTCTATAAAAACTAATTGATTTTGAATGAGATGAACTATAAGAATTAAACGAAGGGCTACATCAGGCATATATGACTCAGAGCTTACATGCTATAGTGTGGTATTTATTTATAATTTGGTTGCAAAATCTGATGCGTGCAATGCACGTGTACCTTACTAGTACTTCGAGTATGTGCAAAACACGTAAATTAGAATACCAATGGAAGCTACACAGTGTCTCTCTTACAGTTCATGAAGCCACGTGGCACATGTGGAGGCGTTGTCACGACCTCCTTGCGTGGATTGATCACAGTGACGTGCTGCTGGTTCCAGAAGAATGAACTCGTCCTCCCTGAGCCATACTGGCGGTACATGCACGAAGCGAAGATGTGCACCCACGCCACACACGCACTCATTCCCTCGCACGCACACACGGGTACACGGGAGGACGCAAATTTGTACCTAGATCCACCCCATGTGATAATTTGACGCGTGTAAAGTCGTTCACTTCATTGATGGTCAATTAATACAGCGCATGCAAATTGAGTGGACGTGAGCGCGGAAGAAAGACATTATTACTCCACTGCGCATGCGAGTAGTTAAATCGTGGGTTGCTAGTAGTACTTCCATTGGTCTCCTTCATATTTTGTGCCAATTTTTGACAGTAACATAATATTTACGCATTTGAGCAGTGTAGTACTTGAAATTTATGTTCCGCTAAACTCATCGGGAGCCGTTTCGGGCCTCGAAACCAAAACCATCAATTAATCTTTACCTTGTTCCCATCACATTCGAAAGCCTGCTCACACCTACTAGTACGTACCAAACCTAAACGTGTTCCCACTATGCAGGTATTAGTACTAGTGCTAGTACTTAGGTTATAAAAATGGGAACTACCTAACCGAAAATTACTCTACCTTTCCTCCTCATAAGTGCTTCTTCTTCTTCCGTCGTTGCCATGGCCGGTGAGTAGATCTCTAGGTCGAGAACTACTCATAACAAGGGATCGGCAACCAAGGCTGCGGAAAAAAGAGAGGGCTTGCCGCCACGCAGAGACCTCGAAAGATCTCCCACGGGCAGGTGATGGCTCCCAGGAGCGCCCTAGCCGCGGAGGCGAACATGCCGAGCCGGCGGAGCTGGAGTCGTTATCCCTCGACGGCATGCCCGATCAGCTCAAGAAGCACCTCAATAAGCAGAAGAGGTGCATACAAGGCTTGATGGAGTTGCTAAAGGAGAGCCTCGACGACATGCCCGCTGAGCTCAATCAGCAGGGGGAGTTGACCACCGGCTTGATGATGTTGCTGAAGAAGAACATTGCCTCGGAGAAGAAGGTGACCGGAGAAATCCAGCGACTTCAGGAGGACAAGGCGAAGCTCTGCCACGAGATCGACCTGTTGAAGGAGAAGAGCGCCGGCTAGAAGAAGTTGCATGAGAATAGTAGTTCCTCGATGAAGATGTTGTAGGCCCTCGTCATGGAACAGAAGGAGGAGTTGGCAAAGCTCCGCAACGAGCACCCGGCTACTGTCAAGGTATGTAATGCGGCCGTGGAACAGATGATGAAGGCTCGCGTCGAGAAATCCCGCATCATGGACAGAATGAAGAAGATGGTGGAGGAGACGCGCAAGGAAATGGAGGTCGTGGAGGCGATGAAGAAGCAGTTACGACTCCGCGGCGAATTAGATCATTTGGGGTGATAATCTTCCTTCTTCTTTTGCTCGTGTGTTTCATCTTTTGCTTCGGGTGTTTCGCCGCACGTGTCACGTTCTCTGCGAGGCATGAATAGAACAATGTTTTTGTTTTTGAGGGAATGAATAGACCAATGCTAAGAGATGACTAGCAAATTAGATCATTTTTATCGCCATATGGCACTGGGCTGCCGTGTTTCGTGCTCCTCCATCGCAGTACTACTCCAGTGGAAAACTTGAGTATAGCGCACGGTTCTTTGCTCCTCCTCGATCAGGTCGTCGGTGCATTTATACGAGCAGTCAAATCACAAGGCCCCGCCTTCTAGCAGTAAGGAGCCGTCAAATCACAAAGGCCCTCGCCTCTCGTGAAACCGACCAAGCTAGACTGCCCTGCCCTCTAGCCTTTTAAAAAATGTATACTTTTGTACAACAGTAGTATCGATGGATTGCGCCATGGAGCAAAACTTGAAATTAAAAAAAAGGTGGTACATATGAAGAGGGGCTAAAACTAGTCTTGAGACTAATTCTTTTTAGTTAGGGGTACCCATACTAAAATATGGATTAGTCCTCTCTCTCCTCATTTAACTCCTCTCCTTTAGCACATGCGAGTTCTGGATTGGAGGGTTTGGAGGATAATAAATGCTCATTAACTTGATTTTAGTCTCTTTAGTATTTGGATCCAAGCATGAGTGAGGCTAGCAAGTTTTAGTCCCACTACTTTTAGTCATGGGACTAAAACATATCCAAACACCCTCTATGCATATAGTACTATTAAAAAGGCTAGTCACAATAATGGTGTCCAACACAACCCACCCCTCAAATAAAACTAAGCACCCTAGAATTCTTTGACAAAACTAAGCACCCTAAAATTCTTTGACAACTAAACTGCTGGCTATATGATGTTGGCCATATATATTGTACGTATATAATGTGAAGAAATGAGTGGTAGTACTATACCAACTAAAAGATGAAATGTAAGAAATACTAGTATGTACGTACTAAAGAGTTAAAATAACAAGAAGAAACATAACATAGTTCTACTGGGGGCTCAACACAACACACCCCTCAAATTAAATTAAGCACACCTGAAATTAAACTTTGCAACTATTTCGGTAGAGACTACATTAGAACCACCATGAGCAACGACACTGCCACCTTACTCGGAGTCCTCGTCCATGTCCTCGACTTCGTCCTTGTCCCTCTTCCTCTTGGCCGATACTTCTTTGCTTGAACCGCACACTTGGCTGTTGCTCTTCATCCAACCCTTGTAGATATTGAAGCAAAGGTATCCATCCATTGTAGCGTAGTGGATGTGGTCTATATCTAGTACATTCCGCTGCCATGCATGACGATGAAACGTGTATGGAGGTTTCTCTAGTTTACCGTACGAAGGATGAACCATGGCTCCTGCCAGGGTCAGCATTGAAGGTTGACGAGAGGACACCAGTCGATTCTTCTGGAGGTCGAAGGTGTTGCCTACAACGAGGCCTATCCGACGCAGGACTTCTTTGTCGTTACAAAAGTCTACAGTAATGAATTTGACTAGGTTGCTCTCGAGGAAGTCCTTAAAATCCTGGCACTCAACGTCGGCATGGCATATGTGGTAGACCAAGCATAAGTCATGCACCCAAACCTAGATCACGGCGGGCTTCTTCCTCTTTTCGTCCTTTAGATCCTTCTCTCGTCCCATGACTGTGGTGTACTCAACATCTAGCCCAGCGACCCACTCATCATCTGAGTCTTTGAACATGCATCTGAAGCGAGAAAGGCATCCTTTCACCATCCCGGAAGAACGGGTGTAGATGACGTCGAACTCATCGCTGGTGATGGTTCTAACCTTGTACTCACCGCCGATCGTGGAGATTTGGGATGCCATGGATTTGGGAGGAGGGTTAGGATTAGTGGAACTACCGTAATGCGAATGGACGTGACGACTAGGAGCGAACCGCCGTAGTATTAAAGGACGTGCGGGGACTAGTAGGAGCGAACTGCCAGCGTGCGAACGACAGGGTAGTGGCTTTCCATTCTCCCATGATACGGGCTTCCGAGAGCCCTTGGATCTAAGATCGAACGGTTGCATGGCGTGATTCTAGACCTATGGGTGAATATCCTATCCTGGAGGGTTATTCTACAAATTTTCAGCAACTTAGCATGCGACCGTTTGATCTCAGATCCAAGGGCTGCCAGCAGCCCGTATCATGGTCGCGCCTACCACGACCGTCACGTTGCTCGCGCGGTCGCGCCCTTGGAGATTTAACACGATGCGTTAGGCTATGTGATGTTGGCATGTCATACATAGTCATCACTTAGAGGGTGCTTGGATCCAAGGGACTTATTTTAGTTTGACTAAAAATAGTCTCTTTAAGAGGCTAAAGTCCCAAGCACCCCCGACTAAAGAGGGGCTAAAACTAGTCTTGAGACTAAAGTTCTTTAGTCAGGGGTACCCCTACTAAAATGTGGATTATTACTCCTCTCTCTCCTCATTTAACTCCTCTTCTTTAACACATGCAAGTTCTAGATTGGAGGGTTTGGAGGATAATAAATGCTCATTAAATTGATTTTAGTCTCTTTAGTATTTGGATCCAAGCATGGGTGAGGCTAGCAAGTTTTAGTCACACTACTTTTAGTCATGGGACTAAAACGAATCCAAGCACCCTCTTAGTCACTCATACTACAACAAGGTTAGCTATAAGGTTGGCTATAAGTGTATTTTTTTACTCCTCTCTATCTCTTTCTTCGTACTCCCTCCGTTCCATAATATAAGAACATTTTTGACACTAGGACACAGGGAGTACTAGTATTTATTGCATTTGCCAAGGAGTGACCTCTTCCAATGAAACGGTGTTGCTAAGTTTGCTTCATTTAATTAGCTATAGACTCAAAATTGTCTTTTCACCTAGGTACACGCGCTTAGCACCGTTTCTTCCTTGGGTCACCAAACTAGTCTCTCTCTTGTTGATTAACTTGCCATGTCAGACTTTATGCCTATGTGGCAAGCTTAGCACCTGTAGGAGCAAGTAAAAGTAAGTACTCCCTCCGTTTCTTTTTAGTCTGCATATAAGATTTGGTCAAAGTCAAACTTTGTAAAGTTTGACCAACTTTATAGAAAAAAATATTAACATCTACAATACTAAACCTATATGATATGAAAATATATTTGATGATGCACCTAACAATATTGATTTCATATTACGAATCTTGATATTTTTTTCTATAAACTTAGTCAAAGTTAGCAAAGTTTGGCTTTGACCAAATCTTATATGCGGACTAAAAAGAAATAGAGGGAGTACAATAGTGCGCTTTACATGGCATTTTTGCATATGTGGAGGAAAGAGAGGCAAGGAAAAAGTGGAGAAGTGGGATCATGCAAGAGCCAGCCTCTACTACATGGTGGAGCACTGGGAGAGGCACCTGTATGGAGGTGGTCAGGAATCGGGAGACTCACGCCGGTCGTAGCGCCGTAGTTAAAATGAAAATGGCAAGTCAAATCATGGGGCCCCACCTGTCCAGCAGTAACTCGCTGTCAAATCGCACAACCCTACGTTTGCAGCAGCCTACTCCCTCGTCTTCTCGCGTCTCTGTCGAACCGACTAGGCGGAACTGCCCCGCCGCCTACCATGCAGGAAAAGCCCCGCCCTCGACTTTTAAATAGTATATAGTATACTAATTTTGTATCCATGGATTGCGCCCGCGCCATGGAGCAAAGTGTCTAGAAAACGGCGGTACACATGTACGGAGTATACAGCACGCCCGTCGCGTTCGCGTCGCACCCCAGACGGTCGGTCGGTCTGGCACGCTGCTCTCCGAATGGAACGCGCGTCATATTGCGTTTGCACACACATGTGGGACAACAATTGAGAACCGACCATAGGAACACTCCCCGGCCCCGCAAGTCCGATGACTTAATAGAAGAGGGAGACGAGCGATAGTACTAGAGAAGTGTTGTACTACGTTGGTGCTTGGACGATCCCTGCAAGACACGGAAGATCGGTTCGTCCATGCATGTGACCAGACTCCAGCAGACACACCTGGATTGGCTATCGTCTACATACCGTGCAGGCTGTGTTGTACATGGCTGTAGTTGTGGTGAGAAATCTAAAAAAAGGTTTCTTGTCATCTCGCAAAATTAGGTGTCATGTGCTTCGGATCACTACGAGGGTTAAACAGCGACAACTGAGTTGGGCTAGTCATTAGGGGCACATGCACGAACAGTGACTACTCGGCTGCCATCTAGGTCAAGCCGGCTATGTTAATTAGGACATCTATCGGCGGACCCCTTTTCTATGAGTTTATCTTTAATTTGAGCTTTGTTCCTCGTCTAGTTTGTCCGTCGGGATTCATGTTGTCTCCTTTGGGCAGTGAGGTTATGATTTCTTGTCATGTGGCATTTTTTCGTGTTATATGTCATAATCCGGCGCTTCAGATCAAAATGACGACAACTGCGCCTCCGGGCCACGTGCATGAATACTTCTCGACAGTCATTGACGAGGTCAAGCCGGCTCCGGTAGACAAAGAAAACTAGTACTACTCCACTATATAGGCAGGAGCCTCTGCGCTTGCTTGCTAGTGTTGCTCTCTTCACACTGTCTCGGCCTCTCCAGATATAAACACGACAGCGGTGGCCACACTCTCTCTCTCTACTCACCGCTGGTCATAGATCCAGCCGGATCCTCTCCGTCGGGGAAGGTGAGAAGGTGCAATGTTCACGCGGTCATCCTTGGCGACGGCTCTTACCCATTGCGAGGCGCGTCCCGATCAGCCTGCCTTGCCATTCTCTCCCAAGCACCGCTGGAGAGGGAGGGCCTCCGACCCCTTCTTCCTCGCTGCCGTAGTGTGGGCAGATCTGGCCTCCCGCCGCCCACCTAGCGACATCTCGGCGACCATCAGGTATAACTTCCTCCGAAACCGGCCTTTATCTACTTCGCGAGCTCCTAACGTTGCTGCATTTGTATCTTTTACTATTTCTCAGCCCCCCTCGTAGATAGGATCGATCGGCTGTTCGAAAACCACCTAATTTTTTACGTTTAAGAGGTAAAACTAGTTCATGCACTCAAATCTAGTACTACTTGGTTCAAACAAGGAAGAAAGGGGGTGGGGGTGGGGGAGGATTTGTTACCTGAATCTAGGACTTGGTCGAAAGAGGAAATTATGGGGGCGAAAAGTAGCAGAGACTGGCTATCCAACTGTTCTCTAGGTCTAATAGGGAAATACAGGGAAACGCAGTACAAACTCAATATAAACCCGATCTATTGGTTGAAAAAGGAAAGAAAGTGGGGACTGGGGGACAAGTCAACAGAGTAAGTCCAGCACTAGATTTGCTAGGCTCACAGAGTATAAGGTGGCTATACTGAACAAAAATGGGACCAACCCAGATATCCTGTTCTGATGTTTGTTGCCCCGAGCTACTCTTATGCAATGCCACTAGTAAAATGTAGCAGTCACACTGTTAAAAGTAAGGACACGTTAAACCAATGTTGTTTTCAATGTAATGCCTCCAGTAATATGAATCAATGGCACTTCTTTATATGTCCTGCTAAAATTTCCCATTAAGACAAGTTGGTTCTTTTTGTTAGAAATGCAACTATCCTAGTCCGCCTACTCTCCCGGGCCCAAAGTAATGTCGTATTTAACGGTTGTCATAGTTAATCCTAATGCCCACACTAATATCTAGCAGTGCCACTACTTTAGAAATTGCTATTGTCCTTGTAGGATTGCCATTCAGATAAGGAACATGCTTCTTTTCATTTGATGCATGTTTCATCACTTGTTAGTCACCCTCCTTTCCACCTTTTTTGTGCAAACAAAGATATACATTTCATGCTCGATCTTAGTTGAACTGCACAAATGATATCCAAATTATAGTTGAGCATTTCAGGAGCTTCACAACCAACCTTGATGTTGCTCAATTTTATTGCAACTAATGAAGAAGAAGCTCTGTGGGTTTCGTTTTTTGATGGAAATGGAACCGGGGCTAGAGCCCTTTTCTTAATTTTTTTTGAAGAAGAAGCTGCTAGCTCACGGGTCATTGCTTCATTTTAGGTGAACTACACCAAAAGGCCCATGAATTGTGTCATCCATGTTGGTGACTGAAAGAGCTAGCTTCAGCATCCCAGTCTAAGCACCCCGACCTCCATCCTTGTGACGCACGGTACACCTCGTTTGCCACCTGCTCGACCATAGTGTCACTGATAAAATGAAGTAATAATACATTTAAAATAGAGCGAGTGTCATCTCTATCATTTAATTTCCAATATAGATAAAGAAAGTGCTTCTCTTTGTTAATGTATGTTTCATCAACTAGTCCCATTGTTAATGTTTAAGCGTTTCTGCAAATTGGGGTGCTTAATTTTAGTTGATATGTACAAAAATAGAGATTTGAATGTCTCAAGGCGCCTCCTTGTACTACCGCTGTACACTGATGTTCATCACTGGCAGAAGGTGTATCTGGGAGACTTGGGACGATGTCCAGTATGAGGCGTGCCGTATGAGGCGTCGCAGGGCCCATCTCGCCCTCGCAGCATGGCATACTATGATACAATCGCAATATTTTCTTCTATTTATTTTGTGTGTTTCATCAACTAGTGCCACTATAATGTAATCACGCTTTTTCATTATCTGTGCAAACAAGGTTATTCAGCTGCATTTTGGTGGAACTGCACAAATGTACGTATGGAACCGGCATATATGTAGAGTGCGAGGTGTGCCAAGTAAAAATTACCGACACCAACCATGCTGCATGCACGCATTGGCATCCACCACCACCAGTGGGATGTGTGGCACTCTTTGTGGACGGATCTTTCTCGGCAGCAAATCCTCTAACCAAATACTAGGAGCTTATATTGGCAGTTTTCTAGGGAGTACTCTTTTCTGAAAGAAGCACCAATCTATTTTTCTTTATTTGTACACTGTGTCACAACTTTGACCCAAAGGTCCAGAGCTATTTTAGGGTGATTGGCGTAGTACTCGGAGACTGATTGTAAGCATGATTTTCATTAGCTCTCACACTGATTGTAAGCATGAGCAGGTGGAAGATTAGGTTAGTGCGAAGCTTACCTTAAACCCTACCGCCGCCGTTGAAACGAGGCGAGCGTCGAGGGAACCGTGGATAACGGCGGGGAAGCAACGTCGCGCCATCCGACCTCCTCTTGCGGTGGGAGAACGAATACTCCTGTGGCTCCGGCTGGCTCTGCACCCTCACGAACGGCACACCATACTCGATCTATTCGTTATCCTCTGGGTGCTCGACCTTCGACCTGTATGCCCACCACCTCCGCCTGACTGTCGCCTCGGGCGAATCTGTCTGCTCCATCGCCCAGAGGAGATACTCGATGAACTCGGAGGACTGTGGCATGACTACCACCGAGGAGTACATGTACATTTCCGCCCTCATCGCCGTCGTCTCGCTCTTTCGCATACATTGCCACATGGTCCACACCGTCCTCGAAATCTCCCAATCATTGTCAAACCAACTAAGGATCTCCTTCAACCTAGCTAACTTTGCCTGGTCGCCGCCGGCGATCTGCCTGATTCGCTGCTGCATCTTCTCCATAGATGTCCTTCTAAGTGGTCTGGTGCTAGCTTTGGAAGATGGGAGGAGAGATGGTGGTCTTGTAATACAGAAGATGGAGAGGCGAGACGGTGGTTTTGTAATGGAGATGATGGAGAGGAGAGGAGGTGGTTTTGCAATGGAGAAGATCAGAAGAGGGAGAGGCGAAATGGTGGTTTTGGAATGGAGATGATGGAGAGGAGAGGAGGTGGTTTTGCAATGGAGAAGATCAGAAGAGGGAGAGGCGAGATGGTGGTTTTGGAATGGAGATGATGGAGAGGAGAGGAGGTGGTTTTGCAATGGAGAAGATCAGAAGAGGGAAAGGCGAGATAGTGGTTTTGGAATGGAGATGATGGAGAGGAGAGGAGGTGGTTTTGCAATGGAGAAGATCATAAGAGGGAGAGGCGAGACGGTGGTTTTGGAATGGAGATGATGGAGAGGAGAGGAGGTGGTTTTGCAGTGGAGAAGATTAGAAGAGGGAGAGGCGAGACGGTGGTTTTGGAATGTAGATGATGGAGAGGAGAGGAGGTGGTTTTGCAATGGAGAAGATCAGAAGAGGGAGAGCCGAGACGGTGGTTTTGGAATGGAGATGACGGAGAGGAGAGGAGGTAGTTTCGGAATGGAGATGATGGAGAGGAGAGGAGGTGGTTTTGCAATGGAGAAGATCAGAAGAGGGAGAGGCGAGACGATGGTTTTGGAATGGAGATGATGGAGAGGAGATGAGGTGGTTTTGCAATGGAGAAGAGGGAGAGGAGTGTGCGGCAGCGATTTAGGATTGGACGAGAAGGCCGGCGCGCTGTGATTGGATCAAAATCAAAATCAATTTACCCTTCAATTAAGAAAGCGACCCCACATTAACTAGTCTCCCTTTTATTCTGGGTCATAGTTGACCATGATTTTCGCACATAAAATATATGTTATACATTGCAAAAATAATATAATTTGAAAGTACATTCAGATACGAACCAAACAATACAATTTTTGGTGACATGCATTCACATTTTGCTTGTCAAATACAGTACGTGGTCAAACTTTGACCCAAAATACACAAAACAACAAAAAAATACTTCCAAGACCAGCGCCGCTCTTCCGCTCTTCTCCTCTTAAACCACCGCCGCTCCTCTCCTGTTCCAATCTAAATCCAGCGCCTCTCCTCTCCTCTTCCATTTCAAAACCACCGCCCCTCCTCTCCTGTTCCAGTCCAAAACCAGCGTCGCTCGTCTCCCGTTCTAATCCAAAACCAGCACTACTCCTCTCCTCTTCCATTCAAAAACCACCGCCGGCGAGTGAAGGTGCTGTGGAGAAGTAGATCGATGGAGGATTACAACCGATACGTGAGGATCGTAGACAGCGACCCTGTGAAGCTAGCTAGGGTGTTGGAGATACAGTCTTGGTTTGACAACAAGGACCAACTAGCGGCGACGACGACATCCATGGCCAAATATCTGCAACAGAGAGAAAAGGCGGCGATACTCCCAGAGGGAGTCGCACCGGAGTACATAGAGCTGCTCCTCTCGGCCATGGAGCAAACAGATTCACCGAATCCGGTCGTGAGGGAGCGGTCGTGGGAGTATCGATCCCAGATGGAGCATCCACCAGAGATTGATGGATCGAGTATCTACAGGGTGCCGTTTGTGAGGGTGTCCTGCCAGAGCGAGCCAGTGGAGTCTTCGTCGACCGAACCCAACTGTAAGAGGAGAAAAACAGTTGGCCCGATGACGCTTCCCCTCCATCGTCTCCCTCGCCGTTCACATCGTCTCACGGGGCGGCTGTCTGCCGCCGAGGAATAGGAGGGGGCTGCCCCCCCAGCCCAATAGTCGGGCATGTTGTGAATTGTCATGAGGAGCTTAGGGTTGTCAGTATTTGCAGGTTGTGAATTGTGTTTTGTGTTGTGTATTTTGAGAGTACTTTCAGATATGAATGTCTTTTGAATTTCAGATTTGCAGTATTGAGCATATGAAGTATTTTATGAATTCTAGAGATCTATTTTTAGCACTTAAAAAAATGTAGTTTCATAGGAGTATAAAAGTGCAGACAAGAAACTACAAGTTTCAGTTTCAGATAAGAAACTGCAAGTTCAGTTTCAGATAAGAAACTGCAACTTTCAGTTTCAGATAAGAAACTGCAAGTTCAGTTTCAGATAAGAAACTGCAACTTTCAGTTTCAGATAAGAAACTGCAACTTTCAGAGGCAGAGCATTTATATTAACATGGCCTTTTCAAACAGGGTTAACATCATGTTGGAAGTTTTATTCATGGTAAAAAATGGAACTACCAGCCAGTTAACATCATGCTGATCAATATTCATGCATAGCACATCTTCATATGATGCATAGTCAAAATGCCCACACAATGTCGAGTGTGCGAAACACAGAGAAAACGAGGGACGAAGTTTTGGCAAGTGTTGGATGTGGTTTTGGGCTGCCCCATCTAGGATTTCATTTTTAACATGCACAACCCACGACCTCGGATGGGAGGTCCATAGGCCCGTTTGTATTTTCTTAGGGCCGTCATGTATCGACCGGCCTATGGACCTCCCATCTGAGGTTTTATTTTTGGCAGCCCAATTTATATATTTTTTTGAAGAAAACGCAGAGGTCTGTTCTATTTTTCTATATAAGAATAGGAACGCCAGGTCCAACTTATGTTTCCCTTCTAACTATATTATATATATTTAAATCATTTTATATGTTATTATATATTATTTTTATTGTCATCATATATTTAACAGATACTTACATATGTAAGAAAACAATATCCCATATCTTATTAACTTATAAAAATAATTTCTTAACAAATAAAATCCTGGATTGTTTTGGCACAAAAATCCTAGTGATTGTGTACAAAAGCTTGGTAAGATTTAAGGACGAATGTAATAATATCACTTATTATTTAAATATATTTATAACAAAATGCTCAACCCCTTTTTATTTTTTGATAACATTGCTGGCCCAACCCAACATTATAATTAGAATCAGCCCAGCAAAATCGTGTATTTCGAAAAAGTGCAAATGTCCTGTAATTTTTTAGGAAATAAAATAAATGGGCAGCATGGACGCTACATTATTTGTTCACCCAACCCAGCTAATGGCTGTAATTCAAAAAAGAAAGATCAAATTGACTGTAAATTCTACCGCGCAAAAAAAGACTGTAAATACTGAAAAAATGGGTTGAATACGTGCCACATTTTTGGAGGCTGGAATGTGGGCCAATAGGTCGAAGCCAACACAAGTCGTTGTCAATTTAGTCAACAAATGATTCTGACATGTTAGCCGTTGGATTTACATCCAACGACCGGCATCCATCTTCAATCTCTCGTCTTCTTCCTCCAGCGCCGCCGGGACCACCTCCCGCCTCCGGCTGCTAGCAGCGCTGCTTAGCACGCTTCACTATGAAGCGCTACTCCACCGTTGGCTAAGCCATCCCTCCACCCTTCCACACCTCCTTTTCTTCTCCACCGACTGCCGAACCAGACCGCACTAGAACCAGTTAACCCTCGTACACCTGTCCGTCTACAACTCTACTCCCGCGTCTTCCCATCTCCGGCTCGTTGCTGTCCGGGGCCTCGCCGTCGTCCACCACCTTGGATGCGCTCAGCATGGCGTGGTCAACGTGGTCAACGAACGACACCATCGGAAGTAGACTGTGCGTGGAGCGGCTGACAGCTGGGTCCATGGCTGCACACAAGGAAATGCCTCCTTATTACGTGCAAAATAATGATTCTTCCACCTGACATCTGGGACCCACCGGAAGGGCCTATGTATTTCACGAAAAAAATGTGCCCCTCGCTGACATGTCAGACCCACCAGCTATATTTGCACGCAAGGAAGTGCCTCCTTATTACGCGCAAAAAAATGAATACTCCCCCTGCCAGCTGGAACCCAGCATAGTGGGAGGCTGGCTTGTGGGCCTACCAAGTTGACGGGGACAGAGGGCTTTGTCAACTTAGTCAATATGAACGATTCTAGCTCCTGTTACCGTACAATGTTCATCCAATGGCCGTAGTGCTTCTTCAACCTCTGGTCTTCTTGCTCCAGCCGCAGAAACCAGCGTCGGTCGTGCCGCATGCTCCTGCCTCCCGTGGCCGGCTGTGATGTCGCGGAGGCCTAACCGCCCCTACTACTCCCACCGCTGGCCAGGCCATCCCTCTACTCACCGACACCCCCTGTTATTCTGCGGCGACAGCAGCCTCACACCGTAGCCGAACCAGTGAACCCTCGTACTCCTCTTTGCATGGGCATCCACTGATGCGTCTTCCCCGGCTCCGAGTCGTCCCCTTCCTAGGCCTCGCCATCGTCCACCGCCATGGTGCTCTCGGCGCGGTGTGGTCAACGTGGTCAAGGAACGAGTTCCATCGGACGTGGACTGTACGTGGAGAGGCTGACAGCTGGGTCCATGGCCGCAGCAAGGAAGTGCCTCCTTATTACGCGCAAAATAATGATTCCTCCACCTAACAGCAGGGACCCACCGGACGGGCCATCGCATTTCTCAAAAAAAAAGTTTCCCCCTGACTGCTGGGACCCACCAGCTACATCTTCGCACGCAAGGAAGTGCGTTCGGGCAAAAAAAAAACGATTCGCCCCCTGACTGCTGGGACCCACCAGCTACATCTTCGCACGCAAGGAAGTGCATCCGGGCAAAAAAAACGATTTGCCCCCCTAACTACTAGGACCCATCAGCTACATCTTCGCACGCAAGGAAGTGCGTCCGGGCAAAATAAAACGATTTGCCACCCTGACTGCTGGGACCCACCAGCTACATCTTCGCAGGCAAGGAAGTGCCTGACAATCGGGACCCACCAGGTCAAAGCGTATGTAGCGTTGTCATTCTGGTCGCGAACGTGTACGTACATACTGGTCGATGTAGAGGCACACACGTGTCGTAGTAGAGGCGCGCACGTGTCGTAGTAGAGGTGCGCATGCAGCATGTACACGTACGTACAACAGCTAGGGTGCAAGAAAGAAAATACGTCCACGTACGTACATACGAGCGGGGTCTCGAACGCCTACTCGCGCATACGTATGGCCAGGACTCGTGAACATGGCTGGGTCAGAATGGAGAAACAACGTCGTCATCGTGTTCATGCAGAGGCAACGGAATGCGTCATGTTCATGGGGAGGCAACCGAATGCTTCGTGTTCATGGGGAGGCAACGGAATGTCGTGTTCATGGGCAGGCAACGGAATGCGTCGTGTTCATCGGGAGGCAACGGAACACGTGGGAGCCAACCAGCTGGGTCAGAACGGAATGCGTGGTCGTGTTCATCGGGAGGGCTTGGACGGAACAGGCGATGGAAACGAGGCCTGGCGTACCGCAGAACGGAGGAAACGGACCTCCTACATTCGGAACGGGGTCCTGTTGATCGGGAGGGGTCTGTTGTACCGCAAAACGGAGGAAACGGACCTCCTACGGTCGAAACGGGGGTCCTGTTGATTGGGAGGGGTGTGGCGTACCACAAAATGGAGGAAACGGACCTCCTACGGTCGAAACGGGGGTCCTGTTGATCGGGAGGGGTGTGGCGTACCGCAAAACGGACGAAACGGACTTGTGTTGGACTGCTACAGTTGAAACGGTGGTCCTATTCATCGGGAGGGGTGTGGCGTACCGCAAAACAGGACTCCACGGGATACTGTTCATCTCCACCGTCGACCTCCTCCAGCCTCCACGGGCTACCGTCGACCTCCTCCAGCCTCCACGGGCTCCTGTTCATCCAGCCTCCACCGCGTGCTACTCCACCGGCTACTGTTCAACCACCCCTCCACGGGCACCCCTCCACCGTCTACTGTTCATCCAGCCCTCCACCACACCACGGGGTCCTGTTCAACCACCCCTCCACGGGCACCCCTCCACCGTCTACTGTTCATCCAGCCCTCCACACCAGAGGGTCCTGTTCATCCAGAGGCAACGCCACCGCTCACTGTTCATCCAAACCCCCCGCAACGCTCACTGTTCATCCAATCGATCGGCTTCAGTTAGCAGCAGTAGCGAAGGAATCGCTCGATCGGGTTCAGTTAACAGCCATCGATCGATCGCTCGGGTTCAGTAACGCATAGCCTGCAGTGCAATCGCTCGGGTTCAGTTAGAGCCCAACGCCTCGCTCGGGTTCAGTTAGAGCCAACGCCTCGCACACACGCGCGTGTGTGTATGAGAGAAACGCACATCGCTCGGCCCCCGACCACCCACCGTAACCGGGAGCTCCCCGAAATTTTCCTCGCCCTCGCTTCTACCACGGTTTTTTCCGTCATGGACGGCCCAAAGAATGTCATCCAGCTGCGTCTCTGGCCCGCCCAGGACGAAAAGCCCATTTTTTGTCATAGAAGTAGGAGCCCACCACATCTATGATGATACCGGGTTTTGTCACAATTATCGTCATAGAAATGTCATATGTATGACATAAAAAAAATTCTTTCGGCCCAAAATGTCACAGATGTGTATTTTTTTGTAGTGCTAGGATACCGTCATAGGCCCCAATGTCCAGCTCACGCATCGGCGTCACTAATGTGTGGCCTTGCATCCACCATTTGAGCTAAGGCACTAAGAAAGATGAAGTGAGGCGATCCCCATTGGCGACCTTGACCTCCACTGGTGTCATTTCCTGAGTGACAGCACCAACGCGCTCGACAAAAGCCTTGTTCACAAAACTGTGGGTGCTCCCAGAGTCTAGGAGGAGCAACATGACTTGATTGCCCATGAGTCCTCAAAGACGAATTGCGGATGGCGCATTGGAGCCATCTAGAGCGTGCGCGGAGAGCAGACAACACTCTGGTGGTGGTGCTATGGCCACGGGTTCATCGAGCAACTCCAGGGCATGAATTGTGTCGTCCGACAATAATTCTCCATGATTGCCCACTTGAATTGTGAGGAGCTGGGCTTGAGTATTGCAACGATGCTCTCTGGAGTAGCGGTCACCACACTTGAAGCACAAGTCATTTGTGCGTCGGAAGTCCTTGAGCTGGCGCTCCCGCGCGAATTCGTCGCCTTGGGGCCGGGCGGCAACCACGGGACATGGCGGGGCGGGAACTGGAGGTGGAGGTGGTCGGTCGGCCGGTGTTGGTCATGGGTGTGCCTTGGGCACGCCCAACTCTTCCTCTTGAATCCGAGCTAGAATGGAAGCTCTGGTAATGCTTGTTGGTGACTGGAGATGAACAACCGCCGGCAGCTCGTCCTTGAGCCCCAGAAGGAACTGAGTGATGAAAAACTTCGGGCTCAACGACGGATCTAGTACCAACATGTGGTACATGTGCGTGTCGAACGCTTGCCTATATTCTGCCACCGTGCCATGCTGACTGATAACCCACAAGTATAGGGGATCAATTGTAGCCTCTTTCAATAAGTAAGAGTATCAAACCCAACGATGAGCTAAAGGTAGAAAAAATATTCCCTCAAGTTCTATCGACCACTGATACAACTCTACGCACGCTTGACGTTCGCTTTACCTAGAACAAGTATGAAACTAGAAGTACTTTGTAGGTGTTGTTGGATAGAATTGCAAGATAATAAAGAGCACGTAAATAAAAAGTAGGGGCTGTTTAGATAAAGAAGCAATAAAGTAAATATAGCGACTGTGGAAAAGTGGTGGTAGGAGTTGTGAAATTGTCCCTAAGAAATTGACTACTTTACTAGACCGATAGTAAGTTTTATGTGGGAGAGGCATAAGCTAACATAATTTATCTTCTTGGATCATATGCACTTATGATTGGAACTCTAGCAAGCATCCGCAACTACTAAAGATCATTAAGGTAAAACCCAACCATAGCATTAAAGCATCAAGTCCCCTTTATCCCATACGCCACAAACCCCTTACTCGGGTTTATCTTCTGTCACTCAAGCAACCCACTATAAGCGAATCATGAACGTATTGCAACACCCTACAGCGGGAATCCCTCACGCTTGCGCGACACAGAGAGCACCATAGGACAGCAACATAACCACAAGCAAATTAAACCAATCATAGCAATTCATCAATCACCGACAGGACAACGAAAATCTACTCAGACATCATAGGAGGCAACACATCATTCGATAATAATATGAAGCATAAAGCACCATGTTCAAGTGGAGGGTACAACGGGTTGCAGGAGAGTCGACCGCTGAATATAGAGGGGGGAAGGTGATGGAGATGTTTGTGAAGATGACGGAGGTGTAGGTGTAGATCGCGGTGATGATGATGGCCCTCGGCGGTGTTCCGGCGCCACCGGAAGCGAGGGGGAGAGAGCCCCCCTTCTTCTTCTTCTTGCTTGAGCTTCTCCCTAGATGGGAGAAGGGTTTCCCCTCTGGTCCATGGTCTCCATGGCGTGGGAGGGGCAAGAACCCCTCCGAGATTGGATCTGTCTCTTTGTCTCTCTTTGTTTCTGCGTTCTAGATTCTGCCCTTTCACCATTTTTTATATTCCCGAAGATCCGTAACTCCGATTGGGTTGTCCTTTGGACACGGTTTCTATCCGGATATTGGCTTCATTGCAGCGAAAGAAGGGCACCAACTGCCTTACGGGGTGGCCAAGAGGGTCAGGGGCGCGCCCCTTGCCTCGTGGGCCCCTCGAGCATCATCTCGCGTTGATTCCACTTCCCAAAATTCACATATATTCCAAAAAAATCTCCGTCTGTTTTTATCCCGTTTGGACTCCGTTTGATATGGATTTTCTGCGAAACAAAAAACATGCAACAAACAGGAACTGGCACTAGGCACTGGATCAATATGTTAGTCCTGAAAATAATATAAAAAGTTGCCAAAAGTATGTAAGAGTTGTAGAATATTGGCATGGAACAATCAAAAACTATAGATATGACGAAGACGTATCAACATCCCAAAGCTTAATTCATGCTCGTCCTCGAGTAGGTAAATGATATAAAAGATAATTTTTGATGTGGAATGCTACCTAGCATAATCTTAATCATATATCTAAACATGGCATGAATATTAAGACATGAGCGATTCAAAGCAATAGTCTATCATTTGACATAAAAACAATAATACTTCAAGCATCCCAACAAACAATCATGTCTTTCAAAATATCAATGCTTATAGAACATTATCCCTACAAACCATATAGTCTTGTATGCTCCCTTTTGTTAACACAAGGTACCCCTCATGCCTATCCCGGTGTCAGCCAAGAAATTGGTTCATACTTTTTAACGCGCTTCAGCTTTTTCAACCCTCACGCAATACATGAGCGCAAGCCATGGATATAGCACTATAGGTGGAATAGAGTATGATGGTGGAGGTTGTGTGGAGAAGAAAAAAAGGGAGAAAGTCTCACATTGACGAGGCTAATCAACGGGCTATGGAGATGCCCATCAATTGATGTCAACCTGAGGAGTAGGGATTGCCATGCAATGGATGCACTAGAGCTATAAATGTATGAAAGCTCAACAAAAGAAACTAAGTGGGTGTGCATCCAACTTGCTTGCTCACGAAGACCTAGGGCATTTTGAGGAAGCCCATCGTTGGAATATACAAGCCAAGTTCTATAATGAAAATTCCCACTAGTATAAGAAAGTGACAACATAAGAGACTCTCTATATGAAGAACATGGTGCTACTTTGAAGCACAAGTGTGGAAAAGGATAGTAACATTTCCCCTTTCTCTTTTTTTCTTTTTCCTTTTTTTTGGTGGGCTTCTTTGGCCCCCTTTTTTTATTTAGGCTTCTTTGGCCTCTTTTTTTATGGGGCAATGCTCTAATAATGATGATCATCACACTTTTATTTACTTACAACTTGATATTACAACTCGATACTAGAACAAAAATATGACTCTATATGAATGCCTCTGGCAGTGTACCAGTATGTGCAATGATCTAGCATAGCAATAAGGACAAGACATGAAAACATCATGCTAGCTATCTTACGATCATGCAAAGCAATATGACAATAAATGCTCAAGTCATGTATATGATGATGGAAGTTGCATGGCAATATATCTCGGAATGGCTATGGAAATGCCATAATAGGTAGGTATGGTGGCTGTTTTGAGGAAGATATAAGGAGGCTTATGTGTGATAGAGCATATCATATCACGGGGTTTGGATGCACTAGCGAAGTTTGCACCAACTCTCGAGGTGAGAAAAGGCAATGCGCGGTACCGAAGAGGCTAGCAATGATGGAAGGGTAAAAGTGCATATAATCCATGGACTCACATTAGTCATAAAGAACTCATGTACTTATTGCAAAAGTTAATTAGCCCTCGAAGCAAAGTACTACTACGCATGCCCCTCGGGGGGAGGTTGGTAGGAGTTAACCATCGCGTGTCCCCAACCTTCACGCAAAGATAAACAATCAAAATACAATGCGCGCCAATTTGGTTACATAGTTAGGAGACCATACGTGCATGCTTCGGGAATCACAAACCTTAACACCAATATCCTTACTAAACACAACAATCTACTAGAACTTCCACATATTGTCATCTCTATATCGCAAAACTATTGCAAGTAATCAAACATATCATATTCAGTGATCTTCAAGTTTTATGTAGGATTTTATGACTAACCATGTGAGTGACCAATTCCTGTCATCTCTTTAAATAGATATAAGTGAAGCAAGAGAGTTTAATTCTTTCTACAAAAGATATGCCCACGCTCTAACAAATATAAGTGAAGCAAAAGAGCATTCTACAAATGGCGGTTTTCTATGTGAAGAAAAACAGGCAATCCAAACTTCAAATGATATAAGTGAAGCACATGAAGCATTCTATAAAGCCATACTCAAAAGATTTAAGTGAAGTGCAAAGAGCATTATATAAATCAACCATGTACTATCTCATACCAAAATGGTGCATAAAATAAAAGTGAAAACTAAAAGCGAAAGACGCTCCAAGACTTGCACATATCGCATGAACGAAACGAATCCGAAAACATACCAATACTTGTTGAAGAAAGACGGGATGCCTTCTGGGGCATCCCCAAGCTTAGATGCTTGAGACTCCTTGAATATTTACTTGGGGTGCCTTGGGAATCCCCAAGCTTGAGCTCTTGCCTCTCCTCCTTTTCCTCATATCGAGACCTTCTCGATCATTGAACACTTCATCCACACAGAACTTTAACAGAAAACTCGGTAAGATCCGTTAGTATAATAAAGCAAATCACTACTCTAAGTACTGTTGCAAACCAATTCATATTTTGTTTTTGCATTATAGCTACTGTAATATAACTTTTCCATGGCTTAATCCACTGATAGAAATTGATATTTTCATCAAAACAAGCGAACTATGCATCAAAAACAGAATCTGTCAAAAACAGAACAGTCTGTAGAAAGCTGAACATTCACCATACTTATGGTACCCCAAAAATTCTACCAAAATTAGGAAACATAAAAAATTTGTATAGAAAGACAGTTCAAAAGTAATCAGAACCGTTTGACGTTCCAGTAAAAAATGTAAAATTGCGCACTACAGCCGAAGTTTCTGTCCTGCACCGCACAAACCAACAAGCATTGTAAACATCCTAAAGGCAAACCTTGGAACATTATTTTTATAATACAATGGAATTGTACAAGGGGATGATTATTTTTGTTGAAAAGTTTCTGTAATTAAGATTCACAAACTTTCCATGAGCATGAACTAAGTTAAAGGAGCTCTCCCACTTCAACAATGCTTGTCTTTCTCACTTTCACTTTCCTTTTTGAAAAGTTTTGGGTTCCCCTCTTTATTTTTTTGTTTTTTAAACTATATAAAATCACTCAACAGAAATAAATGACTCTCTAAAACTTCCGGGTTGTCTCCCTGGCAGCGCTTTTTTAAAGCCATTAAGCTAGGCATAAAGTGCTCAAGTAATGGATCCAACCGGATCCCAAGGTATATCAAAGCCAATTTTAATTAACAATGATTTACGATTTAGTAGTGAGCACAAAGTAACATATATCAAGCAATAACAAAGTATATCTCTCTTCCTATGCATCGGCATGTCATAAAAGAACAATTCATGCACACTAAGTAAAGGCCAATGCATAGTATAAACAGTTTCTTGCAATTTTATCATATTGGAAACATAGAGAGGTGGAGATATAGTTCCTCTCTCATAATAATTGCAAGTAGGAGCAGCAAGCACATGCATATTATATCTATCAAAATCATCATGTGTAGTAGTAAAACGCAACCCATCAATATAATCCTTAATAAGCACAAACTTCTCTGATATAGTGTAGTTTGGAGAATTCAAAAAGATAATAGGACTATCATGCGTGGGTGCAATAGAAACAATTTCATGTTTAACATAAGGAACTATAGCAAGTTCATCTCCATAAGCATAATTCATATTGGCATCTTGGCCAGAAGCATAGCAAGCATCATCAAAAAGGGGTATTTCAAGAGAATCAACGTGATCATAACAATCATCACAGCAATCATCCTTCGGTAAGCACGAAGGGGAATTAAACAATGTATGAGTTGAAGAGTTACTCTCATTAGAAGGTGGGCACGGGTAGCTAATCCACTCTTCCTCCTTTTGTTCTTCACTCTCCTCATCATCTTTTTCATCCAATGAGCTCACAGTTTCATCAATTTCTTCTTCCATAGACTCCTGCAAAATATTAGTGTCTTCTTGGACAGCGGAGACTTTCTCAATAAACGCATCAATATCGGCATTGTATTCATAATTCTCATAGCAATATTTAAGTATAGCAAAATTTTCAGGCCTATAAACTGAATCATCAAAATCTTCAAACTCTTTAAACAAAGATTCAATTTCATAAGCACCCACAAAAGCAACGAATTCTTCTATTTGTTCCACATCATAGTAATCATATATACCATTAGCATAAGAAGCCAAGGTTTTATCATCATTAAATTTGCATGAAAATGGAAGGGGTGGAGCCCTGATCCTAGAGCAACAAGTATAATCATATCTTAAGCATAGTTGACAAGCATACCAATGCAACATATGAATTTGATCCCATAATAGTTTCCCTTTTTGTGTGAAGCGATAATCCCTACACTACTGGAATCAGCTAGTTTGCCATCTGCCAGTTCTTTGCCGTCCGCTAGCGGACGGCAAAGAAGCTCTTTGCCATCAGCTTCCAAAAAGCAGACGGCAAAGAACTGGCTGATGGCAAAGACCAAGTTTGCCATCAGCCAGTTCTTTGCCGTCTTCTAGCAGACGGCAAAGATTCTTTGCCGTCGACTAGCGGACGGCAAAGAGGGAGGGGCCCCACTGACGAGCTGCAAAAAAACCTAACGGGCCCCCTCTTTGCCGTCCGCTAGCGGATGGCAAAGAGCAAGAAGGCGGACGGCAAAGGGTGCCAGACGGCAAAGAGGGAGGCCCCACGTAACGTTAACGGGGCCGCGCCCCACACCCCCCCTCTCTCTCTTTCTCTCCCACCTCCACCGCCCCGTCGCACCACGCCCCGCTGCCGCCCCAGCGCCCCCCGCCGCCGCCCCAGCGCCCCCCCGCCCCGTTGCCCCCGCCGCCCCCACCGCCCTACTGTCTGGGCGCCGCCACGCCCCGGCGCCCCGGCACCTCCGCGCCCCGCCGCCCCGGCCGGGCCCGGCGCCGCCGCCCTAGGCCGCCCCGCCCCCCTCCTCCGCCGCCCCAGGCCGCCCCGCCCCGCTCCTCCGCCGCCCCAGGCCGCACCGCCCCCCTCCTCCACCCTGCAAGTGATCTTCTTCCTTTTTTTTCCTTTTTTCTGTTTTTTAGTTTTAGGTTTATGTTTAGTTTAGATTTAGTTTTAGTTTTAGGATTAGTTTTAGGTTTATAGGTTTAGTTTTAGTTTAGTTTTAGGTTTAGATTTAGTTTTTTTTCTTTTTCTGTTTTTTTAGTTTTAGTTTTAGGTTTAGTTTAGTTTTAGGAAAGAAGAAAAAGAGAAAAAGAGGAGATCAGGAGAAGAAGAAGAAGAGGAGGAGGAGAAGAAAAAAGAAGAAGAGGAAGAAGAAGAAGAAGAAGAAAAAAGAGGAGAGGAGGAGAAGAAGACGAGAAAAAAGGAAAGGAGGAAGAAGAAGAAGAAAAAAGAGGAGAGGAGGAGAAGAAGAAGAGGAAAAAGGAAAGGAGGAAGAAGAAGAAGAAGAAGAAGAAGAAGAAGAAGGAAAAAAAGGAAGAAAAGGAAAAAGAGGAAGAAGAAGAAAAGGAAAAAACCCGACCCGACACGGTACCCTGACCCCGACCCGGTACCCCGACACGACACCCCGACCCCGAGACCCCGACCCCGACCGCGACACGACACCCCGACCCTGAGACCCCGACCCTGACACCCCGACCCCGACCCCGACCCCGACACCCCGACCCCGACGCCCCGACCCCCCAAGCCTGACCCGACACCCTGACCCCGACCCCGACACCCCGACCCCGACCCGACACGGTACCCAGACCCCGACCCGGCACCCCGACACGACACCCCCGACCCCGAGACCCTGACCCCGACCCCGAGACCCCGACCCCGACACCCCGACCCCGACCCCGACCCCGACCCCGACACCCCGACCCCGACACCCCGACCCCGACACCCCGACCCCGACCCCGACACCCCGACCCCGACCCCGACCCCGACCCCGACACCCCGACCCCGACACCCCAACCCCGACCCCGACGCCCCGACCCCCCAAGCCTGACCCGACACCCCGACCCCGACCCCGACACCCCGACCCCCCGAGCCTGACCCGACACCCCGACCCCGAGCCTGACCCGACACCCTGACCCCGATACCACACCCCGACCCCGAAACAACACCCCGACACCGACACGGCACTACCCCGACATCGACACGACACCCCGACCCGTCGACCCCGAAACAGCACCCCGACCCCGACACGGCACCCCGACACCGACAGGACACCCCGACCACCGACACCTCTCGAAAAGGTGTTCTTTGGCCTTCCAGAGGCCGACGGGGTCATATATTTGTGAATTATTAGTTAGGTCATATATTTTTCGATTTTGTTATGAGAAACATCATATATAATTGTGTTGATCGTGTAGTTTTAAATGTGCAGTTGTTTCATCGCTGCGAGGTTTGGTGTTCGACGACCTCGCCGTGCGTTTGACGAGCTCTGCCCCTTCGTTCGTGGGTGAGTACAAATGACAAGTCCTCCTCCCCCATTAATTATTTGATCTCTTCCGATGAAACTTGATAGCTAGCTATATATGTGTCTTGAATCATCAGTATGCGTAACCAATATGTGTCTCCCATTCGAAAGCGTCATAGTTATAAATATGCATGCATTTGCATATTTATAACCTTGATTCTTTCGAATTGTCCAACGCTATCCATGGATAGCCCGAGTATGTGTAGATTGGGTTCGTTTTCCCATATGCTTTGCTCCGGATCCGACGCATATATTTCGTCAGTGCTTCCCATTTGGTCAGTATGCGTAACCAATGGCAAAGGGTAATGATCTCTGGATCCGCTACACGTCACTATATATTTTGTAGTCTTCAAATGTTATTGGTTTCAGCCGAAGGAGACTAGAAGGACTCATGAACATGTAGGGCTAGTTGAAATCAACCAAAGCACCCATTTAGATGTTCCTGATGTCTATATTATGGCTCAACAGGCGACCCAAGTATTCTATCTACCGTGGGCCTGCCAAACTAATCCAAATCTGAAAGGTTGGGATGTCGTTTATGAAGTGCCGCCACGTGCTAGACTTTCTCCCCCAAAGGAAGAGGATTATGAACCTCACATTAACCCAGACACATATGAAGGAGAATTCTTCCAAGAGGCACGTCTTTCCAAAAAGTGTTTCAAGAACCGCTATACTTCACCCAAAACATTGAAGTAGACAGCGACAATGAATTTGACATCACCCCAGAGGAGGAACAAGAAGAGCCGGAACAAGAAGAGGTTACTGCTGCGGATGACCTGTCAATGCTTGACCGATTACGTCAAGGTGGCCTTGCACATGTAGATGCCAATGAACCCTATGAGCCCGTCATTGATTATAGTGATGATGATGATTATGCATTTATTGATGATACTGATCGAGATTATTAGTAGTGTCAGGTATTACATTTTTTTATGTTGTACTTGATGATGATACACTTAAGTGATACACATATTATTATTCATGTCGGTCTTTTTTTATGTTGTACTAATTTCGTTTACTGTTTGTCATGGCAGGTGTTGAAAGATGGTGGGCGCTGGTCGGGAGCGTGGTTTGAGGTCTTCCATTCCAGACGCACCTCTCCGCCGAGCGTTGCTGGACAGTATGGCCACACCGCCGGGCCCTTCTTCGTCGACCGCGGTGCCCAGCAGGGGACGAGGTAGGAAGAGAGGAGGTGGGGCACGTGGTCGTGGGAGAGGAGGTAGGGTGACTACACCTCCTGGATCCACCGACGGCAACGGGCTCTTTGCCGTCTGCCGCGGACGACAAAGAAGACACGTGGCATCTAGCTGTGCTTCCTGGGAGCTGACCCATTTGGTCAGTTTGCCTACAGTGGCAGACGGCAAAGACTTTGCCATCAGTGGCGGACGGCAAAGAACCTGCCATGTAGTAACGTGTAGATGACATCATACGGCGGATGGCAAAGACACTAGAAATTTTGCCGTCAGCGGCGGACGGCAAAGGCCTGCCGTTAGCCACTTAACGGACTAACATCGCAATTATTGCCGTCCGCAATCTTTGCCGTCCGCCGCAGACGGCAAAGGGCCTTTGCCGTCAGCCGCCAGGAAGCAGACGGCAAAGTAGCTGTTTACCGTAGCCTACTTTGCCGGAGCCTTTTGCCGTTCTCCACTGATGGCAAAGGCCTTTGCCGTCCGCCGTTCATGACTTTGCCGTCCGCCGTGGCAGACGGCAAAGTAGCTGATTCCTATAGTGCTAAAGTATTCACATTGATCCAACGTGTCTCCCATAACATAATTGAATGGGGTTTTCTTAGGATTATCAAAGTAGTACATAATATTTTTCACATAACCAACATCAAGGCTTTTAGGAGGTTCCCCATCTCCATGAGTAGCAAGTACACCTAATTATTTTGGTATTTCGTGTTCCATATCCATAACTAAAGATAGATAACAACTTAGAACAGCAAATAAAAATTACTTAGTGATAAAGCAAACAATCACACACGAGAATATTCACCCCACGCTATGACTCCCCGGCAATGGCGCCAGAAAAAGGTGTTGATAACCCACAAGTATAGGGGATCAATTGTAGCCTCTTTGATAAGTAAGTGTCAAACCCAATGAGGAGATAAAGGTAGAACAAATATTCCCTCAAGTTCTATCGACCATCGATACAACTCTACGCACGCTTGACGTTCGCTTTACCTAGAACAAGTATGAAACTAGAAGTACTTTGTAGGTGTTGTTGGATAGAATTGCAAGATAATAAAGAACACGTAAATAAACAATAGGGGCTGTTTAGATAAAGAAGCAATAAAGTAAATATAGCGAGTGTGGAAAAGTGGTGGTAGGAGTTGTGAAATTGTCCCTAAGCAATTGACTACTTTACTAGACCGATAGCAAGTTTTATGTGGGAGAGGCATAAGCTAACATACTTTCTCTTCTTGGATCATATGCACTTATGATTGGAACTCTAGCAAGCATCCGCAACTACTAAAGATCATTAAGGTAAAACCCAACCGGCATTAAAGCATCAAGTCCCCTTTATCCCATACGCCACAACCCCCTTACTCGGGTTTATGCTTCTGTCACTCAAGCAACCCACTATAAGCAAATCATGAACGAGCAACACACTATAGCGGTAATCCCTCACGCTCGCGCGACACCGAGAGCACCATAGGACAGCAACATAACCACAAGCAAATTAAACCAATCATAGCAATTCATCAATCACCGGTAGGACAATGAAAATCTACTCAGACATCATAAGATGGCAACACATCATTGGATAATAATATGAAGCATAAAGCACCATGTTCAAGTAGAGGGTACAATGGGTTGCGGGAGAGTGGACTGCTGAATATAGAGGGGGAAGGTGATGGAGATGTTGGTGAAGATGAAAGAGGTCCTGGTGTAGATCGCGGTGATGATGATGGTCCCCGGCGGCGTTCCGGCGCCACCGGAAGCGAGGGGGAGAGAGCCCCCCTTCTTCTTCTTCTTCCTTGACCTTCTCCCTAGATGGGAGAAGGGTTTCCCCTCTGGTCCATGGTCTCTGTGGCGTGGGAGGGGCGAGAGCCCCTCCGAGATTGGATCTGCCTCTCTTTCTCTCTCTGTTTCTGCGTTCCAGATTCTGGCCTTTCACCATTTTTTATATTCCTGGAGATCGGTAAATCTGATTGGGTTGTCCTTTGGACACGATTTCTATCCGAATATTGGCTTTCTTGCGGCGAAAGAAGGGCACCAACCGCCTTACGGGGTGGCCACGAGGGTCAGGGGCGCCCCCCCTGCCTCGTGGGCCCCTCGAGCATCGTCTCGTGTTGATTCCACTTCCAAAATTCACATATATTCCAAAAAAATCTCTGTCCGTTTTTATCCCGTTTGGACTCCGTTTGATATGGATTTTCTGCAAAAAAAACATGCAACAAACAGGAACTGGCACTAGGCACTGGATCAATATGTTAGTCCCAAAAATAGTATAAAAAGTT
The DNA here is from genome assembly GCF_018294505.1 of Triticum aestivum. Classification (NCBI taxonomy): domain Eukaryota; kingdom Viridiplantae; phylum Streptophyta; class Magnoliopsida; order Poales; family Poaceae; genus Triticum; species Triticum aestivum. The sequence goes on along the minus strand of NC_057795.1, from coordinate 597,978,456 downwards.
GCCAAAAGTATGTAAGAGTTGTAGAATATTGGCATGGAACAATCAAAAATTATAGATACGATGGAGACGTATCACTGACGTAACGGCAGTAATTTGTGCATCTCGAGTTCAAATTCATCAACGCCAAACTCTTCTGTGATTTTTGTGCAGAAGGCCTCCCAGGACAATCCTTGGTGGCTCTGGAGAAATGCTTGCAGCCAGTGGGCCGCTTGCCCTTCAATGTACAAAGTGGTTGTGGTCACCCAACTGTGTGCAGGCACTCTGTAGAGCTCAAAGTAGGCGCGACAGCGGTCCAACTAGAGGTAGGGTGCACTGCCATCGAAGCGAGGAAAATCATGTTTCGGTGGCTTGATGTAGTTATCGCCATTGTGCAGAGGAGGGTGGGTGAATTCAGGCTGTTGTGGATGATGGGTTGTCATCGCCTCCAGGGGCATCTGCGTACCCCGTGTTGCAATACCGACTGGTTGTGCCACTAGAGGGGGTCGCTCGTTGGTGAGGCGAGGTGAGAATGTAGGATCTTGCTGGTGTGGTGTTGGTGCGGGGCGCAGCGGTGGTGGTGGAGGTGGGTTGAAGACTGCGCCAAATCCATGCGGGAAAAGCGAGCACTCCATGGACTTGCGTGTTTTGTCGACCTCCACTTGAGTCAGGTCGATCTGTCTGGCGACACTGCGTAGATCCTGGGATACCTGGTTGTTGAAAGCGACCTGAGCCTCAAGCCGCTTGTCATCGTCGATCTTCTGTTCGTCAAGGCGTGTGACAATCGATTCCGGAAGGGACTTGAGGGTGCTGTTGTTGTCTTCCATGACGGACAAGATCTGTCGGGTCTAGATGGAGGGCTTTGACGGTGCCATGGCTCTCGTTCCGAACCGATCTAACCCCGCTGGGGATTTTGGGTGGTCTCACCAGAGTAAGTCCACACCCGCGACGGTGGGATTTTACAGATCGAGGTCAAGAGAATAGAGAGGCAACGGAGAAAATTTCCGGCAGGATCGAGGGCTCTGATTACCAATTGTAATACCCCTGTCCATATCTGGAGGGATCGAAGTGGGTGGTGAGGGGATCAAGAAGGGTAGGTTAGAACTTGGGGAAGAAGAAGATGAGGAACGAGAGAAGGAGACGAGGAACTTAGTTCGTTTCATTCAGCATACTTCTCTCAGTATTGCTTACAGCGTTAAGTACATACCTATGGTTCACGGCCAACTCACACACACACACACACACACACACACACACACACACACACACACACACACACACACCTGACAGAGGGACCCACTGGTAAATCACCACACGCCCACTCCCATGGCCCTGGGCCCCTATGGCAGTCACATAGCTTGGTCATGTGTAGCTGGTGTGACATCCATATCTTATTTTTTATTTCACAACATATACATTATTAGTTATATGTTTGCCTGGGTAGGAAAGTAGCAATCAATCCCTTAAATAAAAGGAAACTAATGATCAAGACCTTAGTTGGTTGACGGTAACTCCATTCATTCTCTTCCCATTATTATTATTTTAGTTATTTTTCTATTCTAATGGGTAGGTTTTCCGTGTTGTTTTGCTTTAGTTTCATAGCTGTCACTCCCGTGTATTTCTTCGAGGAGGAGCCGTGGACACGAGGCCTAAATATCCGGTATAAATTGGTTTTCCCACTGTCGCTGTGAGATTGGATTGTTGTTCCCTTATCTGCACATGATTGTTCCACTTGTGATTTATCATATATATATTGCTACTTGACATCCTTTTGGTCCAGTGTGATTTCTTGCTTCTTCTCATCTTGTTGACTATTGGTTGTGTTTGTTCTCTCGCCAAAGGCCGTGACTTTGAGTTTCCTGCGATGGTGGAGCTCGGGATGTTGCCAGATCTGACCAGACTGGTGAGCGCTCTGCCCACACCTGACGAGGTCACCCTGCTCTGTGCCAAGCTCGGTAACTCACCCTCGTTGATGGGAATATTATGCACAAAATGCTGATGAAGTTGTGTACTGATTCAGCATACTGAATTTTAATTAGCTGATGGTGATTATATATGTTTTGTGAACTAAAAAAGCGTATCCCCATATTGGTGCTTTTAGGAAATGGCGAATTTACGTATCCTTATCAGCCTTATACTAATACATGTATCTGTATCGGTGCATTCTTGGATTTCATGTATAAGCCGCTCAAGAGAAATTTAAATAAGGTTGTTATGTTTCAGCATAATATACATTGCTTTCCTGTAGACAATGCTGCAATACTGTCATGTGATAACTGGTACTGATATAAGGACCGTTATCTTCAGTGCCATTTGGAGTAACAGTCTACAATGCCACAACACTCTATTGGACCTGTTTTTGTCGTTTCTTCTGCCAGGTATCTCTATGATTTAAGTAGATAGAAGTTATTAATTACACATTCATTGTGGTCGACCGACTGTCTCTCTTCTACAATTGGAAATCTATTATGTTCTGATGTGATGCTATCATATGACTAATATGTAACTGGTGATGTTTTATGTCTCATAGTTAAACTTTGTTTCATATTTTGAATTGGTTATTGAACATTTTTGTTTCCATGATAGTATATCTATATCGGGATTTATAGCATATGTTATATGTGCAGCTGACGAGTCTGTCAGGGATGAAAATTGTCTGCCTTCAGAAAATCAGAAGAATGAAAGAATGGGATTTATAGCATATATGCTCTATGTGCAGCTGATGAAGCTTTGAGAGATGAAAATTGGTTGCCTTCGGAAAATAAGAAGAAGGAAATACCGGTACAAATTACTTTTAGTGGAAGCTCTTTTCCTTTTTTTTGTATTTTTGTCGAGTCGCTGGATCTGATCAGAGCTTTTATCAGGGTGTTTCAATTGGTGGGGGAATCGGAAGCATCTCAGACATTTTAAATGCATGACTGCTGGTTGCTGAAAATGTTCGTACCCACAGTCATTGCAATTTGTTTTATTCTCATTCTTTTCCTTTTCGTTGATGAAGATAAGATTGATGGTCTATCATGCATGCATGTAGGAGCAAATTTCCTAATCTGTTGGGCTAATATTGTTAGTTCAGATTTGGAGACCCATATTTTTTGCTCACAACGATGTCTAGAACATTATTGTATCTAGCAGATATTAATAATTTTATCTCCAGAGTAAATCCATGTATACAAGATGGCTATGCTAATTAAACATTATTTGATGAATTTATCAGGAAATATGCAGTTATGGATCCATTCTTTAGTTGGAATATGATACTCCATATGTATTTGTATGTTTATTCTTTCTTGAATCTGGTGCTGAAGGTGTGAACAGGTGAGTCGTGCTTACAAGTTTGTCTAAAGAATTTTCTATATCTATTTATCGCCAGTTAGGGCAAATAGTGGTCTCTGGTGTATTAGCCATTCCACATTAGCTTGTTTCCTTTTTGTTTTGGGGGTTATTTGCAGTGGAAACTATTGTTTGTGCTTGCGAATCATTAGATCGTCTTTGAAAATCTAACGAGTGGAAGCAGAATAGCTCATTTTATACCATTGGTTGCAGTTTTACATCCACATTGCCAATTTGTATTTTTTTAAAGCACAATCAATAGTTATGTGCATCAATCGCATATTTTTCTAATAATACTAAATTCGATATGCGCATCAATCTTTATATATGTATAAGAAACCAATTGGTGATGCTTTGTACATAGAATAATCAGGGTCCGATTCACCTGGATGTACCTCCATTTGCTATTATATGATTTACTGTTTTAGGTTGTAGTGTTAGCACAAAAAATCATAATAGGGAATTAATGAGTTATAGTTGACTCAGATAGTGTTTGAGAATGTTTCTCCTAAAGCTAATTGATTTTATTAAGCATTCATAAGTTCTTAGAAATTCAGATAGCCATTTTCTCTAGGCCGCAATATGTCTGGATCAGTTGATGCTCAATATTTTCTGGATATTACATGAAGTCTGAAATACATATTTTTTCTCTCTTAGGTTTTAACCTTTGGGTGGGGGTATTTTTTGTAACATGGCATGGTGATGAAAATCATTTCTAGAATTTATAATGAGCGGTTATGTTCTAACTTTTTCTGGCTGTAGAAGTACTGAATATGTGTTAGTAGTTTTACCCTTTCAATTAGCATGAATTTATATAGCAGGTTGGTTTTGAACTAAAATGGTGCCCTTTTGTTCACTGATTATCTATGAGCTGAACGCATACATGGCCTTACCTTGTCCTTCTCTACTTTCATTTCACTAAAAATGGACACCTGAAACTTTTATGCATGTGCTACTACTACCTTTGATCTTCGGTTCCTTAATATATCTAGTTCAACATGCGTGCAAAGTTTGTCATAAACAATAACTATCTAACATGCATTGTACTATGACCTGATGATGTAGCAATTTGCAACGTCGTGGCAAGGTTCAGTTCGACAAGGAGACCAACGATGCAGCTACTTGTACAATGTCCAAGCCGATTGTATTCTGACATGTCAAACAAGAAGACTCGATGCAACTAGCTGCTGAAAAGGAGATGAATGTGGTCCTGTTGACAATCAAGACAAAGAAGCAGGAGACCAAGCCTTCCGTGTTCCCCATTGGCATGCACAGGGAGGTCCGCAAGATGGACAATGTTGTCCAGAATCAAGTCACTAGCAGCTACTACATGACTGACTTGACCAAGCCCACTCTTCCAAGACTATCAATTTACCGCAACCTCCAAGTTAGGCGACGCATGGGCGGGGCAGCCACCCCTAGATCCCATTAGCACAATGTCATAAAAATATATTTATACTGATTGTTGCGCAAAGTAGAAGGCTACTGTTTGTAGTTATTAGTTTATTTCCTCTATATACAATGACATGGTTTATTCTGTGTCCAAGAGGAAGGAAAAATAGATTTATAGGTGTTATGTGACTTACCTTTCAAAAGGAATAACTTCATGCTATTGAGTCTTCACTATTTGCTTCACAGAGTTATGGCCATAATAAGAAAGTCCATCATGGAGTATATATAACATCATTTTCTATTATTCTGCAACTCTATCTACCCCTAATAAGAAGTCCATATATTATAGATGTCAAGTTGATGAAATTTGTTCCCTAAGATGTATGCGGTAATTTGGGTTGAACCCAAATATCTCCTTTTCCTTCAAATAAATTATCCTCGGGACTATCTGTTTTGAGTAAACATTTCTTTAACGTAGGCACGTTCCAACCGCTAACCAAGCCCCGTCACCATCACATGTTTAGTGCGTGAATTCTGCCAGTGTCATAATATTGGCATAATGAACATGTGTGAGTCATCTATAATCTATGAGATAGCCAAATGGAAAAGATTGTTTGGAGTTGAAAAAGATTCTTAGTATAGTTGTGCAAGGTAAGGGGAGAAAACACATAGATTGGAGGACAGTGGGAGGAAAGAAGCAAATTGTCGCGTCCGATAAGATGGAGGGGAGGAAGGCGATAATGAGATGCCTTTGTCTACCACATGACCATGAAGTATCATCCCATGTGGATAATCAATGACTCCAATGTCACACAACATTTCTCTTTGTAGACATTTGTTAGCTTGCGGCAACGCATGGGCATTGAACTCAGATTCATTTACTTCGACACTTACCTATGGTTTGATGGATCGATGAATTTAGTGACATTAATTGCAATGAGGAATATCATATATCCATAAACCTCATGTTTTTCCAGTGGAACATTATCATGATAAACTAGTCAGATTTTTAAAATGCCCGTGGCAACGCACGGACACTCTACTAGTTCCGTTAATTAATCACATGGAAAACAACCCGTCACAGCCATTATCTTAACGGCAACACAACATGTTTTGTGCAATCATTAATGACTATATGTGTAAAGAAAAAGGATTTTTTTTCAAAACTTGCACACAATTTGCACTGAAATTGCATTTTTTTTGAAATATGCAAAGAATAAAGCATAATATAGTGCATGTTTTTGCATTCTACTATAATTCACACATAGTGTAAATAAAATAATGTATTTCCTTTAAGAAGAATGAAAATTAAAAACAACTTACACACAACTTTGCACTAAAATTATACTTTATCGGTATATGCAAAAATAATCATATATGACAAAATTTTGGCACATATTATATACTATTTGTTTGTATGTAATTACACCCAGCCAAAAACCCACATAAAACAAAAAATAACCAATAAAGAAAAAAAGGAAAAACAAAAACACATGGAAACAAAAAACAGAAATAAAAAATAAAGCAAAACTGAGTATATTATAGTGAGATTTCCGCAAAAAAAGTATTTAGTAATGGAGTAGTGACATTGTTATTACCCTTACAAAAGAAAAAAAATGAAAACTAAAACTAAAATAGAAAATGAATTAAAAACTAAAACAAAATTAAAAAAAATGATGTTTTCTATGGAAGAATGAATTTGTGGCATTGGTATTACCCTTTCTGGAAAAAACTAAAAAAGATCAAAATAATAAAGTTTTCTAAGAAAGAATGAAAGCCTTTAAGAAGAAAGAAAATGAAAAAGGAAAAAACTTTCAAAACTTGCACACAATTTGCACCGATATTACACATTTTGAAATATGCAAAGAATAAGCATATAAAAGTGCATTTTTTGCATTCTGCTATAATTCCTACAGAGTGAACTAAAATAACGTATTTCCTTTAAGAAGAAAGACAACTTAAAAAAACTTGCGCACAACTTTGCACCAAAATTACATTTTATTGTAATATGCAAAAATAGTCATATAATCATGAAATTTTGGCACATATTATATAGTATTTATTTATATATAATTGCACTCAGCCAAAACCCCACAAAAAACAAAAATAACCAATAAAGGAAAGAAAAGAGGAAAAAGAAAAACCCATAGAAGCATAAAATAGAAATAAAAGAGTGAAGCAAAAATACCCTTAAACAGGAAAGAAAATGATATAAAAAACAAAAGCAAAATAATGGCAAAAATTGCACAGAATCTGCACATAAATTGCGCTTTGTTATATATGCAAGAATAAACACATAATAGTGAATATTTCGCAAAATCAAAATTTTCTAAAGAGAGAATGAATTTGTAGCATTGGCATTTGATCCATGGTGTCTCTACTTCTTCGGATCAAAATAACGAATTAGTGGTATCGGTATTACAGTTTAAGAAGAAAGAGAAGTAAAAAAAGACAAGAATGACAAAACTTGCATGCCATTTGAATAGAAATTGTGCTTTTTAAAATATGCAAGGATAAGCAAAAATAGTGAAATTTCACATAAAATATCCTAGGTAGGAATGAATTAGAGGTATTGCTATTACCTTAAATAATAAAGAAAATGAAATAAAAACTTAAAGAAAATTAAAATAGTGAAGTTTTCTAAGAAACAATGAATTAGTGTCATTGGTTCACCTTTAAGAAGAAAGGGCTCAAAAATAATAAAACAAATAATGAAATATTTGGCAAACAATTTGCACAGAAGTTGCGCATTTTTATAATATGCAAGAATAAGAATATAATAGTGTAATTTTCAGAAAAAGGAAGTTTCTTGAGAAGAAATGCGGCATTGGTATTATCACCAAAGAATAAAGGAAATACAATAATACTAAAAAACCGAAATACCAAAGTTTTCAAGCAAGAATGAATTAGTAGCTTACATATTACTCTTTAAGGAAAAAAATAAAATGAAATAAAAGCTAGAACACAATCAAAATAATGAGGCATTCCATGGAAGAATGAATTAACATTGGTATTACCCTTTAAGAAGAAAAAATAAAATAGAAACTAAAACAAAATCAAAATAGTAAGTTTTTCTAAGAAAGAATTAATTAGTGTCATTAGTATTACCCTTTAAGAAGACAATTAATTATTTAATTAAAATAAAGAAGAATGAATTAGTTGCACTATTATAACCCATTGAAAAATTAAGAAAAAATTTTGAAAAACTTACACACAACTTCGCTCTTACATTACAGTTTTTTAGTACGCAAACAATAATCATATAGTAGTGTAATTTTTGCACATGCTGCAAAATATTTATGTGTGTACATTAGACTCACCCAACATCCCAAAAAATATCCACAAAATAAAAATGAAACCAACTAACAAAGAGAAACAGAAAAACAAAAACAAAGTATGTAAAAACAAAGAAACATTAAAAAACAAAGGGAGAGAGTCGGGATGGATCACGCAGTTAATGGGCTTCGGCCCAGAAGGAAGTCGACTGATCCGAATAAGGGGTCAATCAAAAAAAGAAAGAAGCCCACACTACAAACAACACCGGCCAAGGGAAAAAAACGTAGAACAAATCTTAAAGAAAAATTCAACGGCCACAAAATCGACTGACCCAAAAATGAAATTTCAGCTGACTGAAATGTAGCTAAAGTGCGGAAACTTCGCCAATATGAGAACACCGAGACCGCACAATGTAACTACCCAAGCACCAATACACAAAACTACATCGAAAATTACAAACTTCGCAAGTTTTGCTGCCGCTGGAATTTATAAACTTCCACGAGCGGCCAATGAGAATGGGCCAACACAATCACAGTAAATTAGCTACGCCAAAATGTAACCAAGAGTTCCACCAAATGTAGTCCCAGTACTCGTCACCTTGCCGTCATGATCTCAGAGCCACAAGAGTACTCGATGATCCGTTCTGAATCTACACATTCAAATGACATATCCGGGGAAGTACCATAAGAAATAGATCATAGTAATTTTTTTCGCGAATACGTAAAGTTTGCGTATCATTCCATTGATAGAAGAAAAGCATAATGAGTTAAGAACATACAACACATAGTATAGACGCATACATGAGAAAAATCAGACCAAGGGTTTTCCCCGGTGCTCGAAGAAGGGCACGGATAGAGGAGATGGCAGCACGATGATGTCCGTTGCAGTACCAGGAACAACATATACATATCACGAAGGCATACCTTTTGCGCTCAGATTCTTTATAACTTGTTGTTCGAAATAGAGATTGCAATGGCCGAGGGAATTGCAATAATTTTAGGCACATATTTCCGCCTAAGCTTTATTAAAATCTGACCAACACCTTGACCATTCCCCCTCCCTTTGTTTAAGCCTAGTTAAAGTAACTGATACACTTGCACCTTTTGAAAAACTTCCATGACATCAACGGCCATGGAAGGTCCTTGAGGGAGAGTCCCAAAATGGTATGCATGCCCCAGAAACCGCTCGCCCCCTCGTCGTTGCTGCCATCGCCTTCCCATGTCCTAGCGTTGCCCCACACCCCGACATCGCCGTCCTCCCGCTCGGCGGAGAGAGAGAGCTTGCCTGGATCTTCCCCTCTACAAGTGGGAGATCCAGAAGGAAGGGAACCAACGCCATCAGATTAGATCCCCATTAAAGTAGAGGCTTGCCGGGATAGTCGAACGCGGTAGTGGGAGGAGGATCAGGATTGCATTTCCACCGACAAAGAGACTGGCTCATATTCATCACAGAGGCAGTGTTCGAATTCAAGCTAATGGGGAAGTAGGCGATGCAAGTGATCGGCCGTACCATGCCGGGGGAGATGAAGTGATTGCATGTGGACAGGAATTTCAAATTTTCGTTCATGTTTTCCAATAACTTTTCACGTTTCAAAAAATATACAAAATTTCAAAATTTTGTTCACTTATTTTAAAAAATGTTCAAAGCATTCAATTTTATAAAAATTTCAACTTGTGTTTCAAATATGTAAAAAATGTTCGTAATTTCAAAAGAATTGTTCACACCTAGCACAAAAGTTTGTGTTTTTTTAAAATATTAGATTTTTTAAAATTTCAAATTTTCCCATAAAATGTTCTTTTAAAAATATAAAAAATTACTCAAGTTTTCAAATTTCTTCATGCTTTTAAAAAATGGTCATACTGTTCAGAATTCAAATTTTTGTTTTGTTTTTAAAAATTGTAATTTCACAGTTTATTCAAATTTTCAAGAAAAAGTCCATGTTTTAAAAAACTGTTCAAATATTTCAAAATGTGCGACTTTCTTACAGAGCCACGCTACAGTATATATTTTCATAGTAGATTTTTTTTGAGCAAGTATGGTGCAGTAGATATGCTACACTTTTTTTTGAGAATCTCGCAAAGCTTTATTACTGAATAAGAATGTTCATGGGTACAAAAACAAGGTCGCTGGGCTGGCCGAGCCAGGTGTGACGGCCAAAACCTAAAGATAAAGCATACTTTGCGAGATTATGGGCCTCCGTGTTAGAGGTCCTATACTCATCACTAAACGAACATGAAATAAAAGTAGCTGCTCTAGCCTTGATCTCCTGGACAATAGCACCGAAGATTGCTAGGCTTCCTTCCCCGATCGCATCAATCGCCACCTTGCAATCCGAGGCCACCATAATTTGGTTGCGATAGAGATCCTCTGAGAGTGCTAAAAGCCTCCCGAATAGCTAGTGATTCAAGTACCTGAGGATCACGAAGGCCCCTCAAAGTGAGTGCCAAAGCTCCCATAAATATCCCCCATGCATCTCTGCATATCACTCCAACTGCCCCAAAAGTGCCCGAGCGAGACACAACTGCGTCCACATTGAACTTGAAGTGGTCAGAAGGTGGTGGCACCCACGTCACCGGCCGTGATATCGCTGTCACCTGTGTTCTCTCCTTCTTCTTCAAGAAATCTATGTCTGATAAGTAAGACTTGATGAAATTGTCCGTGGCAAAAGGGGTCTGGAAGATCTCTTCATGTATGGCCTTCCGACGTGCACTCCATATATCCCACAATGTGACGATCATCAACGTGAACTGCTCTGTTGGAAGTGACTCGCTCATGGCAAAAAACCATAGTCTTGCGTCTGGCTCCGTTGTTGCTAAAATATGCTCGACCAACTTGCCTTCAGACAAAGCCCAAAATAGCGAGACGAGCTACAATCCAGCAAGGAATGGTGTCAGCTGTCCTGCCCTCCGCAAAGTGGGCAAACACTCGAAGTTGCCATGTGCCGATGGTTTAAAACGTCACCCGTCGGGAGCGAATGTTGCGCCAATCGCCATGTGAAAAATCTCAGCTTCGGTGGTACTACCATCTTCCAGAGGGAGTTCCACCCCCTCATCTCAGCTTCGGAGTTTGAAGGATCTTCCCGCTTGTCTACCCATACCTCGCGCCCGCTCTTGATTCTGACAATCATCTTGTAGGCCGACCGTACGGAGTAGCGTCCCTTGGGATCATCGTCCCATGCCCAAAAATCTTCCACCTGCCGAGTGCATAATGGAATCTGTAAGATAGCCTCAGCGTCAAGTGGTATGAAAACCTGTCTGACTAGGTCCTCCCGCCATTCAGCCGCAGTATGATCAATCAGCTCTGAAACCATCCGTGGTGGATTATCCAATAAAGACGTAATCGGCTTCATCAGTCCATTCCGGGGAATCCAACTGTGGTTCCATATGTGTGTGGACGCTCCATCCCCAATTCTTCTGATCGCCCCTTGAATGATAACATCCCTCCCATCAAGTATAGAACGCCAATCTGTGAGGGATGAGGACCTAATTGAGCATCTAGAACAGAGCCATGTGGGAAATAAACTGCTTTAAGAATTTGTGCACTCAAAGAAGAGGGATCATTCAATAGTCTCCACACTTGTCTAGACAGACGTGCCAAGTTGAAGATCTCAATGTCCCGGAATCCCAATTCTCCCAGACTTTTTGATCGAGTCATCAAATCCCACACTACCCAACATGGTTTCCTCTTGCCTCTCTTGCTTCCCCACCAAAACTGACGGATAAGAGAAGTGATGCTGTCAAAAAGGCCTCTCGGTAGCCTGAAACAAGACATAGAAAAAACGGGTATAGCTTGGGCCACAGACTTCATTAGAACCTCCTTTCCGGCAACAGATAAAAGTTTCTCCATCCATCCTTTTATCCTTTCCCAGACTCTGTCCTGTAAGTACTCCCTCTGTCCCAAAATTCTTGTCTTAGATTTGTCTAGATACAGATGTATCAAGTCACATTTTAGTATTAGATACATCCGTATCTAGACAAATCTAAGACAAGAATTTTGGGACAGAGGGAGTATTTGAAAGTGCCATTCTTAGACTGTCCCACATCTGTTGGCATACCCAAGTACTTCTCACTGAGAGATTCATTCTGCACATTGAGTATATTCTTTATTTCCACTCTAAGGGTCTCCGGGCACCCTTTACTGAAAAAGATCGATGATTTATCATAGTTTACTCTTTGACCTGAAGCCAAGCAATAAGCATCAAGTAGGTTTGATACCTCATTTGCCCCTTGGACACTAGACTTGAAAAGCAACAGGCTGTCATCTGCAAACAAAAGGGGATTCACTGCCAGAGCCGTGGGTGCCATCTTTATGCCACCGAGCACTAATGACTGAGAACTGTGTTTTAAGAGGCACGAAAGGCCCTCCGCTGCAATCAAGAATAAGTAAGGGGAAATAGGATCTCCCTGCCTAATACCTCTGGATGGTGAGAAGCTCTCCAATTTCTCTCCATTAAACAGAACCAAGAACGAAACAAAAGTGATCATAATCATCACAGTCTGGATCCATCCTGAAGCAAACCCAAGCTTACCCATGATGGCTTGTAGGTAAGGCCATTCCAATCTATCATACGCCTTCATCATGTCCAGCTTGAGTGCACAAAAACTGTTAGACTTGGATCTGTTTGTCTTCATAAAGTGCAAGCATTCATAGGCACATATGATATTATCGGTGATTAACCTTCCTGGGACAAAGGCTGATTGCTCCTTTGAGATAATATCTGGCAATATCACTTTGAATCTGTTCGCTACCACTTTTGAGGCAATTTTATAGATAACATTGCATAGACTAATAGGTCTAAACTGGATGAGGAGAGTGGGGTTTTGTACCTTGGGGATCAACACAAGGACCGTGTCATTAATACTGGATGCACTCTCCTCTCCTCGGATAATCCTAAGCACCACATTGGTAATCTCCTCCCCACAAATATCCCAATGGCGCTGATAAAAATGTGCAGGGAATCCATCTGGGCCTAGGGCCTTTGTGGGAAACATCTGAAATAGTGCCTGCTTCACCTCCTCATTTGTATAGGGGGCGCATAGTGAAGCATTCATATCTGCTGTAACTTTACGAGGCACGTGCTAAAGCACGTCATCCATCCCTTGCACTCCCTCTATGGTGTACAAAGTTCTATAGGAATCTGTCACAAGCTGTTTCATCTCGGCCTTGTCATCTACATGTATTCCCAACGCGTTATGAAGGGCCTGGATCATGTTCTTCTTCCTCCTCATCTTTGCCCTCATTTGAAAAAAAATTGTGTTTCTGTCGCCCGCTGCTAGCCACTGTATTCTAGATCTCTGCCTCCACATAATCTCTTCCCTATGATATAGTTCAACCAGTCGTTCATTCAACTTCAACTCAAGATGATTTGGAGACGTCCTCAATGGAACACTTCGAAGCCTTTCTAGTTCAGCTTTAGCCTTCTTGATTTCCTTTCTAACGCTCCCAAAGGTGTCATCATTCCATGCCGAGAGGTTTTTTCATAGTAGTTCGAGCTTTCTGCGAAGTGCTTCCACTCCCTCATCGCCTTGGTGCTCGTTCCATCCCGAGGTAATAGTGTCACGCCAAGATTCATGTGATTCCCACATCACTTTGTAGCGAAAGCTCGGTTTTGGTCGTGCCAGGGTTCCTCATACCGCACCAATATAGGTCCATGATCCGAGGAGGCCTCTATCAAGTGTGTTACATTAGCCAAAGGGTATCACGCTGCCCAGTCCGTCATAGCCAGCGCCCTGTTCAGCCTCACGCAGAGCCCCCCACCACTTTCTTCTCGAACGTCCAAAATCTGCCCTGATAGCCCAAATCCATCAACATGCAAACATCAACCGCATCACGAAAACCTTGAATTTGTGCATTGCTCCGGTTAGCAACTCCATCTTGTTCATCTGGACGTAACACTTCGTTGAAATCCCCCATGCACAGCCAAGGGAGGTTACTCAAAGTTGATAACCCTTTTAAAAGGTCCCATGTCTGATGTCTCAGATGTGTCTGAGCCTCACCGTACACGCATGTCAACATCCATGGTTCTCTCCCTTCCTCTTCAACCTTTGCATCAATATGATAAACAGAATCACCCAAAATCTCAAGACTTATTGTATTATTCCAAAAATTCCAATTCCTCCACTTCTACCTTGACTATCTATTGCGTAGGCATTATTGTAGCCTGAAGTATTAGCTAAAGCTTCTACACGCGCACCCTTTATTTGTGTTTCAACGATACATAGCACGGTAGGGGTAAATTTCTTCGCTAGGTCGCGAAGTTCATGGACTGTCGCGGCTTTACCCGCACCGCGACAGTTCCAACAAAGGGAACTCATTGTGCCCTACGGCACTCCTCGAAGGAGCCCGCCGATCCTGTAGTTGTATCGTTGCCGTTGTCTACACCTTCTGTCTCCTTGCTCGCCGTCCCATCCATAGTAGCTGGTTCATCGAACAAAGCCCCTTTGTTAGCCACATCCTTCTTAGGTCGCTTCACCTCTTTCCTTGGGGAGACATAGACAGGTGGCAAAGGGGGCAAGGGTTTATTTGTTACGACAAGCGCTGTAGAGCTCACGGGTGCCACCACATCCTCTCTCCCCTCGGCGGACTGAACTGCCCCCGTGGATTGATTATTTTGCAAAGACTGCCTTTTGTTACTTCCAACTGGTGCCCTCAGTGTCATACTTGGCGCTTCGATCATCACACGGTGCTCACTCGGCCCTGATTCACCAGAAGACGGTGCAACACCTGTCCTTGCATCCTGCGGGCCTTGCTCGCTGCGGTGTTCATGCTGGTGTGCATTAAAGTGCCAGCTCTGATTGGGGTTGTATTGCTCTCTCCCTCTGCCTCTTCCTCCTGCATTCCTTGAGCCACCTCGCCCCCTCTGAGTACCAAAACCACCTCTTCCCGCTGGTCTGAAGCGAAGATTATCGGCTAAAACAAAGTCGCCCCACTCAAACTTGGTTGCATCGTGAACTCCGTCGCCGCACTCCTCATTCCAATGCCCACATTCACCGCAATTAAAGCAAAACACTGGAAGTTTTTCATACTTGACTTGGTATCTAACCCTTTCATCTCCCTTCTTACCAGTAACAAACCTCTTGATTTTTGCATTGATATCAATCTTCACCTTAACCCAAACAAATTCACCAAAATAGCCTACCGGTAATTTCAGCTGAACTTCATCAACCTCACCAATGCGAGACGCCATCCCCCTAACTGCAGGCTCGATTAGGAAATTGTCAGGCAGCCTATGGATCTGCGCCCATACTGCCAGCTTGTCCAGTCCGATGCTATCAGGATTTTTAAAACCATCATATTCCACCATAATAACCGCCTGATCTCTAAAGAACCACGGACCCTCAAACATGGCCTTGTTCTAGTCCCCTAGACATCCGAATTGAGCCGTGAACAAGTTGTCCTTGACCTTCCTCCAAACCACCGTTTTCGCAGGGTTCCATGCGGCACGCATGTCCCCATACAGAGCATTAGGGCTGAAAATCTTGGAAGTGTGTACCCTTGCTATAGCAAGCCACTTCGCCGGCGCCTCCAAGTCCGGCAATTCCTCCCCCACACGAAATCATCATCTTCCTCCTCCTGCAGATTCAACCTGGCAAATAGTTCCTCCGTCGTCTCCTTCCCCTGCTGTCCCTGCGAACTTGATTCACCCACCATGAGGCAAACGATCTATCCGTCACTGTCAAACCCTACGTCGCTCTGCCCAAAAATCACGCGGACCAAGGCCGGGTAAGGTCGCAGGGGACCTCCCTTGATCAGCCCGAGTACGTTGGGTTCGCCAGCAAAGATCCTCCGGGGAGAAGGGATAAAACCAGCGGCGGCGCTGGAGTACGTCGAAATCCTAGGCAGTCGCCCTAGGGGAGAGAGACTTATTGGTTCTGCCCTAGGTTTTAGTAGATATGCTACACTTGTCGGTTTATTCTTTACTTGATATGAGCAGTTGGCTCGCTTTTTTTTAAGGAAAAGTAGTCGGCTTGGCATGCTCGCTACAATACGTGCGGCCTAGTCGGATTGCCCTATGATCCCGCTGCTCATCTCGCGTCAGCGGCGCTAATAATGGGCCGACCCAAAAGTTTACACAATGTAGAAAAATGTTTGCGTAATCTAATAAATGTTTGTTACTCAAAAAAAAGTTTAATAACTGTTTCATATCATTCAATTTTTTTCCTAATGTGTCTGAAACAATGTTTAAAAACACGTATTTAAATAAATCTTAATAATGTATTTGAAAAATGTTAATCATGTATAAAAGAAATATACAATGGGTATTATAATAAAATAAATCAAAAATATATCTGAAAAAAATGTTAATCATGCATCTGAAATAAAGTTAAACGTGTAGAAATTTTTCTTGATCTACAGGAAAAATATATAATGTGTAGGAAAAAAATAGACATCAAATATTTATTTGAAAATGTTATCCATGTACTTAGAAATGTTTAATGTGTATAAAAACAGTATTTCGGACTTACACAGAAATGTACAATACGTTTGACAAAATAGGTATTGAATAATATATATTAGAAATATGTTAATCATGCATTCAAAAAATGTTCAAACATGTACAAAGAATGATCCTGGTGTATACGGGAAAATGTATAATTTGTGCGAATAGAATTGACGCATGTTGAAGATAAGAATAAAAAACATGAAAGAAAAATGGACGAAAAATGGGGAAATAATAAGAATACAAAAATAAAATCAATGACAAAAAAATAGAGAAACCCGAAAAGAAAACTGTGAAATGGAGGCACGTTACTAGGTCGACCAAACCCCGAGTGCGCTGAAGGCGAGATCTACTTACGTCTTGCATCCGGCCAGAAATAAGTCTTGCGGCGGCAATATCTGGCTTATAGCGACCTGGAAGAAGGACTCGCCAAAGCGCTGCCACGATCCTCCATTGGGCTAGCGCAGGTAGCTTTTGCAGGTTAATTCGTTTTTCATTAGTTGGTTTTCTCTATCGTATTTGTAAAAAGTATTCTAAAAAAATATATTCCAAAAACCTACATTGACAAAAAAAAAATTAAAACTGTAAATTTCATAAAACTTCAACACATACTAAAAAAATGTTAGTGTAGTTTAAAAAATGCTGATATCATTAAAAATGTTTATGATATTTAAAAATCTTAAAGTGTTTGGGAAAAACTTCATGATATTCTAAAAAATGGTTACATAATGTAATTTATTTAATAATTAAAAATCATGCCATTAAAAACATCCACGAGTTTTAGAAATATGTTCATCACATTTAAAAAAAAGGTCATACATTGTAAAAAAAATCTTCACGTAGTCTTAAAAATATATTTTGTACCATACAAAAATTTGTGACATTTGAAAAAAAATGTTCACTCGTTCAAGAACATGGTCGTGATATTTTTTAAAAATATTTTCATGCGGGTGACAAAGACAACACATTTGAGGGCTAGTCAGTAACCCTGTCGATTATCCTTGTGAGTTATTGAGTTGCTCCATGGCCGTGCCCCCTCCCCCTATTAATCTATCGTCGCCATTTAACTCATCATTGGTCTATGCACCATGTTATAGCAATGACGTTGAATTCGTTTGTCTATGACGACTTGCACCCAACTCTATAATGGTGTAGTATGGTTTTGCAAACCTTATTCAATTTCCTGAGGAGATTAGAAGAATGATTATGGGTTGATGTCATTTAAACACAGTATGTGACCTTGGTTTACGGTCTTCGCAAAATGGGTGTATCACACTCGCTACACACTTGGCAGAAAGACGGTCAAGCAACCGCCCTAAACAGGCATGGGTCAAGGGTATTTATAGCCTCGTACAAGAACTTGCCAGCCACGAAAGAGACCCAATGGACACAATTCAAATATGTGGCATGGCAACAGTCTTCCTCTGAAGAACCTAGTGAAACTCCGAAAATTGAGTTCACTAACTCCTCAATGAAGAAACTAATTCCAGTGACACTAAAGCACTATGCTCCTGTGTCAGGGCCGGTTTTCCGGGACATAAAATCCCAACAAATGACACAATCATTATCAACCCCAGGATTATTGTTGCTGGTGGACACTTCCTTGATACAGAATTCCAAGTAGTTACAAGAATTTGAGTACAAGACCATAAAGGTCCATGGAGTATAACAAGGACCTCTAGTGGTGGATGACGGAAGCGGCTCGTGGATCTCCATGTTGATGGGACCCCATTCCCACAGGAACAGATGACCTGCTAACTTCTAACTCACATGGCTGCTATCTTCGATTCCTAAGTTGCGGGGTTCTTCGTGGTGCTCCTCTCCAATCATGATCTGGCCAAGACAATAGCCAGGGACAAGCCAGTGAGTACGTTTGAATGCACTCGCAAACATCATGAACAAAAGATATAATAAAAGCAGGCATAATGCATGCAATAAATTTTAAACATATTCATCAATGTATATGACATGGCAAGAGTTTCAATGTAATCATGTAGAGTACTATAATTGCATAGAAACTACAGGTTAGCCTTATGACATTAGAAAAGTATAAGTAATCATGTTTTTACCAAAAATTTAAAATCGGGTTTCATAAGGTAGAACAATTACGAAAGAACCCAAGAGAAAAATTTATAGAAGAATGCCACAGTTGGGCGTCTTCGCAATGCCACACAAAGGGTTTTACTCCAAATGAAATCAAAGGCAAAGGCAAATGCTGGTGAATTCCAAAAGAAAATAATGTATGCGCTAGTCGGGTGTCTGAAGTAATGCCTCGAAAGGTCTTGAAACTAAATGCCATGATCGGATTTCTGAAGCGACACCTCGTAAAGGGCTTATAAGAAAATAAAAACATGAGTATCCAGGTGGTTGTTGGGTAACGTAGCATGCAATTTCAAAAAATTCCCTACGCTCACGCAAGATCTATCTAGGAGATGCATAGAAATGAGAGGGGGAGAGTGTGTCTACGTACCCTTGTAGACCGAAGGCGGAAGCGTTAACTTAACGCAGTTGATGTAGTCAAACGTCTTCTCGAATCAACCGATCAAGTACCGAACGTACGACACCTCCGAGTTCTGCACACGTTCAGCTCGATGACGTCCCTCGAACTCTTGATCCAGCAGAGTGTCGATGGAGTAGACGAGTTTCGTCAGCATGACAATGTGGTGATGGTGATGGTGATATGATCCGAGCAGGGCTTCGCCTAAGCACTACGATAATATGACCGAAGGAGTAAACGATGGAGGGGGGGGGGCACCACACATGGCTAAGACAATTGATATTCTTTGGGGTGCCCCCTGCCCACGTATATAAAGGAGGATAGGGAAGGAGGCCGGCCCTAGGGGGCGCCCCAAGGGGGGGAGTCCTACTATGACTCCCAATCCTAGTCGGCTCCCCCCTTCCTTCCAATGGAGGGGGAAAAGGGAAAGAAAGGGAGAGGGAGAGGGAAAGGGGGGCCGCACCCCCTCCCGTAGTCCAATTTGGACTCCACATGGGGGGGCACCTCCTCGTGGCCTGCCTCTCCTCTTCCCTATGGCCCATATGGCCCATTAACTTTCTAGGGGGTCCCGGTAACCCCTCGGTACTCTGAAAAGTACCCAAACCACTCCGGAACCATTCCAGTGTCCGAATATAACCTTTCAATATATCAATCTTTACCTCTCGGCCATTTCGAGACTCCTCGTCATGTACGTGATCGCATCCGGGACTCCGAACAACCTTCGGTCACCAAAACACATAACTCATATAATACATATCTTCATCGAATGTTAAGCGTGCAGACCCTATGGGTTTGAGAACTATGTAGACATGACCGAGACATCTCTCCGGTCAATAACCAATAGCGGAACCTAGATGCTCATATTGGTTCCCACATATTCTATGAAGATCTTTATCGGTCGAACCGCAATGTCAACATACGTTATTCCCTTTGTCATCAGTATGTTACTTGCCCGAGATTCGATCGTCGGTATCTTCATACCTAGTTCAATATCGTAATAGGCAAGTCTCTTTACTCATTCTGTAGTGCATCATCTCATAACTAACTCATTAGTCACATTGCTTGCAAGGCTTCATATGATGTGCATTATTGAGAGGGCCGAGAGATACCTCTCCGATACTCAGAGTGACAAATCCTAATCTCGATCTATGCCAACCCAACAAACACCTTCAGAGATACCTGTAGAGTATCTTTATAATCACCCAGTTACGTTGTGACGTTTGATAGCACAGAAGGCATTTCTCCGGTGTCCGGGAGTTGCATAATCTCATAGTCAGAGGAATATATATATATATATATATATATATATATATATATATATATATATATATATATATATATATATATGACATAAGGAAGAAGTAGCAATAAAACTGGACGTCATTATGCTAAGCTAACAGATGGGTCTTGTCCATCACATCATTCTCCTAATGATGTGATCCCGTTCATCAAATTACAACACATGTCCATGGCTAGGAAACTTAACCATCTTTGATCGACGAGCTTGTCAAGTAGAGGCATACTAGGGACACGGTGTTTTGTCTATGTATTCAAACATGTATCAAGTTTCTGGTTAATACAATTCTAGCATGAATAATAAACATTTATCATGATATAAGGAAATATAAAATAACAATTTTATTATTGCCTTTAGGGCATATTTCCTTCAGTCTCCCACTTTCACTAGAGTCAATAATCTAGTTCACATCGCCATGTGATTTAACACCAATAGTTCACATCGCCATGTGATTAACACCCATAGTTCACATCACCATGTGACCAACACCCAAAGGGTTTACTAGAGTCAATAATCTAGTTCACATCGCTATGTGATTTAACACCCAAAGAGTACTAAGGTGTGATCATGTTTTGCTCGTGAGAGAAGTTTAGTCAACGGGTCTGCTACATTTAGAGCCATATGTATTTTGCAAATTTTCTATGTCTACAATGCTCTGCATGGAGCAACTCTAGCTGCTCCCACTTTCAATATGTATCCAGATTGAGACTGAGGGTCATCTGGATTGGTGTAAAAGCTTGCATCAATGTAACTCTTCACGACGAACTCTTTATCACCTCCATAACCGAGAAATATTTCCTTAGTCCTCTTAGGTAACTAAGGATAACTTTGACCGCTATCCAGTGATCCACTGCTGGATCACTATCGTACCTCCTTGCTAAACTCATAGCAAGGCACACAACTAGTCTGGTACATAACATGGCATACTTTATAGAACCTATGACTGAGGCATAGGTAATGACTTTCAGTATCTTTCTATCTTCTGTCATGGTCGGGTTTTGATTCTTACTCAATTTTACACCTTGTAATACAGGCAAGAACTCCTTCTTTGACTGATCCATTTTGCACTCTTTCGAAATCTTGTCAAGGTATGTACTCATTGAAAAATCTTATCAAGCGTCTTGATCTATCTCTATAGATCTTGATGCCTGATACGTCTCCGTCGTATCTACTTTTCCAAGCACTTTTGCCCTTGTTTTGGACTCTAAATTGCATGATTTGAATGGAACTAACCCGGACTCACGCCGTTTTCAGCAGAACTGCCATGGTGTTATTTTTGTGCAGAAATAAAAGTTCTTGGAATGTCCTGAAACTCCACGGAAGTTATTTTTGGAATTAATAAAAAATACTGGTGAAAGAATCAAGACCAGGGGGCCCACACCCTGTCCATTAGGGTGGGGGGCGTGCCCCCTGCCTCGTGGGCCCCCTGGTGCTCCACTGACCTCAACTCCAACTCCATATATTCACGTTCGGGGAGAATAAACCGGAGAGAAGGATTCATCGCGTTTTACAATACGGAGCCGCCGCCAAGCCCTAAACTCTCTCGGGAGGGCTGATCTGGAGTCCGTTCGGGGCTCCGGAGAGGGGAATCTGTTGTCGTCGTCATCATCAACCATCCTCCATCACCAATTTCATGATGCTCACCGCCGTGCGTGAGTAATTCCATCGTAGGCTTGCTGGACGATGATGGGTTGGATGAGATTTACCATGTAATTGAGTTAGTTTTGTTAGGGTTTGGTCCCTAGTATCCACTATGTTCTAAAATTGATGTTGCTATGACTTTGCTATGCTTAATGCTTGTCACTAGGTCTCGAGTGCCATGATTTCAGATCTAAACCTATTATGTTTTCATGAATATATGTGAGTTCTTGATCCTATCTTGCAAGTCTATAGTCACCTATTATGTGTTATGATCTGTTAACCCCGGAGTGACAATAATCGGGATACTTACCGATGATGACCGTAGTTTGAGGAGTTCATGTATTCACTAAGTGTTAATGCTTTGGTCCGGTACTCTATTAAAAGGAGGCCTTAATATCCCTTAGTTTCCAATAGGACCCCGCTGCCACGGGAGGGTAGGACAAAATATGTCATGCAAGTTCTTTTCCATAAGCACGTATGACTATATTCGGAATACATGCCTACATTACATTGATGAACTGGAGCTAGTTCTGTGTCACCCTATGTTATAACTATTACATGAGGAATCACATCCGACATAATTATCCATCACTGATCCAATGCCTACAAGCTTTTCACACATTGTTCTTTGCTTAATTACTTTACCGTTGCCATTGTTACAATCATTACAAAACTGCTACTATTACTTTTGCCACTGTTACTGTTACTTCCATACTACTTTGCTACTAAATATTTTGCTGCAGATACTAAGTTATACAGGTGTGGTTGAATTGACAACTCAACTGCTTATTTACTTTTCCGTTGCTACTGTTACAATCACTACAAAATACCAAAAACGTTACTTTTGCTGTCTTTACTTTTGTTACCGTTACCACCACTATCATATTACTTTGCTACTAAACACTTTGCTGCAGATACTAAGTTTCCAGGTGTGGTTGAATTGACAACTCAGCTACCAATACTTGAGAATATTCTTTGGCTCCCCTTGTGTTGAATCAATAAATTTGGGTTGAATACTCTACCCTCGAAAACTGTTGTGACCCACTATACTTGTGGGTCATCAAGACTATTTTCTGGCGCCGTTGTCGGGGAGCATAGCTTTATTCTTTGAGTCAATTGGGATTTATATCTGCTCCATCACTATGAAGAACTTGAAAGACGAAAGAACTAAGATTTATCCCTCAACTACGAGGGGAGGTAAGGAACTGCCATCTAGCTCCTGCACTTGATTCTCCTTCTGTTATGAGTAAAATTGCGACACCTAAACCTGCTTCTGCTATTAATTCTGATATGTCGCATGTTATTGATGATGCCACTTCTGCTATGCATGATACTTATGATGAAACTACTTCCATGCTTGATACTACTGTGCCATTGGGTGAATTTCTTGATGAACAACTTGCTAGGTCTAGAGAGAATGAAATTATTGAAACATATAATATTGATGAAAGTGATGATGAAGGTTCTCCCTCTAAATATGAACTGCATATTGTTCCTAAGGGTTATGTTATGGATGAAGAAACTGCTAGAGATTTTCTTGCTTGCAATGATTGATCTGATCTTAAGAAATTATTAGCTAAGTTGAAACAAAAGTCTTTGAATGCTAGAATGAAACATGATCTCGCTTTTGCTACTTCACCTATTTTTTTCACTGATAAGGATTATGATTTCTCTGTTGACCCTGAGATAATTAGTTCGGTTGAATCTGATCCTTTTTATGGTAATGAATCTGAAACTGTAGTGGCACATCTTACTAAGTTGAATGATATTGCCACCCTGTTTACTAATGATGAGAAATCTTGCTATTACTATATCCTTAAAATATTTCTGTTCTCATTAAAGGGTGATGCTAAAACATGGTTTAATTCTCTTGATCCTGGTTGTGTGCGTAGTCCCCAGGATATGATTTATTACTTCTCTGCTAAATATTTCCCCGCTCATAAGAAACAACCTACTTCAAGGGAAATATATTATTTTGTGCAAATTGAAGAAGAGAGACTCCCACAAGCTTGGGAGAGGCTTCTCTGATTACTTAATGCTTTGCCTGATCACCCTCTTAAGAAAAATGAAATACTTGATATCTTTTATAATGGACTAACTGATGCTTCCAAGGACCACCTGGATAGTTGTGCTAGTTGTGTTTTCAGGGAAAGAACGGTTGACCAAGCTGAATTACTATTGAATAATATGTTGACAAATGAAAATAATTGGGCACTTCCTGAACCAACTCCTAAGCCAACTTCGAAGAAAAGAGGCGTTCTATTTCTCAGTCCTGAAGATATGCAAGAGGCAAAGAAATCCATGAAAGAGAAATGTATTAAAGCTGAAGACGTTAAGAATTTACCTCCTGTTGAAGAAATGCATGGCCTTAATCTACTACCTATTAAAGAAATACACGGTCTTGATAACCCGACATAGGTAGTGAAGGTAAATTCTCTCTATAGATATGATAAAGTTGAAATCCCGTCTACTAAGTTTGCTAGCCAATGCTTGGATGAATTTGATGACTTTATGGCTAAACAAGAAAATTTCAATGCTTATGTTAGCAGACAATTGAAGAGTAATTCTTATATGATTGGATGCTTGAGTGATTATATGTCTAGAGTTAAGGATGAATTTAAACTCACTAGTAAACATGCTTCAATGGTTACCACTCAAGTAGAACAAGTGCTTAAGGCTCAGAATGATTTGCTCAATGAATTAAATGATAAGAGAAATGATAATGCTTATAGAGTTATGACTAGAGGTGGTAGAATGACTCAGGAACCTTTGTATCCTGAGGGACACCCTAAGAGAATTGAGCAAGATTCTTAGGGAAATAATGTTGATACACCTAGTCCTTCTAAAAAGAAGAAAAAGAAAAATGGTAGGGCTTTGCATGCTTCTAATGAACCTGTTGTAGACATACCTAAGAATCCTAATGATATTTCTATCTCTGATGCTGAAACACAATCTGGCGATGAACATGAACCTAGTGACAATGCTAATAATGATGTTCATATAGGTGCTCAACCTAGCAATAACAACGATGTAGAAATCGAACCTGCTGTTGATCTTGATAACCCACAATCAAAGAATCAAGGTTATGATAAGAAAGACTTTGTTGCTAGGAAGCATGGTAGAGAAAGAGAACCATGGGTTCAAAGACCCATGCCGTTTCCTCCTAAACCATCTAAGAATAAGGATGATGAGGATTTTGAGCGCTTTGCTGAAATGATTAGGCCTATCTTTTTGCGTATGCGTTTGACCGATATGCTCAAAACGAATCCTTATGCTAAGTAGATGAAAGATATTATTACAAATAAAAGAAAGATACCGGAAGCTGAAATTTCCACCATGCTTGCTAACTATACTTTTAAGGGTGGAATACCTAAGAAACTAGGAGATCCAGGGGTACCAACTATACCATGCTTCATTAAAAGAAACTATGTTAAAACTGCTTTATGTGATCTTGGAGTCGGTGTTAGTGTTATGACACTCTCTTTATATCATAGACTTGAATTAAATAAGTTGATACCCACTGAAATATCTTTGCAAATGGCCGATAAATCAACTGCTATACTTGTCGGTATTTGTGAGGACGTGCATGTTGTTGTTGCAAATGTTACTATCCTAATAGACTTTGTTATCCTTGATATTCCCGAGGAGTATAGTATGTCGATTATCCTTGGTAGACCCTTCTTGAATACTGCAGGGGCTGTTATTGATTGCAACAAAGGCAATGTCACTTTTCATGTTAATGGTAATGAGCATACGATACACTTCCCGAGGAAACAACCTCAAGTCCACAGTATAAACTCTATTGGAAAAATCCAATCAATTGTTATTGGAGGTTTTGAATTCCCTCTCCCTACTGTCAAGAAAAAGTATGATATTCTAATTATTGGGGATGTTCATATCCCTGTTGAGATAACCTAGTGCCATTTCAAAATTTCTCTGGTTTCATGCGATTCGGAATGAGTTTATTAACAAGACTTGATCAACCTTGTTAGTGGATTCCTTTTGATGAGTATGAGATGGATGAAGTTAGAAGGCACAACTCTCTGTACCCTCTTTTTACTTTCTATTATTTAGATTTAATAAAGTAAAAATAATATTTTCTGTCTGTTTTCCATATTATCCATGAAATAAAAAATACCCCAAGAACTAAAAGTTCTCCAAATGCCCTGCAAATTAAATATGATTTTTTCTGGAATATTTGAGATTATCTGGCACTGAGAACACACCAGAGGGAGCCAGCACCTGGCCACGAGGGGCCATGGCGCGCCCCTGCCTCGTAGGCCCATGGTGGCTCCCCTCCACTTATTCCTGCACCCATGCTCTTCTTCTTCCTCCCAAAAAATCACTATCCAGCTCAAGCACAAGTTCTAGCTCATTTTGCTGCCATTTTCGATATCCTTACTCAAAGCTCCATTCACAAAACTGCTTTGGGGGATTGTTACTTGGTATGTGACTCCTCCAATGGTCCAATTAGTTTTTGTTCTAGCACTTTATTCATTGCAAATTTTTGCTGCCTAGGTGACCCTGTTCTTAAGCTTGCATGTTAAATTTATGTGGTCCCAAGTAGTTCTAATGCATGATATAGTCTCTAGGCACTTGTGGGAGTAGTTGCTATCAATCTTATTGAGTTTGGTTCACTTTTATTTTGAGTTACTAAAAATTTCAGAAATTTTCAGAGAAAGATGAAGAGATTTTTTGAGGGGCTCTTCTAGCCAAGGCTCTAAGGATAAACAAGCTAAGGAGAATGAAAAGCCCAAGTATAATCTCCCTCGTGTGGCGGAAGTACAGCCATGTGAATGGCCTTGTGATGATTTCTTGAGAGCAGCCATGATTCATGATGATTTTTACTCGTTGGCTGATAATGCGGGTCTCACCGACTTCCTCCACGACCAGATCAAATAGTATCTCTTACTCACCAATACTTTCGTGCAAAATTTCTACTTTTATCCTAAGAAATCACCTCCTTCAGTAGAGTTTCATTTATATGATATGCCTAGGGAGATGTCACTATATGAATTTTGTACGGTCTGCAAGATACCCTTCGGGGGCAGCTCAGAGGAACCACATCGTAAAGATGTGGATGGATTTGTTGACACTATTACTGTAGGGGAAACGAGGAAGGTTTATGATGCAAGAATTACTAGCATACATTTTCCTGTTTTACGCTACTTTGCAATATTTGCTAATCGATGTTTAATTGGTCGCGGAAACTGTGGAAACCTTAGTGTTCCTGATATTATTATTTTTGTTCCATGCTTTATTTCATGATAACTCTGTTAGTATGGGTGCTATTATTGCTAAACGATTAAGTCTGAACCGTACACAGGGCCCCATCTTTGGAGGTATCTATGCTTCACGCCTTGCTAAACACTTCAAGATACCTATTAGGCACTATGACAAAGACGAAAAGCTGCTGCCCCCTACTTTTCTAGATTATAAGAGCATGGTAGCACGCGAGTTTATCGTTAAAAATGATGATAAGATGCTTTTGTATAATTTGAGATTTCATAAGAAACAAGTGAGACTATTATCTTGCCTGCGCCCTCTTTGTTTGATTTAACTGCAGGCCCTTACCTCGTCTTGCCGGAGGCCATCTATGCGCTCCATGGCCAGACATCAGCTCCAGAGCCTGAGCCGGAACCACCACTTGACCCTTATCGTTCATCTTGTTATCAGTGGGATCCGGAAGAGATTGCCAGTCAGTGGCAGTCTGATGACACATCTCAGTACGACCCCGGTTACAACTTCGGATATCCGCCAGGTCATCCATGGGCATAGACCAAATTAGGCCAAAAGCCTAAGCTTGGGGGAGTACGCATTTCTCACCAACATTACATTCATGTTCACACATTCATTCTAGTTGCCGGTGCTCATACTTTTTCATTGTACTATCCATGCTAGTTTAGTTTATTTTCTTGTTTTCTTCTTGTGTGTTTGAATAATCTTAAGAAAAAAAATTAGTAATAGCTTTAAGCTAATTTACTTTCCATGCCTGTAGTAGTAATAACTAAAAGAAAACCCAAAAGATTTCTTGTTCTTCTTTTGCTTGTTGGGAGTTTTCCCGTGTAAATAGTTTTATTTCTTTTTTCCTTTGGGGGTCGAAAGGAGAAGACCTTGATGAAATTGTTGAGTGGCTCTTTTATGCATAATTAATTGATTTAACCAAGAGCCCATATTACTTTGTCTTCTCCCTTGAATTGAATGCTTGCAGATTCCAGCTTAGTCCAATGCACGTGCACTATTATTATTATCCACATCTTTCTGTTGTGCAAGTGAAAGGCAATAATGACGATATATGATGAAATGATTGAGATCAAAGGAGCTGGTATGAACTCGACTTATCTTTTTTTGTAAATATGATAAGTTCATCGTTCCTGATTTAGCTTATTATGAATAAACATGTTTGCAATGACAATTAGAGATTATAGTTGCTTATGCCATGCTTAATTAGCCAGGAGTTTATAATGGTTTACCTTGCGTGCCAACATGCTATTAAAATGGTTGTGATGTGGTATGATAGGGTGGTATCCTCCTTTGAATGATTCGAGTGACTCGACTTGGCACATGTTCATGCATGAAGTTGAAACAAAATCAACATAGCCTCTACAATATTTATGTTCATGGTGGATTATATCCTACTCATGCTTGCACTCAGTGTCTATTAATTTCAATGCATGTCCATGACTGTTGACGCTCTCTAGTTGGTCGCTTCCCAGTCTTTATCTAGCCTTCACTTGTACTAAGCAGGAATACTTCTTGTGCATCCAAACTCCATAAACCCCAACGTTATTCCATATGAGTCCACCATACCTTCCTATATGCGGTATCTACCTGTCGTTCCAAGTAAATTTGTATGTGCCAAACTCCAAACCTTCAAATGAAATTCTGTTTTGTATGCTCAAACAGCTCATGTATCAACTAGGGTTGTCTGTATCTTCCATGTTAGGCGGGTTATTCTCAAGAGGAGTGGACTCTGCTCCTCACTCACGAGAAAATGGATGGTCACCGGGATGCCCAGTCTCATGCTCAAATCAAATCAAAATAATTGCAAACAAAACTCCCCCAGGATTGTTGTTAGTCGGAGGCACCCGTTGCTTCGGGCAAGCCATGGATTGATGCTTGTTGGTGTAGGGGGAGTATAAACTTTACCATTCTATTTGGGAACCGCCTATAATGTGTGTAGCATGGAAGATATTGAGATCTCTCAGTTGTTATGTTGACAATGAAAGCATACCACCCCAAATATTATTATCTCTATTTCAAAAATCGAGCTCTGCACCTCTACAAATCCCTACTTCCCTCTGTGAAGGGCCTATCTATTTACTTTTATGTTGAGTCATC
The DNA here is from genome assembly GCF_018294505.1 of Triticum aestivum. NCBI lineage: Eukaryota > Viridiplantae > Streptophyta > Magnoliopsida > Poales > Poaceae > Triticum > Triticum aestivum. The sequence goes on along the minus strand of NC_057795.1, from coordinate 597,949,266 downwards.
ACCCTCTTATTTACAAAGCACCAGTTGGAGAGCACCTCTGTCATTTGCATGCATTACTATTAGTTTATATTGGGTATGACTGGATCTCTTTTACCATGAATTACAATGTTTAGTCAGTCCTTGATCTTTAAAGGTGCTCTGCATTTATGTTTTGCGGTCTCAGAAAGGGCTAGCGAGATACCATCTTGTTATATCATATTATGATTGTTTTGAGAAAGTGTTGTCATCCGAGCTTTATTATTATTGCTCGCTAGTTGATTATGCCATTGATATGAGTAAACATGAGACCTAAGTGTTATTGTGAATATGGTTAGTTCATAAACTTTGCTGAAAACTTGAATGTTGGCTTTACATATTTACAACAACAAGAGAAAACAGAGTTTGTAAAAGTTTTTTCTTTATCACTTTCAGTTTATCAACTGAATTGCCTGAGGACAAGAAAAGGTTTAAGCTTGGGGGAGTTGATACATCTCCGTCGTATCTACTTTTCCAAACACTTTTGCCCTTGTTTTGGACTCTAACTTGCATGATTTGAATGGAACTAACCCGGACTGATGCTGTTTTCAGCAGAACTGCCATGGTATTATTTTTGTGCAGAAATAAAAGTTCTCGTAATGACCTGAAACTCCACAGAAGTTATTTTTGGAATTAATAAAAAATACTAGCGAAAGAATCAAGACGGGGCCCACACCCTGCCCACGAGGGTGGGGGCGCGCCCCCTGCCTCGTGGGCCCCCTGGTGCTCCACCGACCTCAACTCCAAGTCCATATATTCACGTTCGGGGAGAAAAAAAACCATAGAGAAGGATTCATCACGTTTTACGATATGGAGCCACCGCCAAGCCCTAAACTCTCTCGGGAGGGCTGATCTGGAGTCCGTTCGGGGCTCCGGAGAGGGGAATCCGTCGCTGTCGTCATCATCAACCATCCTCCATCACCAATTGCATGATGCTCACCGCCGTGCGTGAGTAATTCCATCGTAGGCTTGCTGGACGATAATGGGTTGGATGAGATTTACCATGTAATTGAGTTAGTTTTGTTATGGTTTGATCCCTAGTATCCACTATGTTCTAAGATTGATGTTGCTAAGACTTTGCTATGCTTAATGCTTGTCACTAGGGCCCGAGTGCCATGATGATCTGAACCTATTATGTTTTCATTAATATATGTGAGTTCTTGATCATATCTTGCAAGTCTATAGTCACCTATTATGTGTTATGATCCATTAACCCCAAAGTGACAATAATCGGGATACTTACCGGTGATGACCGTAGTTTGAGGAGTTCATGTATTCACTAAGTGTTAATGCTTTGGTCCGGTACTCTATTAAAAGGAGGCCTTAATATACCTTAGTTTCCAATAGGACCCCGCTGCCACGGGAGGGTAGGACAAAAGATGCCATGCAAGTTCTTTTCCATAAGCACGTATGACTATATATTTGGAATACATGCCTACATTACATTGATGAACTGGAGCTAGTTCTGTGTCACCCTATGTTATAATTATTACAACAGGAATCGCATCCGACATAATTATCCATCACTGATCCAATGCCTACGAGCTTTTCACATATTGTTCTTTGCTTAGCTACTTTACCGTTGCCATTGTTACAATCATTACAGAACTGCTACTGTTACTTTTGCCACTATTACTGTTACTTCCATACTACTTTGCTACTAAATACTTTGTTGCAGATACATAGTTATCTAGGTGTGGTTGAATTGACAACTCAACTGCTAATACTTGAGAATATTCTTTGGCTCCCCTTGTGTCGAATCAATAAATTTGGGTTGAATACTCTACCCTCGAAAACTGTTGCGATCCCCTATACTTGTGGGTCATCAATGCCCAATATGTAGGCAGCTTTACCGAGGTATTTCTTTGAAAAAATCCTTACAAACTGTAGGATAGAAAGTATGTCTAGAGGGGTGGGGGTGGGGGGTGGGGTGATTAGACTACTTGACCAAATAAAGGTTTATCCTTTTCCCAATTTTAGTTCTTCGCAGTTTTTAGCAACTTAGCAGAAGTCAAGCAATCAACCTAACACATGCAATTCAAAGAGTGTAGCAGCGGAATGTAAATCATTGCATATGAAGGTAAAGGGAGGAGTTTAGAGGGAGCAAACGCAATTATAGACACGGAGATTTTTGGCGTGGTTCTGATAGGTGGTGCTATCGTAAATCCACGTTGATGGAGACTTCAACCCACGAAGGGTAACGGCTGCAGGAGTCCATGGAGGGCTCCACCCATGAAGGGTCCACGAAGAAGCAACCTTGTCTATCCCACCATGGCCATCGCCCACGAAGGACTTGCCTCACTAGGGTTGATCTTCACGAAGTAGGCGATCTCCTTGCCCTTATAAGCTTCTTGGTTCAACTCCACAATCTTGATGGAGGCTCCCAAGCGACACCTAACCAATCTAGGAGACACCAGTCTCCAAAAGGTAATAGATGGTGTGTTGATGATGAACTCCTTGCTCTTGTGCTTCAAATGATAGTCTCCCCAACACTCAACTCTCTCTCACAGATTTGGCTATGGTGGAAAGATGATTTGAGTGGAAAGCAACTTGGGGAAGGCTAGAGACCAAGATTCATATGGTTGGATTGGAATATCTTGGTCTCAACACATGAGTAGGTGGTTCTCTCTCAGAAAATTAGTAGTGGAAGTGTAGGTTTGTTCTGATGTCTCTCTCCACGAATGAAGAGTGGGTGGAGGTGTATGTATAGTCTCCACACAAAATCTAACCGTTATACACAGATTCCCAAACTCGATGTGACCGAATCATAAAACTTGGTCAGACCGATTCAGTTATAAATCTTCAAGCTCGCCTGAGCCGCGGGGCCTCGTTGGAATCGTCTTGCCTTAGCTCCTCGCTGGCCCGCGCCACCGCGCCTCAAGCCGGCCCAGCCTTGCGGCCATCTCTGCCGTTGCTTCGAGCCGGCCCTGTTTCCACACGCTTCTGCGGCTATGCCTGCGTTGGCTTCGCCTTGAGACGTCACACGCCTCTGCGGCTATGCCTGCCTTGGCTCCGTCCGAACCGCCGCGATCTCTGCTACTTCAAAACCGCCACTGGCATACTGCACTGTGGCCCTTCTTGCAAGTCGCCTCCTCTGCCATGGCTGTGCCGGGTTGCTCCGCTGCTACGTTTGGAACTTTCAAATACATTCGGACACTTGTTTAATGCAGAGGTGGGAAAGGAGCTGGTGTGGAGTGAATTTGATCCAGGACACCCTCGTCACCTCACAAAACAAGCAGACCACAGACCATGCTTGGATTGACTACCTGTTAGAAAGCAAGGATATAAAGAAATCATTGAAGCAAGGTTGGGATTTCACTGCATTTTTTTACGAAGCCGTGCTGGAAGTAATGCGGGGCTGGAAGATGCCAGTGCCTGATGAAAAATTACTAAAGGTTACTATCTCCAGATCAATCGAGGAATGAAATTTGTCCTGGATTGTCATCACGTTGAGCATTATGGCAAAAAGATTGCGGTAACATTAGGAGTTGATTCTAAGAATTGGGGCAGACTAAAACTTGTGGCTGCTCTTAAAGATTAATATGTCATCCGGAAAGGGATAATATGCTAGATACCGATGCAGATCGCTGTGACGGTAAGCTTGATAAGCAGACGTGATTGAACATGTACCAAAAAGATTAGTACCGTCATCATCAACCCTTCGGCTGAATAAACATCCGACAAAAATGCCAGGTGATATTTGTCTTATTTGTTGTTTAGTGCATATTAAATTCTTTGAAGACCAGTTACTCTGGCATGTATATTTTAATATGCAGTATAAAGGGTTCACTATAAAAGTGACACTATATCATGGGGACAAAGCACATACTAACAACATTATGAAGCGGTGTTTGTCCGTGCCATGCTATTCAACGGACATCTGTGCAAGCTGCCGCCCTCGTGGCCCACTCTATATCAACACGAAGCGGCCGACTCATCGGTCCGCGCGGCATAACGCGCCTGTGATTAACTCACCGTCCGTGCGGTTTACTGCGCCATCGATTGGCTCGCCTGTCCGTGCTGGCTTACAAACGCCACGGACGATTCACCCGTCTGCTCTCGCGGCCGGTTCACGTGCCCGCGCCGACTTACAACGAGAAGGACAAATTTGCTCGTCCGCACCGGCTTGCAACGCCGCGACCGACTCATCTGTCTGCTCCCGCGGCTGGCTCGACCGTGATTAATTTCCGCTTCACCATGGTGACCATCAACTCCACGGTGGATAACCCCTGACATGATATATCCGACGTTATTTATGAACCATCGGTCGGCCGAGCAAATCAGGTGATATCCATCTAGATTTGTTTTATTAACACATATTATTTATATCAAAGGACAAATTACTTTGATTTGTATATTTTTATACATAGGACTATTATTCATTACAAATGTGGTTTACACCACGGATTGATAATATCCCGCCTAGGGATAATCCGAGAGATATCACATGATGAATGGACAAGCTGCTGCCCTTGCGGTCCGGTCCACATCGGCTTGCTGGGATCGCGTCTGCTTGTTGTCAATGGACGTGCGCAAATCGCCGCCCCCGAGGCCCGGTTTACATCAACACACTAGGATGCACCTACCTGCATGAGCTACTTATTGAGAATGAGCAAGTCACAACTTGGGTAGTCCGATTTTTCTTTCAACAAAATGGAGGCAAATTATCATATATTATCAGCCACCATTTACACTGGGTGGCTCAATGGGCAGGCGCACAAGTCGCCGCCACTACAGTTTGGTTAACTTCAAATCGCCAGTTGGAAGGAACCATTGGCCGAGTTGCTGACACGGCTCATACGGGATCATTTATAACCTGCCGCAGTCACCTCAACCTTTTGTGGATTCACATCGTGGTATCAACACCAATGATATACAACTTATGCCGATTTATATCACGGTCAATATGGAGAAATCTCAAGCCAACTCCTCGAGTCGCCTTGAGGCTCGGGGGCTACATATGTCTCAGCCGACGGGGGCTACCATGATATGACTCAGCAAATGTCTGTGGTTTTCAGTGAAGTCAAGAACCCCAGGACGTTGGAGGGAAAGATAACCCGGTCCCGGAGGCTACTGCCTTAGTGGCGAAAATTTAAAAGTCGTCAAAAGAATTTTCTGGTTCAAAATGAAGAATGCCGGTTTAAGATCCGGTTCAAGGGAAATATTTTCCCCCATAAAGCTTTGAAGCTCTCAAATCCGGCTTAAGAATTTCTGGTTCAAAATGAATTAATCTCTCGCAAGTTTGAGTCTAAAAGTCGCCAGAAAATTTCCGGCTGAAAATGAAGATTCCGGTTTAAGGTCCGGTTCAAGGGAAAGATGTCTCCCATAAAGCTTTGAAGCTCTCAATATCCGGTTTAACATCCGGTTCAAGAAGAATTTATCTCTTGCAAAAAGTTAAAGGTTGCCGAAGAGGACCTGTTGCCATGATGCACAGTTCAAACATGGGTATCCCGCCTTATTGGCTTATCATATTATTGGTTACATGGGGGCTTCAGCTGACAAAGCGGAGTTCTGTCCATTAATCCAGCTATCACGCCACAACAAAGCTTGGGAGCTTCACACCCAAGGGGCCAAAGAGAGTCTTGTTGCTACGCACAGCTTAAACATAGGCACCCATAGAGCACAGCTCACAAAGTTACTTGGGGGCTCTTTGTGCAATGCAACAAAGAGCTTGAAAGGACCCTTGTAATATGCTATCAGGCACGGCTTGGAAGCCTAGTGTATTCACCTAAAACCCCGGGTTAACCTGCCTTCATCAAGTAAGCCACTCCTTTCCAGGTAATCCTGGCATGACCCGCCAAACGTTTGACAAGTCAATCTTATACGGACCCTGAAGTTGTCAAAGTTAAAATAACGATCGGTTAGTTGGAGGCCCGTCTTGAAAGGCCTTGCAAAATGGTTTAACTCAGCGGCCTGGCAGCCCATGAAAAGCCTCGAATTTGGGCCTGGCAGCCCTTGAAAAGCCTCAACTACACGGTTTTATTTGCCTTTGTCAAAGATTTTCTCTTTTGATGAAATTTTATGTTGAACCGGCGTCTATTGACCCGGCATGGCTATCAGTCATCATAATAACCTGGTGTTTGTTAACCCGGCTTGGCTTTCAGCTACAAGTTGTTAGACCACACTCATTTTTAAACCGGTGTTTCTTAACCCGGTCTGGCTTTGATTACAAGTCACCAGGATGATTATCCGGTGTTTATTACAACCCGACACAGCTTTATTACAAACCGGCAAAATATGAGGGGAGTTATCATACTCAAAATTTGGGTTATCACCCTTACTACAAAAAGTTGGTAAACCAACGATGTGATTCAATGTCACAGGTATGATATATTTCATAGTTGATTAGTCTTAAGTGCAGCCTTGGTTATAAACCCGGGTTATATGTTGGTCATTATGACCCGTCCGACGATAAACCGCCAGGACACTTTAAACTTGTTGTATGCAGAAACAGGTTGAATAAATGTCACGACCGGTTTTTCAATAAAATACTTATTGAGAAATCGATCTTTTGATTCCAGTACAGGAAGAATTCTCCTTACTGGTAGACAAATACTTGATACAGAAGTCCAGTAGCATTAAATATATTACAGGGTTGAGATGAGGTGGCTCAACAATTATTACAAACACGCCAATATGGTACATAAGGGCGGTTATGACACAGGGGTGTGGTGGCATGCTACTGACTCACGATAAAAGTGGTGGTGGATATGTTACAGTGGAGTGGTTGACATGACTCCTAAACTGGCAGCTCATCGAGCGTCGAGGTGAGGCTCGATGCATTTCTTTGGGTAGCGGAAGCGGATATAATACAGTGACCAAATCCAGGGTCGCACGGGACTGACTGGGACTCCTCTAGGCGTCAGACTCGCTATCAAACTCTTCATCCATGAGATCGCCTTCATCAACATCTGGCCAAGTCAACAAGCCAGGTGAGTACTTTGAAAGTACTCGCAAGACAGTTCGGACATAATATATAACAAATGCATGCACGAATGTGTTATGAGAAAATAGCAATGCACACTCAATTAATAAATATTTGCACGACATGATAAGTAAAAAAAGGAAGTCGGGCTGTAGTCCTCCCGAAATCCCAACAAACAACTGAAAACCAATCGGGTGTCTGGAGCGATGCCTCGAAGGGTAAACAAATAAATAATCATGTCGCAGTCGGGCGTCTAAGAGACACCACATAAAGGGCTTATATTGAAAAGTAAATGACATGCGTGCCACAGTCGGACGTCGGAGCAACATCGCAGAAAGGGCTTATATTGAAAGTTAATAACATGCGTGCCACAGTCGGTTGTCTGAGCGACATCGCAGAAAGGGCTTATATCGAAAGTAAATAACAAGCGTGCCACAGTTGGATGTCTGAGCGACATCGCAGAAAGGGCTTATATCAAAAGTAAATAAGAAGTGTGCCGCAGTCGGACGTCTGAGCGACATCGCAAAAAGGGCGTATATCAAAAGTAAATAACAAGTGTGCCACAGTCGGACATCTGAGCGACATCGCAGAAAGGGCGTAAATTTCATTATTCATATCTGATAAATTCACGAAGATATCATACTCATAGGAAATATTCAACACATAACAATAAACGGGTTAGTCCATCCACAGGAATAAACATTTAACCGGACTTAACACTCATGTGGTTCACCGGAGATTTGTTACTGAGACTGACACTTGACAAGATAAGTTGAACACTTGGACATGGATAAGATGATTCAAAGGATTTTTGACTCTGCAGAGTTTGTACTAATTACCCACAGCCAACGGATTTCCGTAGTCATGAAGGACTAGTTCCGTTTACGGTATTTTGTTAGAAACACATCTAACCAGTACACATCCATTCCACCTCACGATGCCAGGAATCACCCTAGACAACGTTCAAGAAAAACTTTGAGACGGGGAGATCACAACCTCGAATAGCATGGGATCAAATTTATATACGCGCGCTCTAAGGGGTGCCCCCCTCTCGATGCCAACCGAAAACACCCATGCCCCCTGACCGGATGACTGGCTTTAATCCAGGGCCATGGAACCCTCATCACGGCCTCTCTATTTGGTGTGTACCAGGAAAGAGGTTTGCAACTTACTAAGCCATATCCCTTGCGGAAAACACGTGGTACTACAGGAAGGGAAAACGGACGGAAACGTGACTTGATTCATGTTGACACTGGAGTCAAATAGTCTAGCATAAGACTGGCATGCTACAACACTGCGATCTTACCCATTCTCATGCCATCACATGGCCATGCAAACTCATATCCAACAACATATGGATTTCCGAAACTCACTTGCCTCAACTTTGCATAGAATATAACATTTATCGAAATGCTCATAAACATGCCATGAAACTACTTAATGCAAACATGCAACAAACACTCATCATATCAAAAGGTCAAACCTGCTTGCCTGGTTCGGAGTAGTCGGAGTCTAGCTTGGCGGAGTTCGCGGTTTCGTCGCCTCCTCCGGTATCTACGATATAAGAAAATACGTACTAACGTAAATACCGAGAGTGCACAAAAATGTGTTCCAAATATTTTTCAAATAAATATGAAAAACAACTAGATAGAAAAATAAAGATGAAAAAAAAGAAATCAATCAAAAATCAGTTTCTGTTTAAAAGTTATAAAGGTTTTAATCCAGGGACTCATCTGTAATGAAATAGAAAGTTTCCAGGGGCCAACTTATAAAAATAGAAAATGCTTCGGCTAAAAAGCCGTCAACTGCAAAGGGAGACGTACTCTGCCCGAAGGCATTTTCAGAAAACGGTTCAAAAAAAGAAAAATACTGACGAGGGGTCCCACCCGTCAGGTTTGAAATTTCAAACGGGGGGAGAAACAGAGCTTGTCGGCGCCTGAGAGCTGCCGTGGTCGTCGGCGGCGATCCACGGCGAGTTAGGAGGATTGGAGGGTGCCGACATGCTCAGTGTGTCCTTCCGCATCATTGGGTGGTGGTGGTGGTCGTCGGCGAGCACCACGTCGACGGCGGTCCTTGGTCCGGCGGACGGCGGCTCGGGTGAAGTTGGATCTCGTCGGGGAGGGCTGCGGAGGTCAAATTGAAGCCTGGGTTAGATCACTGGGTGCACGAGAAGACTACTGACGAGGTTTGGGAGGCGGGGCTGGCCTCACCAGAGTGGATCAAGCTGGTGGCTGAGGCGGATCGGGGCGGCCGGAGTTGGGGGAGGAGACCTCCTCGAGGTCCTCCTGGTGGCTTGGCGGGGTTCTGATGAGGAGTAGAGGTGGTGCGTGCTTGAGAACAAGCTCGAGACTCCATTTTATAGGCAATCCGAGGTGGCCGTGAATGGGGATCTCCGGCGATGGTTACGGCGGCACAGTGCTTGGTCGGGTAGTTTAGGGGGTTGGGCGTCAACGTGGAGGTCCACGGGTTCTGTTTAGAAGCTAAACCAGGTTGGATTAGGCGCTCTTCGGTGGTTTTGACAGAACGGGGCGGTGCAGGCCCGTCGGTGGCAGAGGGCGCACCCTGTGCTTGCCGGTCCACGACGACGGTGCTGCGGTGTGTGCTGGCATGCATGAGGCCAAGCGGAGGGCTAGGGGGCGTTGGGCGGCGCCGGACGACGTAGCGATCTGGCGCTGGCTCCCGTTGGCTGCCACGGGTGGCTCTGCCACCGCAGAAGCTGCCGGCGTCGGCGATGCTCGCCGCCACCGACACCTGCGCCCGTCCAAGAGAGCATGCGGTGCTCTGGTCAAGGAGGAGAGGCCGTGCGCAACGCGCCAGGGTGCACTGGTGATCTATGACAAGGCACTGACGAAAAGCGACACTGACAAAACTCTAAAACTCTGAATTTACTGAAAGTGTACAGGAACATTGCTGGCCAAGTGTTTGATGAAATGATTCAAGCTTGAGAAGAATTTTTCTGGGGCTGATCTTTGGTGTGGTGGCCTCTCAAAGCACCTGGGGGCTGCCTGAATTTTGGTGGAATTTTTGGAGAAAGGAAAATATGAATTTCACCAAAAATGATGAATCTGGTCCAAACTTGCAGAGGTTGAAACTTGAAAATTTTGAAAAGAGGAAGAGTGGATCTTGATGGTTCTAGGTTGGGGGTGCTAGGGACTATCCAGAGGAGTTGGTTTGAGATCAAAACTCAATGGAAATCAGGTACTTCCTTTGTAAATCATCTAGGCTTAAAATAATTGACATAATTGTTTTTGGGGACAAGAATAAATGAAATAAAATTCAAAAATGGGTTGAACCTGTTGGAACAAAATGTTTGGGTTGCCCCAAAGTGGAGGGAGGGGTTTTGGGAGGATTTACCACATGAGGCATGGTAAAACCATGGGTGGTTTCAAAACAAAAGAGTAGCCCCAAAACCCATAGGGTTTCTTTTGAAAAGAAAATAAATTCCAAAAATATATTTGAGATGGAAAAAAATGAGAAGAATGGTTTTTTTATAACCAAACACCAGGGTTGAAGAAGATACAAAAATAATGACCTTCTTCAAATCAAACAAAGTTTTTGTTGAAAACTGAATAATTTTTTTTGGAGTGTCACAACAACTACCCCCTTAGGAAAAATCTCGTCCCCGAGATTTCAGCTGATCCTCAAATAAGTGTGGGTGCTATGTCCGAAGAAAATCCTCTCTTTCCCAAGTTGCTTCATTCTCGGTGTGATTGCTCCACTGAACTCTGAAAAACTTGATGGTTTTCTGTCGGGTCCTCCTTTCAGACTCCTCTAATATTTTTATTGGACGTTCCCGGTAGGTGAGGTCTGGTTGCACGTCAATGTTTTCATGGGATACTTGCTTCTCTAGGTTGCTCACGCACTTCCTCAACTGCAAGACATGGAACACATCGTGGACATCGGATAATTCTTCGGGTAAGTCTAGCTGGTAGGCTACCGTGCCTCTTCGGGCCACTATACAGAATGGTCCGATGGATCTTGGTGCTAGCTTTCCCTTAACCTTGAATCGTTGAAGGCCCCTCATAGGAGATACTCATAGGTACACAAACTCACCGGGTTCAAAACAGATTCCCCGATGCTTTCGATCGTAATAACTCTTTTGTCGACTTTGAGCTGTCTTGAGTCGATCCCTAATCATCTTAACTTTTTCCTCAGCCTCCTTGAGCATATCTGGGCCGAAGATATGGCTGTCTCCGGTTTCTGACCAATTTAGCGGTGTACGACATCTGCGCCCGTACAGAGCTTCAAATGGTGCCATTTTGTATGGTTTCTTGTAAATGGGAGCGATTCCGGGTGCTAGCTCAATGCTGAATTCTATCTCTCGGTCTGGTGGCATGCCTGGTAGTTCTTTGGGAAATACGTCTGGAAATTCACACACTACTGGAACCTTGCTTAACTCAGAAATGTCCACCTTGTTTAACCTCGGTTGCCGAGATATTTGTCTTTCTTTGGTTGAAACCTTTATTGTCTTCTCATGATGATGGGTGAGAATTACGGTCCGGTTGAAGCAGTCAATAAAACCTTTGTTGGTGGTTAACCAATCCATCCCTAGGATGACATCCAGTCCTTTACTTTCCAACACAATAAGGTTGGCGTAAAACTTCAATCCTTCAAATTCAATAACCACACCTTGACAGTAACTCTGAGTTACTTGCTTAATCCCAGGGGACTTGATGATCATGGATTTTCCCAAGGGAAGCATCGAAAAATTATTTTGCAACGCAAATCTCTTCGAAATGAATGAGTGAGAAGCTCCAGAATCAAACAAAACCATGGCAGGTATTGTGTTGACAGGGAACATACCGAGTATGATATCTGGGGCGTTCTGTGCTTCCTCTTTGGTCACGTGGTTCAGATGACCCTTCCTGTGGTTGTTATTGGGGTTGAAATTGTTTCGCTTGGGCACTGAATTATTGCCACCGTTGTTTGGCTTTGGGGTCGAGTTCCTTGGCTTGAGGCACTGCTTGGCATAGTGCCCTTCTTCTCCACAAGCGTAGCAAGTAACGCCTGGGCGATATGTGAACTCCTTGTCCCTTGCATGGAAATTCTTGATTGGGCGTGAATTATTCGTCGTGGGTTTGTGTGTCCCACCTTTCTGAAAATCCGTCTTGCTTCGGTGGTTTCGATCCTGAGTAGTCTGGTCCCTTTTTCGCTTGCCAAAATCCTCCAAGCTGCGTCTCTCATTTTCCAAGGTAATGGCCTTATCCACCAATGTCTTGAAATCTGGGAAAGTGTGCACAACCAGCTGGCATTTAAGTGCGGGTGCCAGGCCTTCCAAGAATTTTTCCATCTTCTTGCTTTCAGTCATACGCTCTTCGTTGGCGTAGCGAGACAGCAGAGTAAACTGGTTGTTGTATTCTGACACTGTCATGGTCCTTTGTTTGAGGTCATCAAATTCTCTCTTCTTGATCTTCATCACACTTTTAGGAATGTGTGCCCCACGAAAACCTTCTTTGAATTCCTCCTAGGTTATTTCATTTTCGTTGGGGTGCATGTGTAGGAAATTTTCCCACCATGATGCAGCCGCTCCAGTGAGATAGTGCGGTGCATATAGTACTTTCTCACGGTCTGAACACTGTGCAATAATTAATTTTCTTTCCATGTCTCGAAGCCAGTCGTCAGCCTCAAGAGGTTTGTCAATATGAGAAAATGTTGGGGGACGCGTCTTATGTAGCTCAGACAACTTGGATTGTTGTTGATACTGTCCACGGTGATTTCCCATATTGATGACTTGTCTCATCATTTCCTGATGTTGTTGCTGAGTCTGTTCATAAAGGTGACATACTTGGGTAAATGTTGTTTCACTGTCATGTTGACTTGACTACCCCTGTGTGAAATTGTTGTTTGGCGGTGTGCCATAATTTTCCTCTGGCGGAATTGGCATGGAGCGCGTCCAAGGACGAGACATCTTTCACTCTGGGGATATATTTTGTAAAACTCGTAAGAAGAGAAATTGAGTCGCAACAGTCAATAAATTCACAAATACGGAAATTTTTAAAAGCTCCAGGATTTTTCAAGAAAAATAAACGATTGCGCATGGAGAAGGACTATTTCATATCTTACATGCGAGCAGTAATTATACAATACATCACTCAGGATATGCGTACATATTCCTGACATGTTATTAGGCTAGTGCACATCTCCAAACCCTACATGATGCGCAAGCAAGCTACTTCTCACAACCTATGTACATATAAACATATAGTACAAGTCGGTACATCGTATGGCGGCTAAGCGTACTCAGTCGGAGATGGTGAGGATCTCCCTTGGCCTGCCGAGGGTGAGGCGCAATGAGGCTGGGGACTCAACCTCCTCCTCGCTAATAGGTTCCAGACGTGAAGCGCTGCGCTGAGCTGGTGGAGTGGGTGCCATAGGCGGAGTAACACGAATAGGAATGGGTGCAATAGGTGGTGCAGAACGAACTGGAGTGGGTGCAATGACTTGGTTGAACTCCTCGGTGGTAGGCAGGCGGCGAGCAGTGGCGAGAATGGTAGGTGAATGAGATGCCGAGGATGAGGTGAAAGTCAGCGGTGGAGCGGTGTGCAGGAGCTCCCTCCTGTTGGCGGCACAGCCATGGACTGAGTCCATGCGGGCAGCTACAAGGTCGTCCACCATGCTGTCGAAGGCTGCCTCCAGAGCTCGGAGGTACTCGAGAAGCATCTCAAAGGCCTTGTCTCGCTCTCCTCTGGGGCAAGCGAATGAGTAGTGACAGGTGTATGGCACGTGGCATGGAAGGTAGCGGTAGCGACGAGTCTTCATTGAAGGAAGAACATCCCAGAGACGAGCTATCGCCTCACGGGCAGCCATCTGCATAGCATGCCTCTCTGTAGGCATGGCTCTCCCCAAGAACCGGAAGCGGCGTAACTCAACACGCCCTCCCTTGAATTGCACCGCGGCCTGGTGCATGGTCAGACGGTCGTTGATCTTGTGTGGGTAGAGGGTGAAGACTGGGCGCACTGATGGCCCCATTGCGACCTGGACGATGAAGGAGAGGAGCTTGACAAACCCCTCAGGCACGTTGGCGAACACCTGTGACTCACAGTCGTTGCCAGCCAGCTACAAAAGTAGGTGAAAATTCTGAATGGTCAGATCATAAATTTATGCTGACTGTCAGAAAATGACTACATTTGTAAAAATATGAATAAGCTCTACTATGCTAATAACCGATTAGCAATCGCACCTAGTGGCTTCCTACAGTCAGCCTGGCTCTGGTACCAAGTTTGTCACGACCGGTTTTTCAATAAAATACTTATTGAGAAAATCGATCTCTTGAACCCAGTTTAGGAAGAGTTATCCTTACTGGTAGACAAATACTTGAAGACAGAAGACCAGTAGCATCAAATATATTATAGGGTTGAGCTGAGGTTGCTCAACAGTTTATTACAAGCATGCCAATATTGTACATAAGGGTGGTTATGACACAGGGGTGTGGCGACATGCTACTAGCTCGAGATAAAAGTGGTGGTGGATAACTTGACTCCTAAACTGGCAGCTCATTGAGCATCGAGGTGAGGCTCGATGAATTTATTTCTGGGGTAGCGGAAGCGGATATAACACAGTGACCAAATCCAGGATCGCACGGGACTGACTGGGACTCCTCTAGGCGTCGGACTCGCTATCGAACTTTTCATCCATGAGATCACCTTCATCAACATGTGGCCAAATCAACAAGCCAGGTGAGTACTTTGAAAGTACTCGCAAGACAGTTTGGACAAAAGATATAACAAATGCATGCATGAATGCATCATGAGAAAAAATAATAATGCTCATTCAAGTAATAAATATTTGCACAATATGATAAGTAAAAAGGAAGTCGGGCGGTAGTCCTCCCGAAATCCCAACAAACAACTGAAGACCGATCGGGTGTCGGGAGCGACACCTCGAAAGGTAAACAATTAAATAATCTGGCCGTAGTTGGGCGTCTAAGCGACACCACATAAAGGGCTTATATTGAAAGGTAAATGACAAGCGTGCCACAGTCGGACGTTTGAGCGACATCACAGAAAGGGCTTATATCAAAAGTAAATAACAAGTGTGCCACAGTCGGACGTCTGAGCGACATCGCAGAAAAGACTTAATCAAAAGTAAATAACAAGTGTGCCACAATCGGACGTCTGAGCGACATCGCAGAAAGGGCTTATATCAAAAGTAAATAACAAATGTGCCACAGTCGGACGTCTGAGCGACATCACAGAAAGGGCTTATATCAAATGTAAATCACAAGTGTGCCACAGTCGGACGTCTGAGCGACATCGCAGAAAGGGCTTATATCAAAAGTAAATAACAAATGTGCCACAGTCGGACGTCTGAGAGACATCACAGAAAGGGCTTATATCAAAAGTAAATAACAGGTTAGTCCATCCACAAGAATAAACTTTTAACCGGACTTAACACTCATGTAGTTCACCGGAGTTTTGTCACTGAGACTGACATTTGACAAGATAAGATGAACACAGTACTTGGACATGTACAAGATGATTCAAAGGATTTTTGACTCTGCAGAGTTTGTACTAATTGCCCACAGCCAACGGATTTCCGTAGTAACGAAGGACTAGTTCCGTTTACGGTATTTCAGCAGAAACACATCAATCCAGTACACACCCAGTCCACCTCACGATGCCAGGAATCACCCTAGACAACGTCCAAGAAAAACTTTGAGACGGGGAGGTCACAACCTCGAATAGCATGGGATCAAATTTCTATACGCGCTCTCTAAGGGGTGCCCCCCTCTCGGTCCCAACCGGAAACACCCATGCCCCCTGACCGGATGACGGGCTTTAATCCAGGGCCATGGAACCCTCATCACGGCCTCTCTATTTGGTGTGTACCAGGAAAACAGTTTGCAACTTACTAAGCCATATTCCTTGCGGAAAACATATGGTAGTACAGGAAGGAAGACGAATGGGAACGTGACTTGATTCACGTTGATACTGAAGTCAATTGGTCTGGCATAAGACTGGCATGCTACAACACTGCCATCTTACCCATTCTCATGCCATCACATGGCCATGCAAACTTATATCCAACAACGTATGGATTTCCGAAACTCACTTGCCTCATCTTTGCATGAAATATAACATTTAATGAAATGCTCATAAACATGCCATGAAACTACTAAATGCAAACATGCAACAACCACTCATCATATCAAAAGTTCAAACATGCTTGCCTGGTTCTGAGTAGTCGGAGTCTAACTTGGCGAAGTTCGCGGCTCCGTCACCTCCTCCGGTATCTACGGTAAAGAAAAATACGTACTTAACGTAAATACCACGAGTGCACAGAAAAGTGTTCCAATTATTTTTCAAATAAATATGACAAAAAACTAGACAGAAAAATAAAGATGACAGAAAAAGAATCAATCAAAAATCATTTTCTTTTAAAAGTTATAAAGGTTTTAAGTCCAGGGAGCTCTCTGTATTGAAACAGAAACTTCCCAGGGGGTCAACTGATAAAACAGAAAACAATCTGAAAAAAGAGAAAACACTGACGAGGGGGTCCCACCCGTCAGGTTTAAAATTTTAAACGAGGAAGAACAGAGCCCGCCGGTGCCCGAGAGCTGTGGTGGTCGCCGGCGGCGATCCACGACGAGGCAGGGGGATTGGGCGGTACCTATGTGTTCAACGTGTCCTTCCGCGTCGGTGGGTGGTGGTGGTGGTCGTCGGCGTGCACCACGTCGACAGCGGTCCTTGCTCCGGCGGACGGCGGCTCGGGTGGAGTTGGATCTCGTCGGGGAGGGCTGCGGAGGTCAAATTGAAGCTTGGGTTAGCTCACTAGGTGCTCGAGGTGGCTACTGACGAGGTTTGGGCGTCGGGGATGGCCTCACCAGAGTGATTCGAGCTGGTGGCCGAGGCGGATCGGGGCGGCCGGAGTTGGGGGAGGAGACCTCCTCGAGGTCCTCCTAGTGGCTTGGCGGGGTACTGGTGGGGTGCAGTGGTGGTGCGTGCTCAAGAGCGAGCTCGGGGCCCCTTTTTATAGGCGATCTGAGGCGGTGGCCGAGAACGGGGATCTCTAGCGATGGTTACGGCGGCGCAGAGCTTGGTCGGGGAGGTTTAGGGAGTTGGGTGTCAACGTGGAGTTCCACTGGTTCCGTTTAGACGCTAAACGAGCTTGGATTAGGAGTCCTGGGTGGATTCGACGGAACGGGGCGGCGCGGGCCCGTCGGCGGCAGAGGGCGCACCCTGTGCTTGCTGGGCCACGACGATGGTGCTGCGGGGTGCGCTGGCATGCATGAGGCCACACGGAGGGCTAGGGAGCAATGGGCGGCGCAGAACAGCGTAACGAGCCAGTGCTGGCTCCGTTGGCCGCCACGGGTGGCTCTGCCACCGCAGAGGCTGCCAGCGTTGGAGATGCTCGCCGCCACCGACGCCTGCGTCCGTCCAAGCGGGCGTGTGGTGCTCTGGCCAGGGAGAAGGGGCTGTGCGCAACGCGCCAGGACGCACTATGGATCGGTGACAACACTCTAACGAAAACGACACTGAATCTCCCTGAAACACTGAACTTTCTGAAAGTGCACAGGAACAGTGCCGGCCAAGTGTTCGACGAAATGATTTTGGCATGTGGGGAATTTTCCTTGAGCTGATTTTTGGTGGGGTGGCCTCTCATTGTATCTGGGGGCTGCCTGAATTTTGGTAGAATTTTCGGGGAAGAGGAGATATGAATTTCATCAAAAATGATGAATCTGGTCCAAACTTGCAGAGGTTGAAACTTGAAAATTTTGAACAGAGGAAGAGTGGATCTTGATGGTTCTAGGTTGTGGGTGCTAAAGACTATCCATGGGAGTTGGTTTGAGATCAAAACTCAAAGGGAATTAGGCACTTGCTTTGCAAATCACCTAGGCTTAAAATAAAAGACAGAATTGTTTTGGGGAGAAAAATAAATGGATAAAAATCCAAAAATGGATTTAACTTGTTGGGACAGAATGTTTGGATTGCCCCAAAGAGGAAGGAAGGGTTTTGGGAGGTTTTACCACATGAGGCATGGTAAAACCAAGGATGGTTCAAAACAAAAGAATAGCTCCAAAACCTTTAGGTTTTTTTAAAAGAAAATAAAATCCAAGAAATGTTTTTGAGAATGGAAACTCAGAAGAAAGGTTTTTAATAACCAAATACCAGGGTTGCAGAGGGTGCAAAAATCAAAGCCCTTGCCAAGGGAAAAAGTTTTTGAGAGAGAGAGGTTTTAGGAAGGATTTAAATGACCTTCTTCAAACCAAGCAAGGCTTTTGCTGAAGACAAAAACAATTTTTTTGGAGTGTCACATCAAGTTGAGGTTACATCAAATATGCATGTCTGAATGTCGCTGCAAGAATGCACCATGACACTTGGGGGCTAATGCAAAGTCATTTTTTGCTCATCTTATTGAAGACCCGACTCATCACATTATAATGAGCCGTCCCTTGGGGGCTACCAATTGCTCCTGTCAACAATTCAAGGTACACAAGTTAAATCCATTATATTGAAAGATCCATTGCTCATTTGGTAGAGCACAAGGCTCTTAACCTTGTGGACGTGAATTCAAGCCCCATGATGGGGGTTACATCATATGATGTTATTTTCGTTGAAGTATATATCAAGTACCGGCACAATATTATCTTACTGAGCCGGCCCTTGGGGGCTACACCGTTGCTGTTCAAAGTTTACATGATTATATTTACAAAGTCCCTGCTCATTATTGCATAATGACCCGGCCTTTGGGGGCTACACTGGTTGAAGTTTTTATGAGCATAAGGCCATTTCAAGTCCCAGGTTGCTGCAAGCATGACAACCCGACACTTGGAGGCTACATAATATGGAGTATTCAGTTTTTTACTAAGTGACTGAGATGAACAACATGGACTTATTCAAAGTAGCAGTAATTATATGGAAACAGGTCTCAAATTATTACGTTGTTCTGTTCAAGACTTGGGGGCTACAGGTAATATGGATATAAGAGAGAAATATCTTCCAATTTTTAGTCTTGAGCTAACCAGATTAACCCGGTGTCTGCAACAATTATATGCCGGCTCACCAACAAATATTGACCGGGCGTCACCAATCATGATGGCCTGGTGTCTGCAACAATCATGACACGGAATTATCAGTTTTTATAAACCGACAGTCTTGGCAATGATAAACCGGCAAGTTCTACATCCTTAAACCGGCTGAAGATCAGATGAGTATTACAAGGACCAATATTTTTCTTAAGCATTGGGAGCTGAGTCAAAGAAGTTATTCTTCACAATATTTCTCTGTGACAAACCAATGTCAGCAAATTGATTATTAAGCTGGCCTATTGACTCGGATTTTTCAGAAGGAAGAAATGACAAGGACTTGAGGATGATCAAGTAGCAGTTTATAAGAATATTTAAACCGGAGCACAAACCGCCAAATTTGTTCTTGTGTTTATGTTGCAGATCAGTTTAACATGGATAAATCAAAATTAAACTGGGGGCTAATGTCAGGGATATACCCCGCAGCATAACTCGGCTGGAAGTATAACCCGGCCAGACTGGACGACTCACTTGTAACCCGCCCGGAGCTTGGTGATTCACGGGTAACCCGCCCGATCTTGGCGGTTCATTAGTAACCTGGCGGGCGGGTCAAATGGATGACGAGACCCAAGGCCCAGAAGGCCGGTTCACATTTAATGGTGGGCCGGTTTATGAGGAAAGCGTAAGGACTATTCTCCTACAAAGGAAGCAAGACTAGGACTCCACTTGTAATAGAATAATCCTAGTCCAACTAGGAGTAGCCATGTAAACGGCCCCTTTCAACATATATAAGGAGGGGCAGGGCTCCCCAAAGAGGGAGAAGCAAGAAGCAAGAAACAATCTCGAGGGCTAGACACAACTAGAGGAGAGCCGGTTTATGGCGACTCCCTCATGATGATAATGAGATCTAGCCTTAAACAACATGTAGGGTTGTTACCGGATGATGTTTCCTGGGGCCCGAAGCTGTCTAAATCATTGTCTTGTGTTACGTCTTTCGATTCCGCTCAACCCCTCTCAAGCTACCACATAGATGCGTTGGCCTCACGACTAAGTCCTCACACTAAGGACATCTGACGTGTTAATTCCACGACAGGCACCAAAAAGATCAACTCGGTGGGACCGATGCGCTAGGGTTAGGGCATAACTTGATCTCGGTGAGACCGACCACATAAACTCGATGGGACCAATTTTAGTAATTGGCAAACAGAGAGTTGGCCAGGAAAACTCGGTGGGACCGATCCGCTCGTTTTGGTGAGACGGAAGCGTTATGAAAAGGAAACAGAGAGTTTGCATTGCGAACTGGATGGGACCGATCGCTCATTTCGGTGAGACCGAAATGTTACGAAGGGAAATAGAGAGTTTGCAATCCCACGGTTAGACCAAGATCCCTATCGGTGAGACCTAAGTGATTAGGGTTTGTGGCTATGGCAATGTCAAATGAACTCGGTGGCGCCGGATAGATCAAATCGGTGGGGCCGAGTTCGACTTTTAGGTTTAGGACATCTGTGGAAATGAGAAAGTGGTTGAGGGTTTTGGAGCATATATCACTAAGCATTTTGAGCAAGTAATCCATTAAGCAACACCTCATCCCCTTCTAATAGTATTGGCTTTCCTATAGACTCAATGTGATCTTGGATCACTTAAGTAGAAAATGTAGAGTCTTGAGCTTGTTGCCAATATGTGTCCTTAGCATTTTGAGGGCTCCACATCTCTAGTCCATGCCATACCAATCATTGAACTTTCTAAAATTATTATCTTGAAAGATCATTAGTTCAATGAGCTATATGTTGTTAAGAATTACCAAAACCACCCAGGGATTAGTTGCACTTTCAATCTCCCCCTTTTGGGTAATTGATGACAACATATAGATCAAAACTTCGACAAATGATAATAAGAATGAAGTATGTCATTGCTTTGAGAAGTATGTGATAAGCAAGAGCTCCCCCTAAATTTGTGCATTCTTTAAAATTTTCTTTGGACTATAAATGCACAATCTGTTAGGATCATGGGTTACTCTTCCATGTGACATACATCTTGGTGGAGCGCTCAAAATGATAGAATGTAAAATATGCACTCATCACCAAGGCAAAGTGAATGATCATACATAGAGATAGGAAATATCATCATCCAAGCATAAGCATAAAGTATGATATGATCAAACACATGATCATACAAAGTATCTCACACACATGCATAAAGTATCTCAACCAAGCAAGCAAAGCAAATAAGAAGCAAGCCCTCTCTCTCTGAAGCCTATGATCTATACACTTTCTCCCCCTTTGGCAACAAGTTACCAAAAAGCTTGAAAATGCATAGTGCTATGCAATTCTCTAGGCTTGATCTCCTGGAGGCGGCGTGCGGATGACTCCAAGGATGAAAGCATCAGTAGATGATGTTGGGGCTGGAGGGGTTGCCACTGGAGGGGCAACTGGAGCTGTGGCTGCAGGTGCTGAAACTGTGGCTCTGGAGTCATGCACTGGCACTGCGGCAGACCTTTGTTCCCTAGGCACTCTTTTAAATGCATCTGTTGTAGTGCTCCCTTTCCTCTCCTCAGCTTCTTCCTGGAGCTGCTCAACTATCGTTTGCATCTCAGTTATCTTCAAATCAAGATCATAGAATTTAGTCTCGATGATCCTCTCCAAGCTCTCCTGGTTCTGAGTTAGGGTAGCTAGACCTTTCCCAATCCTCAAGGTTGCTTGAATCAGATATCCAAGCTGGTCTTGCCTTGATTTTAGGAACACTTGTGAGGCTCCTGTACTTGGCATCTTTCCTGCCTTCTCAGCTTGAGCTTTCTCTTTGGTGCTGTCTTGGTGGCTTGAGCTGGAGCTTTGGGGGATGTCTTGGGCTTTGAAGGAGCTGCCCCAGACTTGATGGCATCCCCCATCAGCTTTTGAGACTTGGCAGGAGGTGCTTGTGGCTCTTCCTCCTCCTCTAGCATTGATGGATGTCCAATCACTTTTGCCACAGTTTTCTTTACCCTTTCTTTCTTCTTCTTGCTATCTCCCGCAGCTTTACTTGGCTCTGCAGGAATTTGAGTTGAAGCTCTGGCTTTTGACATGGGAGTTCTCCTGGCAGGGGTCTTCACATTCTGACCTGGCTTTGTTGAGGCAGCAGTAGTAGCATATTCCTGCTTCAACACTCTCTTCTTGGAAGTTACTTCTTCAGCAGTTGCAATGTAATCTTCATCTTTAGAGTCTGAAGTCTTTTTCTTCCTCCGCCTAGTCTGAGCCCTAGGCAGGTTGCTTGGTGTGCTCCCGCTTCCTTCCTCAGAACTGGTAGAGGGACTAGTGCCCTCACTCAAGTTAAGTTGCTCCTCAGATATGTTTTGGTTGTCACTTTGATCAGACATTCTACACTGCACACTAACAGCTGACCATGTGAATAGATATAGATGAGATACAATAGATGAGCATCACAAACTACAGAGATTTTGCAAAAAAGAATGAATCAAAAACTTAGTTTTAGTTTTCCTTAGAAAGCATTTCAGAGCTACCTTATTTGTGAAACTCGGTGACACCGAAGCAGCTTTGGAGTCTAAACTAGTGAACTCGGTCAGACCGGGTCACAGTTCGGTGACTCCGAGATTGTTAGGGTTTCACAAAGTCCTGATTTCGGTCACATTGATTTGCAATTTTCGGTCAGACCTAAAACCACATGTGTAATGGCCTAAGACAAATAGGTGAGACCGATTTCTATATTTCGATCGGTCCGAGATGAGTTCGGCGGAAACCTAACCCTAAATTTTCAATTCAAAACTAGTCTAATGGAACTTCTCTGTGGATGGATCAATCTTATTCGTGGAAAGATGCATGGCATTGCCTTTGTGCTAAGAATCAGAGTAAAATGAAAGCACAAAGTGTCGAACTCATACCCTAGTTCAGCGATGAGTTTACTACAGCGGCAACAGGGGTGAGGAAATCCGTTGATGGCAGGGGAGGTCGCTGGCGACGAGATGATGATCCGGAGACCCGAGAGGCAGAGCAGGACATGCGTGGGCGAAGAGGTTTTGGAGTAATTTCCTGACCCTGTCGGTGTGATCGAGTTGAACAACTCGGTGGCACCGAGATGCAAAACTGCAAGCAGTTAATGCAACTCGGTGAGACCGAAAATCTCAAATCAGTTGCACTGAGATTGAAAACCTAGATCAACTCTGTGAACTCGGTTTGACCAAAATGGATGGATTGGTCAGACCGAAGTGCATAGAGAGGTTTTGGAAGTTTAAGTCCATGAAGAAACGGAACTCCAAGTGCTCCTCACACAGAGGGTTCGAATTTGACTTAGATCAAACTTTGTGATGTAGCATGAATAGAGTTTGAGACGAGAAAAACATAGATAGCTAAAGGAAATTCTTAGGCATTCTTGTCCATCCATTTGGTAAAAGAAAACGAGGCAAACAAACATCTACTACCACTATAAAAGCACGAGAGGGGCAGATCCAAATCATCTCAGCTGCGTAATCACACGATCTAACGATCCATGGTCTTTCTATGTTTAACGCTAACAAGCCACCAGTCCCACCGATCGATCCACACCTCCATAACGATTCGTCCACGTCCAGAACAGCTCACCCTCACTGCTAATCCCGTGCCCGTTCGGGGCTCCATTAGAAAACTGCTCCCCTCAATGCCGCATCTATGCACGAATGCGGGGGCGCCGCCTGCAGTGCCGTCGCTCCATTAGAAAACTGCTCCTCCTCCCCGCCGCATGTCTCGACAGACCAAAGCACCCGGCCGCCGCCATGCGCACGCCTTCGCCACATCCTTCTAGCCGCCAGCCTCTTCTTAGACGCAGGAACACCACTCGGAGGTCCTCTGCTCAACCCAGGGCGCTACCACACGTATGCCATCTACCATCGTTTCCCTCCGCTGGGTAGACGAGGAAGCCGATGTCAGCATCACCAACGCCATGTTCCACGAGTTCAGGGTCGCCGAATCTGGGATATCCACCCTCTGAAGCCGCTGCCCAAGCCCGAAACCGCTATTCACACCCCGAACAAATACCGCGTTCGATGTGTCGACCGCGTAGGAAACTGCCACACTCACCGCTTTGTTTCCTCCTAGGAGCAGTTCATGACGATTGAGCCATGAGTTCACGGCCACGGTCGCCGCCGCCGCCGGGGCGGCCACATCCACTGACCGCAGCAACACCAACAACCAAGTGGGGATGAATGGGTGGGATACGGAGCGGATAAGGCCTCCGGCTGTCCCTCGAAGATTGAGGTGATTATAATGAGCAACAAATCTCTGTTTTATTATTCTTTATTTTCTGGAGTTTATGTTCTACTGAAAAAAATCACCAACCAATTCTACTTACTTTGAGCAGAACTTTCTTTTATGACTGCCTGCAATCTAGCATAATCCTTCTTTGCAATAGAAGACCTGTGTTATAGGTTTGACCGGTTAACCTTTCAATGCAGGGAAGAGCTGAGGAGGTAGCTTTCCCACACAACACTCCATCTCTCACGATGTCAGTGATTCAATTAGGATGTGGCACTTTCTTGTGTCTCTATTGGAGGAAAGGGACATGGAGAATTGGAATTACAAAGTTTACACCAGAAAGATAGAGGTAAATGTTCATGTATGCATTTCCTCGTAGTTTTGGTTTCAGTTTCTTTTATCATGTGATTTGATGCAGATTTAAGAACTCATTCCAAGCTATAGTTTAGGAGAGGCGAGCCTACATATGCCATATCATTTTGTTCAGCTAAACATGGGTTGATGATTTGATTTTCTTAAGTATCGTCCAATGTTACCTGATAAATCCTTTTGAGCAAGGTATTGTTTGTATACATATTACTTGCTCAACGATTTTCACTGTCTCTATTCAAGTTTATTATTGCATGAAAGTTAGCTGCTTATATGTCTGGTGACATCCAAACATTTGATTGTTAAACGTCAAAGAAAGCAACCAAATATTTCATTTGTGATGTACTGATAGCATTTCTTATTATTTCTTGTTACACAGAAACACCTGCGCTGCAGATCACAAGATCACCAACTGTGTTTTTTTAGGTTGTGAATGCATCCAAATTGGTATTGAACTGATCAGGCTGCTGCTGCCCCATGAATGACCGTTATGTGATTCTTCCTAGCAATATCCAAAGCCTTATGCTCATGCTGCTGCCCCATGGATGTCAACATAGTATAATACTGGAAGGAGGAGTGAGAAACAGCCAGAGAGAAGTTAAGAACAAGACACATGCTCCAGATTAATTCCTATTTCTTAACCAGTATGCTTTTGATGATTGAAGTACATTATAAAAGTATATATTTCTTCATATTAACGGATTCTAATGGTATGATTTCGGCATGCAAATAATTCTTCCATATGTCTGACTATAATGTGTTGCCGTGCAAATATGCAGAAGGATGATCTCACTTCTGGGGACATGATTTTGTGAATCGATGTGTTATCTTGACCAAATATCGTAGTATTTGTACAATGTTGCAATATGGATAGCCTTGTCGCCACTTTTACTGCATTGATATATAATACCATATGTACAATGATTCATTACATAATATACCTGTAGCAACTACTAATAGAAATTTCTTCTTCCACCTACAAAAATATATAGAATCTTCAACTCATGTTGTCTGTTTGACAAAAAGAATCAGGAGAAGGGGAGAAAAGAGAGGCGGAAGCATAATCTTGGGAGTAACGGAGATGCTGACAGGTACTTCCCATCTTCCATCCATTTCATCTTGTGTTCGGATATGAAGCGGTGGCGTAGTTGCCACAATAGTCATGTTTTTGCCATCAATGAGAAGAGATGTGAAGAGTGATACAAAGTATGTCTTGTTATATGGTAGAGTTAGAGCTGGATGGAGCATCAAACAATGGAATCGAGTCATGCATGGAATTGTAAGCCAATCATATAGGCATAGACCTGAATTCAGTTTTCCGATGTATAATTCAAATACTAATATAAAGAGTTCGTTATTGCTGCTTGTTGTGAACCATGTGAACATATTGCTGTAACAAAAAATCTGTGTGAACATATTTGAATGGTCTCATCTTCAAATAAGATCTCTATAGTAGCAGGATTCCTTAATAATTAAATCTGCTAAGTGAAGAATTATATTTATAAATTATAAAACTGTATATGCAAGGAGAACTTCGATGATTTCGCTTAGCTCGGTCGGATAAAATTCAAAAAACTACAAGTTTCCTGTGCTAGAAATATTTTTTTTCACTATTTGCTTTGATCGATATGTGGCTTGCATGCAAATGATAATTCGAATTTTGTTTTCTTTGCATTTCTGGGGTGTGGCAACAATTTTGAATAAAGGATATATGTTATTTAGTGATGTTCTTGTTTAGATTTATTACCAGCGTAAAAACTGAATAAGGATCAATTTTAGATACGTGCATTTGCACGTACATGATTACTAGTAATAGCAAATGGATGTCCTTGAATGAATAAAGTTATGCAATCAGCATGCTCACACAATAAAATGGCAAATGAAATGTGTGGCAAAGCATGCACAATCACTCTAGCATCTATCAAGCAATTGGTGATGATTAGATCATCTATATATATATGAGTATATTGACTTAGGAGTCAAATGAGAACATTTGATCATAAGTCATACTCATCGTTTAAGCACAAGTGGGGTTACCACTTTTACATAAAGCATTGTTGTGTTCACACCATTAGAGTTGCTTTAGCTCAATTATTTAGAGTAAAGCTCCCCCAAGATGTGATATCCCCCCTAAGAGGGATGAACTAACCTTGGGTTTTGTCGATTATGACTTCATGTAGGTGTTGAGGATGTGGATGCTCATTATTGATGTAGATCATTTGAAGCAATCCATTGGAGTGATTTGCACTTTCAATACCTACATGGGTTAGTCCCACAAGGAACAAACAAGGATATCCATAGACATAGAGTGAAGCACACACATTAATGTCCATGATAGCATTAGATTACCTTGTCCCTTGTTTTACCAACAATAGGGTTTGTGACTCCTTGAACTATTGTATGATGTGGAAGTTGTTTACACTAGCCCTTGCCAAAATAAATATGAGTGAAGTATGTTGGCGGAGTCACCCTCAAGAACTGTCTAGTTCTTCTTCTTCGGGATCCACATCACCTTTATGGGAATCCTTGGGGTTGTAGATGTACTTAATTAAGTCTTGGGAACCCACTTGACCAAGGCCTTCCGAGCATCTTGAAATGCATCAATCTCTTCTTGAAGCTTGTCCTTGCCTTTTAGCTTGTGGTCTTGTGGTGGAAGATCGTCTTGAGCTTGTGTCCCCCCGAAGGAAGTAGGATCATACTTCTCTTGTTGAGGAACAAACTTTGTCTTGGGGTATTGATCTTATTCCCACTCAACTCCATTGGCATTGAATTTCATTCAAAACCAACACCTTGATTCTTCTATTGCCTTCCTTGCTTGCGTACAATTTCCTCAAATTGCTTACTTCCGGGAAGGCTCTTGTAAACACCTTTCTCTACAATTCCCTTCAATAAGCTATTTTCTTGCTCAAGTGTAACTTGGCTAAGAGAATCATTAGTGGTATCAAGAGAACTACTAGAAGAAACAATATTGGATTTAGCATGATTATTGTTACTACTAGAAAAAAGAATCTTTCTTGTTCTTGTTGCTAGATTTTACTTGTGGCATGTAAGTAGACAAGAGTAAATGCTTGGAAATGTAAGAAGAACTTTTCTTTAGAAGATCATCATTGATGGCCTTTAAGAACCCATGCTCTTGCTCAAGATTGAGCTTTTCGAAGCGTAGCTTCTCATGAGTTTTTAAAAGTTCTAGATGACCTTCTAAAGTAGTTTCATGAGCTAACTTAAGAGTGTTTAGTTCTGTAGTTAGATGCTCAATCTCCTTCTTATCATTGTCATTCGTTTTATCTGGATTATCATGATTAATTGGTGTTCCATCGTAGTATTCATCACTAGAGTTGTCAACAAGTAAATCATCATCACCTAGCAAATCATCTTCATCACTATTGAAATCAACATACTTAGGGTGTGATACCTTGGGGCCTTTAGCCATGAAGCATCGTCCAATTCCTTCATTCGGTGAGTCAAATATGTCATAGGAGTTGGTTGACACAAGTGCTAGACCGGCAACACCGTTATCTTGAGTATATTCCGATTCGGAGTGATAACTTTTCTTGGAGTGATGGTCAGAGTAGGAACCGGATACCCATTCACCAACATGAGCTTGATGTCTTTGTTTTGTGTAGCTCCTTGACAACTTGTCCTTCCTTTCTGAATCCTTGCTTCTTCGAGAGGTTCTTCGTTCATAGTGATCATCTCTACTCCTTCTCTCTCTTGGAGGTGATTCTTCCCTTTTGCTTCTCCTTTTAGGTGAGTCTTCTCTTCTTTTTTAGGGAGCCATACACTCATTTGAGTAGTGTTCGGGTCTTCCACAATTATATCAATTTTGCTCATGACTAGAAGATCTTTTGTCATTGTAGGATCTTGACTAGGAACTTCTTTCCTTGCTTCTACTCTTGTAGAATTTGTTGAAGTTCTTCAACATTAAGCTCAATTCTTCATTGAAGGTTTGTTTCTCGCTTGATGACGTAGGAGCATCACATGAGGCTTTCTAAGCACCACTAGACTCGATGTGAAGCTCTTCTTTGTCCTTGAGTGACATCTCATGAGAAACAATTCTTCTAATGACTTCGGTTGGCTTGAGATCTTTGTAATTTGGCATCATTTGGATCAACTTGCACACGGTATCATATTTTCCATCAAAGGCTCTTAGGATCTTCTTGATGATGAATTTGTCGGTCATTTCTTCACTTCCTAAGCCGGCAATCTCATTTGTGATGAGAGCAAGCCTAGAGTACATTTCAGCGACACCTTCACCATACTTCATTTTGAACTTGTCAAGTTGACTTTGAAGCACATCCAACTTGGATACCTTGACGGAGTTGGTACCTTCGTGCATATTAATCAAAGTATCCCAAATTTCCTTTGCATTCTCAAGACGACTGATTTTGTTGAATTCGTTGGGGGCACAATCCCTTGAAGAGGATATCGCAAGCTTGAGAATTGTATTGCAACATCTTCAATTCTTCCGCAGTAGCTTCACAGTTTGGTTCTCTCCCATCAAAGAATTCACCTTGCAAACCAATACACACAATAGCCCAAACGGTGGAGTTATGTCCAAGAACATGTATTTTCCTCTTACGCTTCCAACTAGCAAAATTAGTGTTGGAAATATGCCCTAGAGGCAATAATAAAAGGATTGTTATTATATTTCCTTGTTCATGATAATTGTCTTCTATTCATGCTATAATTGTATTATCCGGAAATCGTAATACACGTGTGAATACTTAGACCACAACATGTCCCTAGTGAGCCTCTAGTTGACTAGCTCGTTGATCAACGAATAGTCATGGTTTCCTGACTATGGACATTGGATGTCATTGATAACGGGATCACATCATTAGGAGAATGATGTGATGGACAAGACCCAATCCTAAGCATAGCACAAAGATCGTGTAGTTCGTTTGCTAGAGCTTTTCCAATGTCAAGTATCTTTTCCTTAGACCATGAGATCGCGTAACTCCCGGATACCGTAGGCGTGCTTTGGGTGTACCAAACGTCACAACGTAACTGGGTGGCCATAAAGGTGCACTACAGGTATCTCTGAAAGTGTCTGTTGGGTTGACACGGATCGAGACTGGGATTTGTCACTCCATATGACGGAGAGGTATCTCTGGGCCCACTCGGTAATGCATCATCATAATGAGATCAAAGTGACCAAGTGTCTGGTCACGGGATCGTGCATTACGGTACAAGTAAAGTGACTTGCAGGTAACAGGATTGAATGAGGTATTGGGATACCAACGATCGAATCTCGGGCAAGTAACGTACCGATTGACAAAGGGAATTGTATACGAGGTTGCTTAAATCCTCGACATCGTGGTTCATCCGATGAGATCATCGAGGAGTATGTGGGAGCCAACATGGGTATCCAGATCCCGCTGTTGGTTATTGACCAGAGAGCTGTCTCGGTCATGTCTGCATGTCTCCCGAACCCGTAGGGTCTACACACTTAAGGTTCGGTGACGCTAGGGTTGTATGAATATGAGTATGCAGCAAACCGAAAGTTGTTCGGAGTCCCGAATGAGATCCCGGACGTCACGAGGAGTTCCGGAATGTTCCAGAGGTAAAGAATTATATATAGGAAGTGCAGTTTCGGCCATCGGGAGAGTTTCGGGGGTCACCGGTATTGTACCGGGACCACCGGAAGGGTCCCGGGGGTCCACCAGTTGGGGCCACCTATCCCGGAGGGCCCCGTGGGCTGAAGTGGGAGGGGAACCAGCCCCTAGTGGGCTGGTGCGCCCCCCCTTGGCCCCCCCTGCGCCTAGGGTTGGAAACCCTAGGGTGGGGGGTGCCTCCACTTGCCTTGGGGGGCACTCCACCCCCGTGTCCGCCGCCCCCCTTGGGAGATCCCATCTCCAGGGCCGGCAGCCCTCCCAGGGGGGCCTATATAAAGGTGGGGGAGGGAGGGCAGCCGCACCCTGAAGTCTTGGTGCCTCCCTCTCCCCTGCTACACCTCCTCCTCCCGTAGTCGTTTGGCGAAGCCCTGCCGGAACCCTGCTGCATCCACCACCATGCCGTTGTGCTGCTGGATCTTCATCAACCTCTCCTTTCCCCTTGCTGGATCAAGAAGGAGGAGACGTCATGCTGACTGTACATGTGTTGAACGCGGAGGTGCCGTCCGTTCGGCGCTAGGATCTCCGGTGATTTGGATCACGACGAGAACAACTCCCTCAACCCCGTTCTCTTAAACGATTCCGCACGCGATCTACAAGGGTATGTAGATGCACTCCTCTCTCTTGTTGCTAGATGAACTCATAGATTGATCTTGGTGAACGTAGGAAAATTTTATTTTATGCAACGTTCCCCAACAATTAGTACCATCAAAGTAAGGACCTCTACGGTGGTAATTTCCCTCGCTAGACACCATACTCTCCTAGGTTGTGAAACCAAGGCTATGATCACCAAAGCTATGGAAATGAAGGAAAATGGATACCAAAGCTCTTATACCACTTGTAGGATCGAAAGTATGTCTAGAGGGGGGGTTGATTAGACTACTTGACCAAATAAAAGCTTATCCTTTTCCCAATTTTAGTTCTTGGCAATTATTAGCAACTTAGCACAAGTCAAGCAATCAACCTAACACATGCAATTCAAAGAGTATAGCAGCGGAATGTAAATCATTGCATATGAAGGTAAAGGGAGGAGTTTGGA
Source organism: Triticum aestivum (assembly GCF_018294505.1). NCBI lineage: Eukaryota > Viridiplantae > Streptophyta > Magnoliopsida > Poales > Poaceae > Triticum > Triticum aestivum. The sequence goes on along the minus strand of NC_057795.1, from coordinate 597,918,125 downwards.
GGGAGCAAACACAATTGTAGACATGGATATTTTTGGCATGGTTCTGATAGGTGGTGCTAACGTACATCCATGTTGATGGAGACTTCAACCCATGAAGGGTAACGGCTGCGCGAGTCCATGGAGGGTTGTACCCACGAAGGGTCCATGAAGAAGCAACCTTGTCTATTCCACCATGGCCATCGCCCACGAAGGACTTGCCTCACTAGGGTAGATCTTCACGAAGTAGGCGATCTCCTTGCCCTTACAAACTTCTTGGTTCAACTCCACAATCTTGACGGAGGCTCCCAAGCGACACCTAACCAATCTAGGAGACACCACTCTCCAAAAGGTAATAGATGGTGTGTTGATGATGAACTCCTTGCTCTTGTGATTCAAATGATAGCCTCCCCAACACTCAACTCTCTCTCACAGATTTGGCTATGGTGGAAAGATGATTTGAGTGGAAAGCAACTTTGGGAAGGCTAGAGATCAAGATTCATATGGTTGGATTGGAATATCTTGGTCTCAACACATGAGTATGTGGTTCTCTCTCAGAAAATGCGTAGTGGAAGTGTAGGTTTGTTCTGATGGTTCTCTCCATGAATGAAGAGTAGATGGAGGGGTATATATAGCCTCCACAAAAAATCTAACCGTTACACACAGATTCCCAAACTCGGTGGGACCGAATCATAAAACTCGGTCAGACTGATTTAGTTATAAATGTGAACATTGGGATTTTCGGTGGGACCAAAAAGATCAACTCGGTGGGACCGATGCGCTAGGGTTAGGGCATAACTTGATCTAGGTGAGACCGACCACATAAACTCGGTGGGACCAATTTTAGTAATTGGCAAACAGAGAGTTGGTCAGGCAAACTCGATGGGACCGATCCGCTTGTTTTGGTGAGACCGAAGCGTTACGAAAAGGAAACAGAGAGTTTGCATTGCGAACTCGGTGGGACCGATCGCTCATTTCGGTGAGACCGAAATGTTATGAAGGGAAACAGAGAGTTTGCAATCCCATCTCGGTGAGACCGAGATCCCTATCGGTGAGACCGAAGTGATTAGGGTTTGTGGCTATGGCTATGTCAAATGAACTCGGTGGCACCGGATAGATCAAATCGGTGAGGCCGAGTTTGACTTTTAGGTTTAGGACATATGTGGAAATGAGGAAGTGGTTGAGGGTTTTGGAGCATATCACTAAGCATTTTGAGCAAGTAATCCATTAAGCAACACCTCATCCATTTTTAATAGTATTGGCTTTCCTATAGACTCAATGTGATCTTGGATCACTTAAATAGAAAATGTAGAGTCTTGAGCTTGTTGCCAATATGTGTCCTTAGCATTTTGAGTGGTCCAAATCTCTAATCCATTCCATGCCAATCATTGAATGTTCTGAAATGATTATCTTGGAAGATCATTAGTTCACTGAGCTATATGTTGTTAAGAATTACCAAAACCACCCAGGGATTAGTTGCACTTTCAAAAACTCTCCTTTATGCTTTCCAAAAAATTCTACATCATTTCTGATCAACAATATGTCATTCACATATACTTATCAGAAAGGCTGTAGTGCTCCCACTAACTTTCTTGTAAATACAGGCTTCACCGCAAGTCTGTATAAAACTATATGCTTTGATCAACTCATCAAAGCGTATATTCCAATTCCGAGATGCTTGCACCAGTCCACAGGTGGATCGCTGGAGCTCGAACATTTTGTTAGCACCTTTAGGATTGACAAAAGCTTCTGTTTGTATCATATACAACTCTTCTTAGAGATATCCATTTGAAGGAATGCAGTTTTGACATCCATTTGCCAGATTTCATAAAATGTGGCAATTGCTAACATGATTCGGACGGACTTAAGCATCGCTACAGTTGAGAAAGTCTCATTGTAGTCAACCCCTTGAACTTTGTTGAAAACCTTTTGCGACAAGTCGAGTTTTGTATACAGCAACATTACCATCAGCCGGTCTTTTTCTTGAAGATCCATTTATTCTCTATGGGTCGCTGGTCATCGGGCAGATCCACCAAAGTCCACACTTTATTCTCATACATGGATCCTATCTCAGATTTCATGGCCTCAAGCCATTTATCGGAATCTGGGCTCATCATAGCTTCTTCATAGTTCATAGGTTCGTCATGGTCAAGCAAGATGACCTCCAGAATAGGATTACCATACCACTCTGGTGCGGATCGTGCTCTGTTTGACCTACGAGGTTCTGTAGCAACTTGATCTGAAGTTTCATGATCTTTATCATTAGCTTCCTCCCCAGTTGGTGTAGGCATCACGGGAACAGATTTCTCGGATGAGATACCTTCCAAATTGAGAGTAGGTACAATTACCTCATCAAGTTCTACTTTCCTGCCACTCACTTCTTTTGAGAGAAACTCCTTCTCTAGAAAGGTTCCATTCTTAGCAACAAAAATCTTGCCTTCAGACTTGTGGTAGAAGGTGTACCCAATTGTTTCCTTAGGGTATCCTATGAAGACGCACTTCTCCAATTTGGGTTCAAGCTTATTAGGCTGAAGCCTTTTGACATAAGCATCGCATCCCCAAACATTAAGAAATGATACTTAGGTTTGTTGCCAAACCACAGTTCATACGGTGTCGTCTCAACGGATTTTGACGGTGCCCAATTTAATGTGAATGCAGCTATCTCTAATGCATAACCCCAAAACGATAGTGGTAAATCGGTAAGAGACATCATACATCACACCATATCTAATAAAGTGCGGTCACAATGTTCGGACACACCATTACGCTGTGGTGTTCCAGGTGGCGTGAGCTATGAAACTATTCCACATGGTTTTGAATGAAGGCCAAACTCGTAACTCAAATATTCACCTCCATGATTAGATCGTAGAAACTTTATTTTCTTGTTATGATGATTCTCCACTTCACTCTGAAATTCTTTGAACTTTTCAAATGTTTTAGACTTGTGTTTCATTAACTAAATATACCCATATCTACTTAAATCATCTATGAAGGTCAGAAAATAATGATACCCGCCACGAGCCTCAACACTCATCAGACCGCATACATCGGTATGTAGTATTTCCAATAAGTCATTAGCTCGTTTCATTGTTCCGGAGAACGGAGTTTTAGTCATCTTGCCCATAAGGCACGGTTCACAAGTATTAAATGATTCATAATCAAGTGATTCCAAAAGTCCATCTGCATGGAGTTTCTTCAATGCACTTTACACCGATATGACCTAAACGGCAGTGCCACAAGTACGTTGCACTATCATTATCAACTTTGCATCTTTTGTCATCAATATGTGTATCAGATCAAGATTCAATAAACCATTAACATTGGGTGCATGACCATAGAAGGTTTTATTCATGTAAACAGAATCTTCTATATCTAAATAGGGGCACCCCACTGGCTGATTTTCCTGGATCCTTGTGAAGCCACGCCATCTGAATTGTTATAGCTGTCGATGTAGTGTAACTAAGCACTGCCAGCTGTTTGATCATAAGTGAACAAAATTACCGAGACTTGCCACCATGAAGTGGAAAATATCACTTCGTTCTTTCGAGCAGTCCTGCTCGCTGGCTGCCTCCTCCTAGCGCTATGACTCGATTTTTTGTTGGCTGGGCTGCAGCTGTACTCACGCGTAAGCCAATAACTGGGCTGCCAGGTCCAATAAAATTGTACGTGCCTGCCTTTGTCATTGGTCGAATCCCATGTAGGCTTGGCCAGGTTTTTGGTGCGTGGGGTGAGCCCATGTAATTGTAGTTGATCGACGCGACCGGGCTTCATCTTCATCGCTCCAACCTTGCTCGTTGCCGCTCTCTCTTCCAACTGACATGCTATTCACTCACGATATGAAACACCATCCATTAATGCACATGAAAGAAGAGGATTAATCACCCCTCACTATTTTGCCTTCAGTGCTAGATAAAACAAAGGGGCTCTTCTCCTCGACATTTGCTCTTCCACCCACCAAATCACATCTCTCTTCACCTTCTCTAGCAAATCTAACTCCTCTACCTCCCATTGCAAGAGTAACCGATGCAGCTGCTCCCCAAATCAGTGTCAGTGGCTTGATGGTTCTGCCTTGATATATACTGCACGTCCATTGCAGGTCTTGCCTCTCGAAATTAAACAAGGCGCCTAGCAGCAGTAGGTTGGAAGGATTCCAGGTGAGCGATTCTTGCTGCTGCCCATGTCTGATCTGTTAGTCACCTTGTTTGTGGAGCAAGAACAGAGATTGAGTGGTGGGTTTTTTTTTGCAGCCCAACAAAAACATAAAAAAGTTGCATTTTGGAAATAGATCTACTTTGCCTGATCCTTCGGGGAGAAGAGATCCTGGTCGTGATGAAGATGCCAGTGAACAAGCGCTGGAAGACGAAGGAATAATAAGAAGAGGACCAGTGACGAGGTACCAATTAAAGAGGTGGCAGGAATTTACCATGTACGTACTAGATAGTAGATACTAGATTCAATTTCATGTTTCTTTTGCATACAGTTACATCACTTGGTTACCTTTTTGAACCCTTCTGTTTACAAGATTGGGAAAAATTGATGTCCCATAATGTACTTCACAGGGTTTCGTTATTCGATGAGGTCATGATGTCCATGTGGACCACGCCACTGATCATCAGCACCTATTTTAGTCACTCAACTTAGAGCGGCAGGTATATATGTAACTTAACAGATGTTAGTTAGGTTCATGAGGTCCCATGAAATCTTCAATGATGTGGTATGATATCTATCTATTTCTCAATAACCATTTGATCGCTCATTTGAGAATTTTCTGCAGTTAGTGGTAACAAGTCCATTAGTTCATGTAGTAGTTCATATTCAATTTTGGAACAGAAAGAGTTTAATTATTTTATGATATGTATGTTCCTAATCTTTCTGTGGAGTTATAAAGGCTTAAAGTCTGACATACAAGAGCATGGCATTGTAGCCGGCTTGTATCTTCTACCTCGACGTTCCTGTCAAAGAGGTAAATACAGTCCAAAATTCATGATTTGCCATCATTCTTTAATTCCCGGTCCTTTTACAGTTCATCATCCATTGCTTGGGAAGCTTTTTTTATACCTCTATTATTGATTTAAATGTCCCATGTTCATCTTACTTAATTATAAACTTTGGTTACCTGACATTTTTTCAAGTCTGATGCATACATCCAAGAAGTTTGCAACTTTAAAAGTTTTTCGCCGCACTAAATCTCTACTGATACACTATCAAGTGTCTTATTCCTTCAATATATGGTTATATTCATCTTACATTCATGATTAAGGTCATCACTCTTTTGTATCAGCTACCCTATATCTCTCTAACAGTGGCATATATACGTGTCAAACTACTGCAGACATTGCCTTTCTGGCAGTAAAATTATTTTTATGGTTCCAGTCATTTGTTGTAGATGTACTTATATTCTAAAGATTTGGACAAATATCTCTCTGCAACAAATTATGCATAGTAACATAATTTGTATGTATAAATTGGGTTAGTACTAGAATAAACTTCGGATCATTGCAAGAGAAGTAAATGATTTTCGTATGAGTCAACATCTATATTTGTATAATCCACCAAGCTTGCTTAAGCTGATTATATTATTCATATATGTATATATTTGAACTTAGCAAAAAAATTCCACATGTTGTATTGTACCTGTTCTTAGATGACCAAGTTGTTATGGTCCTCCAAGTTGATCATTGCCCATCTATCTATATATTTATTGTTGGAACATTCTAAAGAGACTTTGCAGAACGATTACCTCACTACAATTGCTTCATTGATTGGACAAGCTTCCTGTAATTTGCATGACTGAAAGTATAAAACTAATATTTAAGTATGATGACAGTCACTTATACATTTTCCAACTGTTGTTTGTGTGACCTCACAAACATACTACTTAAGTGATTAGTTCATTTTCCTTTTATATCTTATCTACATTCTAAGAATGCACCTCATGAATGTTTACAATATGGCATACTAATATCCCGCAGCAATGCGCGGGGTATCACCTAGTAACAATTATTCTCTGTCTTAAATGAATAACTTTATTGCAATAAACATGATCTAATCATATTCATGCTCAACGCAAACACCAAATAACATTTATTTAGGTTCAACACTAATCCCAAAAGTATATGGAGTGTGCGATAATGATCATATCAATCTTGGAACCATTTCCAACACACATCGTCACTTCACCCTCAACTAGTGTCTATTTATTCTGCAACTCCTGTTTCGAGTTACTAATCTTAGCAACCAAACAAGTATCAAATACCCAGGGGCTACTACGAGCACTAGTAAGGTACACATCAATAACATGTATATCAAATATACCTTTGTTCACTTTGCCATCCCTCTTATCCGCCAAATATTTGGGGTAGTTCCGCTTCCAGTGACCATTTCCTTTCCAGTAGAAGCTCTTAGTTTTAGGCTTAGGTCTAGCTTTGGGCTTCTTCACGGGAGTGAAAACTTGCTTGCCATTCTTCTTGAAGTTCCCTTTCTTTCCCTTTGTACTTTTCTTGAAACTACTGGTCTTGTTTAATCATCAACACTTGATGCTCTTTCTTGATTTCTACCTTCATCGATTTCAGCATCACGAAGAGCTCGGGAATCGCTTTCGTCATCCCTTGCATAATATAGTTCATCATGAAGTTCCAGTAACTTGGTGATGGTGACTAGAGAACTCTGTCAATCACTATCTTATCTGGAAGATTAACTCCCACTTGATCCAAGTGATTGTAGTACCCAGACATTCTGAGCACATGCTCACTAGCTGAGCTATTCTCCTCCATCTTTTAGGCTAAGTACTTGTCAGAGGTCTCATACCTCTCGACACAGGCATGACTCTGAAATACCAATTTCATCTCTTGGAACATCTCATATGATCCGTGGCATTCAAACCGTCTTTGAAGCCCCGATTCTAAGCCGTAAAGCATGGCGCACTAAACTATCAAGTAGTCAACATATTGAGCTTGCCAAACGTAGGGAAGCTACAACGCGAGCTATTGATCTACAACATAATTTGCAAAATACTATCAAGACTAAGTTCATGATAAATTAAAGTTCAATTAATCATATTACTTAAGAACTCCCACTTAGATTGACATCCCTCAAGTCATCTAAATGATAAGTGATCCAAATCAACTAAACCATGTCCGATCATCACGTGATATGGAGTAGTCATCAATGGTGAACATCTCTATGTTGATCATATCCACTATATGATTCACGTTCGACCTTTCGGTCTCTGGTGTTCTGAGGCCATATCTGTATATGCTAGGCTCGTCAAGTTTAACCCGAGTATTCCACATGTGCAAAACTGGCTTGCACCCATTATATTTGAACGTAGAGCTTATCACACCCGATCATCACGTGGTGTCTCAGCACGAAGAACTTTTGCAATGGTGCATACTCGAGGAGAACACTCAGACCTTGAAATTTTAGTAAGGGATCATCTTATAATGCTACCGCCGTACTAAGCAAAATAAGATGCATAAAAGATAAACACCACATGAAATCAAAATATGTGACATGATATGGCCATCATCATCTTCTGCTCATGATCTCCATCACCGAAGCAACGTCATGATCTCCATCATCACCGGCTTGACACCTTGCTCTCCATCATAGCATCGTTGTCGTCTCGCCAACTATTGCCTCTATGATTATCGCTACCGCTTAGTGATAGAGTAAGGCAATTACATGGCGTTTGTATTTCATACAATAAAGCGACAACCATATGACTCCTGCCAGTTGCCAATATCTTTTACAAAACATGATCATCTCATACAACAACTTATATCACATCATATCTTGACCATATCACATCACAACATGCCCTGCAAAAACAAGTTAGACGTCATCTACTTTGTTTGTTGTAAGTTTTACGTGGCTGCTACGGGCTTCTAGCATCAACCGTACATACCTACAGCACAAAAACCACAACGGTTATGTATCAAGTTTGTTGTTTTAACCTTCACAAGGACCAACCACAGTCAAATTCGATTCAACTAAAGTTGGAGAAATAGACACCCGTCGGCCACCTTTGTGCAAAACTAGTTGCATGTCTATCAGTGGAACCGGTCTCATGAACGCGGTCATGTAAGCTTGGTCCGGGCCGCTTCATCTAACAATACCGTCTGATCAAAATAAGACATTGATGGTAAGCAGTATGACGATTACCGCCCACAACTCTTTATGTTCTACTCGTGCATATCATGTACGCATAGACCTCGCTCGGATGCCAATGTTGGGTAACATAGCATGTAATTTCAAAAAAAATTCTACGCTCACGCAAGATATATCTAGGAGATGCATAGCAACGAGAGGGGGAGATTGTGTCTATGTACCATCGTAGATCGAAAGTGGAAGCGTTACCTTAACGCGGTTGATGTAGTCGAACGTCTTGTTGAATCAATCGATCAAGTGCCGAATGTACGACACCACTGAGTTGTGCACACGTTCATCTCGATGACATCCCTCGAACTCTTGATCCAGCAGAGTGCCGATGGAGTAGACGAGTTCCGTTAGCATGACGGTGTGGTGATGGTGATATGATCCGCGCAGGGTTTCGCCTAAGCACTACGACAATATGACTAGAGGAGTAAACGGTGGAGGGGGGCACCACACATGGCTAAGACAATTGATATTCTTTGGGGTGCCCCTGCCCCCGGATATAAAGGACGAGAGGGGAGGAGGCCGGCTCTAGGGGTCGTGCCAAGGGGGGAGTCCTACTAGGACTCCCGGTCCTAGTCGGCTCCCCCCTTCCTTCCAACGGAGGGGGAAAAGGGAAAGAGAGGGAAAGGGAGAGGGAAAGGGGGGTCGTGCCCCCTCCCATGGTCCAATTCAGACTCCCCATGGGAGGGGCGCCACCTCCTCGTGGCCTGCCTCTCCTATTCCCTATGGCCCATATGGCCCATTAACTTTTCGGGGGGTTCCGGTAACCCCTCGGTACTCAAAAATAATAATACCCGAACCACTCCGGAACCATTTTGGTGTCCGGATATAACCTTCCAATATATCAATCTTTACCTCTCGACCATTTCGAGACTCCTCGTCATGTCCGTGATTGCATCCGGGACTCCGAACAACCTTCGGTCACCAAAACACATAACTCATATAATACATATCGTCATCGAACGTTAAGCGTGCGGACCCTACGGGTTCGAGAACTTTCTAGACATGACCGATACATCTCTCCGGTCAATAACCAATGGTGGAACCTGGATGCTCATATTGGTTCCCACATATTCTACGGAGATCTTTATCGGTCGAACCACAATGTCAACATACGTTATTCCCTTTGTCATCGTATGTTACTTGCCCGAGATTCGATTGTCAGTATCTTCATACCTAGTTCAATCTCGTTACCGGCAAGTCTCTTTACTCATTCCGTAGTGCATCATCTCGTAACTAACTCATTAGTCACATTGCTTGCAAGGTTTCATATGATGTGTATTACCGAGAGGGAGCAGAGATACCTCTCCGATACTCAGAGTGACAAATCCTAATCTCGATCTATGCCAACCCAACAAACACCTCTGGCTATACCTGTAGAGCATCTTTATAATCACCTAGTTACGTTGTGACGTTTGATAGCACACAAGACATTCCTCCGGTGCCCGGGAGTTGCATAATCTCATAGCCGGAGGAATACATATATGACATGAAGAAAGCTGTAACAATAAAACTGAACGATCATTATGCTAAGCTAACGGATGGGTCTTGTCCATCACATCATTCTCCTAATGATGTGATCCCGTTCATCAAATGACAAACATGTCCATGGCTAGGAAACTTAACCATCTTTGATCAACGAGCTAGCCAAGTAGAGGCATACCAGGGACACAGTGTTTTGTCTATGTATTCACACATGTACCAAGTTTCCGGTTAATATAACTAAATAATAAACATTTATCACGATATAAGGAAATATAAAATAACAACTTTATTATTGCCTCTAGGGCATATTTCCTTCAGTATAACCTTCCCAAAGATACCCAACATTTCATATAAGAGAAAGGGTTAGTCCATAATAACATTAGTGATAATAATCTTCTATCATAAATCGTAACCAATTTCTGATTTAGTTCTTTTCCTTCTAAGACCGACACTTGACCCATCCCTGATTGTGGTCCTTAACCATGGACACGACTATTCGAATAGGTATAACTCTGCAAAGGGTGTACTCTTTACCCACAAGTAAAGGATTTCTTTAGCTAGCACCAAGATGCTGACTAATTCTCATTACGGCCTCTGGGTTGAAAACACACCTGACCAGCACACACTAGTTTTTAACTCACCGAAGCCAGGAATCACCCAAGGCAACGATAGAGTGAAACTCTAAGTGGGAAGGCTTCTCACCTCCAATAGAATGGGATCAAAATACTTATAACACGCGCAAACAGGGGTGCTACCCCCTCGGTCTCAACCGGATACACCCATGCCCCCGGACCAAGTGACATGCCTACCATGGGCAATGGTATCTTTCAATGCAGCCTCTCTGTATAGTGTGTGCACAAAAAGGGTTAAAAACTTACTGAACCATACCCTACATGTGGTAGGGACAAGTGGCAGCACTGATCCAGTATGGGGGTTACCGGAACAAGACTCGATCTACGGTCGACTCAGGAGGTTTAAGTTTTTCTTGTAATGGTTAGCACAATGAATTTCTAGGTAATACCCCACAGGGTCACCACCTGGCATGTCCCAACATGCCATCATGAGTCATTCTTGTCACAACGAGATTTCGGTCTCACATTCACTTTTTCTCGTGACAAATCCCTTCATGCAGATTAGTCTGAACAAGCATATGCATGAGTTGCATGGTTATCAACCACATCCATATATATACCCCATGTGTGCGTGTCAACAATTACTTTAAAAATAATCCACACATGTATGAATGACAATATGCAAATTTTATTTGAATTATCATAATTATGATCAAACTATTATAGAAAGCAATCAACCAAGCAATCATCATATCAAGTGTTCAAGACGCTTGCCTCGAGCATGTAGAAGGGTTGAGTGCGCTCCAAAAGTTTTTTAAAAATCCTCTTTTCTCCATTTTTCCTATTTTCCAAAATATTGTAATTACCACATAATTCCAGAATAGTACTAAAAAGTGTTGTGTAATTTTTTGAAATAAATCCTAAAATAAACTAGATGAAATTTTAGGAATAATAGAAGAAGAATAAAGTCATTTGGAGTTGTGGTTTAAAAACTAGAGGCAGTCAAAGTTTAGTCAAATTCTATTTTTTCTAAAAAGGAAACGGTTTGAACTGAAATATGCTAACAAATGGAGAAAATGTACTTTCGGTAATACGCTTTCACTTAAGTCTGCATGGGGTGATGCGGTGTCATCGACAGCGGGTTCCGCGGCACCACCGTTCAGGTTAGACTGATCAGCCGCCCGCATCGTATCCTCCGGCAGAAGAAGGCAAGGGCTCCGACGATATTTACCAGATCGGAGGCACCCCTCTGCGAGCTGAGCTCACCATCAAGCTCAGGAGGTCCGGGCGGCCCCCCCGGTGTGCGGCACATCCTCCAGAGATCATGGGGTTGTTGGCGGTGAGCTCACCCGATGGACGGCGGCGTCGGGCGGAAGTGGAAGTGGAACTCCGCCCACAAACTCCGATCGGTGAAATTTACGGGTGGAATTTATTCCAGGTTGCTCGAGGAGTCTACTAGTGAAGAAATATTTGGTGGGGAGGCCGTGGTTGCGACAGAATCGTCGGAGAGGTTGTGGTGGCCGTGGCCACCGGAGGTGAGGAAGACGACCGCTCTGGTCGTTTTTGTTGGGCTCAATAAGCCATGGCCACGATCGAACGCGGTGAGCGCGTGTGCGAGCGCACGCAGACCGGGTCGAACACATCGGGATCGCAGTGGGGTGCGTGCGTAGGTGCGCGTGTGTGCGCGGGGTTGCGCGGTTCTGTTCGCGAGCGAAAAGGAGGGGTAGACCGCGTCAGGCGCGTGGGGTGGTCGTGGCGATCGCGTTCAGGCGCGATGCGCGAGCGCGGCCAGAGCGTGCGGGGCGTGGGGGAGTCGGGGAGCGAGTGGTGCGAGGCGAGGCCTGGCATGTCAGTGCTTGCAGGTATAAGACCCCAAATCCTCTCTGTAGCTCGTTGGCAGGTCGAGTTCGTGCTCGAGGTAAAGAACAAGTCGTACGTGCGGCTGGGGCATTCGTGCGCCGGAAAAACCACTTGTGCCCTGTGTTACCTCCTCATTTTCCTCCTTTCTTTGTTGGTTCGAGCCACACACACACACACACACAAAGAGAGAGAGAGAGAGAGAGAGAGAGCTCAGAGAGAGTAGGAGAGGTAGAGCTAGGGCAGGCTAGGGTTTAGGGTTTCGAGGCCAACAATTGGTATCAGAGCTTCAGGTTCAGCAGCTCGCCGGCAGCCATGGCATTGGTTCAACACGGCGGCGGCGCGGGCGGATCGGTGTCCATGATCATGCCAATGCTCTCGCCGAACAACTACACCGTGTGGGCGATCAAGGCACATGCGATCCTTGATGCTGACATGCTGTGGGAGGCGGCGGCGCCGGCGAACGACGCGGCGGTCAATGGAAAGAAGTGCAAGACGGAGAGGGCGACGATCCTGTCGGGGCTGCCAGAAGATGTGCTGCTGCAGGTGGCGGTGAAGCTCACTGCGAAGGAGTTATGGGACTCCCTCAAAGTGCGCTTCATCGGCGCCGAACGAGTGCACGTGGTGAGGAGGGCGACGCTGCGCGGCAAGCTAGATCAGGTGAATATGGAGGACGGCAAGTCGCTGGATGTCTACGCCGGGAGGCTGGCGGGCATGACGGTGTGGTTCGCGAGCCTGGGCGAGACATTGGGCGACATGGAGCTGGTGTAGAAGCTCATGGACACGGTGCCGGACCGGCTCTTCCCTGTCGTTGCCGGGATTGAGAAGTTCTGCGTGCTTGAGGGGTTGACGTACAACAAGGTGCTCGGGCGGCTGCGCGCATTTGACGAGCGTGTGTGGCGCCACGGGCAGAGCAGTGGCAAGTGGGCGGACGGCCAGCTTCTGTACACTGCGGCGCAATGGCGGGCACGGGAGCGACGTCAAGGTGGAGCTCGGGATGACGACGATGACGCGCACAGTGTGGCATCAGGCAGCGGTGGCAACAAGCATGGACGGTGCTACAAATGCGGAGAACGAGGCCATTTTAAGCGGGACTGCCCGGAGCTGCGGAAGGCGCCGGTGGCAGAGCCGGCTCTGCTGGTGGACGCCGGAGTCGAGGACGACAGACTCCTCTAGGCCACGGCTTAGGGGGAGTGTGTTGGGCTCAATAAGCTATGGCGATGATCAAACACGGTGAGCGCGTGTGCGAGCACGCGTAGACCGGTTCGAACACATCGAGATCGCGGCGGGGTGCGTGTTGGAAATATGCCCTAGAGGCAATAATAAAAGCATTATTATTATATTTCCTTGTTCATGATAATTGTCTTTATTCATGCTATAATTGTGTTATCCGAAAATCGTAATGCATGTGTGAATAACAGACACCAACATGTCCCTAGTGAGCCTCTAGTTGACTAGCTCGTTGATCAACAGATAGTCATGGTTTCCTGACTATGGACACTGGATGTCATTGATAACGAGATCACATCATTGGGAGAATGATGTGATGGACGAGACCCAATCCTAAACATAGCACAAGATCGTATAGTTCGTTTGCTAGAGTTTTGCAATGTCAAAGTATCTTTTCCTTAGACCATGAGATCGTGTAACTCCCGGATACCGTAGGAGTGCTTTGGGTATGCCAAACGTCACAACGTAACTGGGTGACTATAAAGGTAGACTACGGGTATCTCCGAAAGTGTCTGTTGGGTGACATGGATCAAGACTGGGATTTGTCACTCCGTATGACGGAGAGGTATCACTGGGCCCACTCGGTAATGCATCATCATAATGAGCTCAGAGTGACCAAGTGTCTGGTCACGGGATCATGCGTTACGGTACGAGTAAAGTGACTTGCCGGTAACGAGATTGAACGAGGTATTGGGATACCGACGATCGAATCTCGGGCAAGTAACATATCGATAGACAAAGGGGATAGCGTACGGGGTTGATTGAATCCTCGACATCGTGGTTCATCCGATGAGATCATCGTGGAGCATGTGGGAGCCAACATGGGTATCCAGATCCCGCTGTTGGTTATTGACCGGAGAGTCGTCTCGGTCATGTCTGCTTGTCTCTCGAACCCGTAGGGTCTACACACTTAAGGTTCAGTTACGCTAGGGTTGTAGGGATATGTATATGCAGTAACGCGAATGTTGTTCGGAGTCCCGGATGAGATCCTGGACGTCACGAGGAGTTCCGGAATGGTCCGGAGGTAAAGATTTATATATGGGAAGTCCTGTTTCGGGCATCGGGACAAGTTTCGGGGTTATCGGTATTGTACCGGGACCACCGGAAGGGTCCCGGGGGTCCACCGGGTGGGTCCACCTGTCCCGGGGGGCCACATGGGCTGTAAGGGGGTGCGCCTTGGCCTAATGGGCCAAGGGCACCAGCCCCACATAGGCCCATGCGCCTAGGGTTTAAGGGGCAAGAGTCCTAGGAGGGTAAGGCACCTCCTAGGTGCCTTGGGGGGGAGGGAAACCTCCCCTTGGCCGCCGGCCATAGGAGATTGGATCTCCTAGGCTGCGCACCACCCCCCTTGGCACCCCTATATATAGTGGGGGAGAGGAGGGATTTCATACCTGAACGCCTCGGCCTTTGGTTGCCTCCTTCTCCCTCCCCAACACCTCCTCAACCTCCATAGTGCTTAGCGAAGCTCTGCCGGAGTACTGCAGCTCCATCAACACCACGCCGTCGTGCTGCTGCTGGTGCCATCTCCCTCAACCTCTCCTCCCTCCCTTGCTGGATCAAGAAGGAGGAGACGTGGCTGTTCCGTACGTGTGTTGAACGCGGAGGTGCCGTCCGTTCGGCGCTGGTCATCGGTGATTTGGATCACGTCGAGTACGACTACATCATCACCGTTCTTTTGAACGCTTCCGCTCGCGATCTACAAAGGTATGTAGATGCATCTAATCACTCGTTGCTAGATGAACTCCTAGATGATCTTGGTGAAACGAGTAGGAAAATTTTTGTTTTCTGCAACGTTCCCCAACAGTGGTATCAGAGCTAGGTCTATGCGTAGTTCTTCTTGCGCGAGTAGAACACAATTTGTTGTGGGCGTAGATTTGTCAACTTTCTTGCCGTTACTAGTCCTTTCTTGCTTCAGCGGTATTGTGGGATGAAGCGGCCCGGACCAACCTTACACGTACGCTTACGTGAGACCGGTTCCACCGACTAACATGCACTAGTTGCATAAGGTGGCTGGCGGGTGTCTGTCTCTCCTACTTTAGTTGGAGCGGAATCGATGAACAGGGTCCTTATGAAGGGTAAATAGAAGTTGACAAATCACGTTGTGGCTTTAACGTAGGTAAGAAAACGTTCTTGCTAGAACCCTATTTCAGCCACGTAAAACTTGCAACAACAATTAGAGGACGTCTAACTTGTTTTTGCAGCAAGTGGTTTGTGATATGATATGGCCAAAGTTGTGATGAATGATGAATGATCTATATGTGATGTATGAGATGTTCATGCTATTGTAATAGGATTCACGACTTGCATGTCGATGAGTATGACAACCGGCAGGAGCCATAGGAGTTGTCTTTATTCTTTTATATGACCTGCGTGTCATCAAGAAACGCCATGTAAATTACTTTACTTTATTGCTAAACGCGTTAGCCATAGTAGTAGAAGTAATAGTTGGCGAGCAACTTCATGGAGACACGATGATGGAGATCATGATGATGGAGATCATGGTGTCAAGCCGGTGACAAGATGATCATGGAGCCCCAAGATGGAGATCAAAGGAGCTATGTGATATTGGCCATATCATGTCACGTTTATTATTTGATTGCATGTGATGTTTATCATGTTTTGCATCTTGTTTACTTAGAACGACGGTAGTAAATAAGATGATCCCTCACAATAATTTCAAGAAGTGTTCCCCCTAACTGTGCACCGTTGCGACAGTTCGCTGTTTCAAAACACCACGTGATGATCAGGTGTTTTATTCAGACGTTCACATACAACGGGTGTAAGACAGATTTACACATGCAAACACTTAGGTTGACTTGACGAGCCTAGCATGTACAGACATGGCCTCGGAACACAGAAGACCGAAAGGTCGAGCATGAGTCGTATAGAAGATACGATCAACATGAAGATGTTCACCGATGTTGACTAGTCCGTCTCACGTGATGATCGGACACGGTCTAGTTTAACTCGGATCATGTAATACTTAGATGACCAGAGGGATGTCTAATCTAAGTGGGAGTTCACTAATAATTTGATTAGTTGAACTTAATTATCATGAACTTAGTCTAAAATCTTTGCAATATGTCTTGTAGATCAAATGGCCAACGTAGTCCTCAACTTCAACGCGTTCCTAGAGAAAACTAAGCTGAAAGACGATGGCAGCAACTATACGGACTGGGTCCGGAACCTGAGGATCATCCTCATAGCTGCCAAGAAAGATTATGTCCTACAAGCACCGCTTGGTGACGCACCCGTTCTCCCTGCAGAACAAGATGTTATGAACGCTTGGCAGGCACATTTCGATGACTACTCCCTCGTTCAGTGCGGCATGCTTTACAGCCTAGAGCCGGGGCTCCAAAAGCGTTTTGAGAGACATGGAGCATATGAGATGTTCGAAGAGCTGAAAATGGTTTTCCAAGCTCATGCCCGGGTCGAGAGATATGAAGTCTCCGACAAATTCTTTAGCTGTAAGATGGAGGAAAACAGTTCTGTCAGTGAGCATATACTCACTATGTCTGGGTTGCATAACCGCTTGACTCAGCTGGGAGTTAATCTCCCGGATGATGCGGTCATTGACAGAATCCTCCAGTCGCTTCCACCAAGCTACAAGAGCTTTGTGATGAACTTCAATATGCAGGGGATGGAAAAGACCATTCCTGAAGTATTTGCTATGCTGAAATCAGCAGAGGTAGAAGTCAGAAAGGAACATCAAGTGTTGATGGTCAATAAAACCACTAAGTTCAAGAAAGGCAAGGGTAAAAAGAACTTCAAGAAGGACGGCAAGGAGGTTGCCGCGCCCGGCAAGCAAGCTGCTGGGAAGAAGCCAAAGAATGGACCCAAGCCCGAGACTGAGTGCTTTTATTGCAAGGGAAGCGGTCACTGGAAGCGGAACTGCCCTAAGTACTTAGCGGATAAGAAGGCCGGCAAAACAAAAGGTATATGT
The DNA here is from genome assembly GCF_018294505.1 of Triticum aestivum. Taxonomy (NCBI): domain Eukaryota; kingdom Viridiplantae; phylum Streptophyta; class Magnoliopsida; order Poales; family Poaceae; genus Triticum; species Triticum aestivum. The sequence continues at coordinate 597,900,905 of NC_057795.1, read as the reverse complement.
GATATACATGTAATTGATGTGTACCTTACTAGTGCCCGTAGTAGCTCCTGGGTATTTGATACCGGTGCAGTTGCTCACATTTGTAACTCAAAGCAGGGGCTGCGGAATAAGCGGAAACTGGCAAAGGACGAGGTGACGATGCGCGTCGGGAATGGTTCCAAGGTCAATGTGATCGCCGTCGGCACGCTACCTCTGCATCTCCCTTCGGGATTAGTTTTAAACCTTAATAATTGTTATTTAGTGCCAGCTTTGAGCATGAACATTGTATCGGGATCTCGTTTAATTCGAGATGGCTACTCTTTTAAATCTGAGAATAATGGTTGTTCCATTTTTATGAGAGATATGTTTTATGGTCATGCTCCTATGGTGAATGGTTTATTCCTTATGAATCTCGAACGTGATGCTACACATATTCATAATGTGAGTACCAAAAGAAGTAAGGTTGATAATGATAGTCCCACATACTTGTGGCACTGCCGCCTTGGTCACATAGGTGTTAAACGCATGAAGAAGCTCCATGCTGATGGACTTTTAGAGTCTCTTGATTATGAATCATTTGACACGTGCGAACCATGCCTTATGGGTAAAATGACCAAGACTCCGTTCTCAGGAACAATGGAGCGAGCAACTGACTTATTGGAAATCATACATACTGATGTGTGCGGTCCGATGAGTGTTGAGGCTCGCGGTGGCTATCGTTATGTTCTCACCCTCACTGATGATTTAAGTAGGTATGGGTATATCTACTTAATGAAACACAAGTCTGAAACCTTTGAAAAGTTCAAGGAATTTCAGAGTGAGGTTGAAAATCAACGTGACAGGAAAATCAAGTTTCTACGATCAGATCGTGGAGGAGAATACTTGAGTCACGAGTTTGGGGCACACTTAAGAAAATGTGGAATAGTTTCACAACTCACGCCGCCTGGAACACCTCAGCGTAATGGTGTGTCCGAACGTCGTAATCGCACTCTGTTAGATATGGTGCGATCTATGATGTCTCTTACCGATTTACCGCTTTCTTTTTGGGGCTATGCTTTAGAGACTGCCGCATTCACTTTAAATAGGGCTCCGTCGAAATCCGTTGAGACGACACCGTATGAATTATGGTTTGGGAAGAAACCTAAGCTGTCATTTCTAAAAGTTTGGGGATGCGATGCTTATGTCAAGAAACTTCAACCTGAAAAGCTCGAACCCAAATCGGAAAAATGCGTCTTCATAGGGTACCCAAAAGAAACTATTGGGTACACCTTCTACCTTAGATCCGAAGGCAAGATCTTTGTTGCCAAGAATGGGTCCTTTCTGGAGAAAGAATTTCTCTCGAAAGAAGTAAGTGGGAGGAAAGTAGAGCTTGATGAAGTATTACCTCTTGAACCGGAAAATGGCGCAACTCAAGAAAATGTTCCTGAGGTGCCTGCACCGACTAGAGAGGAAGTTAATGAAAATGATCAAGATACTTCTGATCAAGCCCCTACTGAAATCCGAAGGTCCACAAGGACACGTTCCGCACCAGAGTGGTACGGCAACCCTGTCTTGGAAATCATGTTGTTAGACAACGGTGAACCTTCGAACTATGAAGAAGCGATGGCGGGACCGGATTCCGACAAATGGCTGGAAGCCATGAAATCCGAGATAGGATCCATGTATGAAAACAAAGTATGGACTTTGACTGACTTGCCCGTTGAGCGGCGAGCCATAGAAAATAAATGGATCTTTAAGAGGAAGACAGACGCGGATGGTAATGTGACCATCTATAAAGCTCGTCTTGTCGCTAAGGGTTATCGACAAGTTCAAGGGGTTGACTACGATGAGACTTTCTCACCGATAGCGAAGCTGAAGTCCGTCCGAATCATGTTAGCAATTGCTGCATTCTATGATTACGAAATATGGCAAATGGACGTCAAAACGGCATTCCTTAATGGTTTCCTTAAGGAAGAATTGTATATGATGCAGCCGGAAGGTTTTGTCGATCCTAAGAATGCTGACAAAGTGTGCAAGCTCCAACGCTCGATTTATGGGCTGGTGCAAGCATCTCGGAGTTGGAACATTCGCTTTGATGAGATGATCAAAGCGTTTGGGTTTACACAGACTTATGGAGAAGCCTTCGTTTACAAGAAAGTGAGTGGGAGCTCTGTAGCATTTCTCATATTATATGTAGATGACATACTTTTGATGGGAAATGATATAGAACTCTTGGACAACATCAAGGCCTACTTGAATAAAAGTTTTTCAATGAAGGACCTTGGAGAAGCTGCTTATATATTAGGCATCAAAATCTATAGAGATAGATCAAGACGCCTCATAGGTCTTTCACAAAGCACATACCTTGATAAGATATTGAAAAAGTTCAATATGGATCAATCCAAGAAGGGGTTCTTGCCTGTGTTGCAAGGTATGAAATTGAGCTCAGCTCAATGTCCGACCACGGCAGAAGATATAGAAGAGATGAGCGTCATCCCCTATGCCTCAGCCATAGGTTCTATTATGTATGCCATGCTGTGTACCAGACCTGATGTAAACCTTGCCGTAAGTTTGGTAGGAAGGTACCAAAGTAATCCCGGCAAGGAACACTGGACAGCGGTCAAGAATATCCTGAAGTACCTGAAAAGGACTAAGGAAATGTTTCTCGTTTATGGAGGTGACGAAGAGCTCGTCGTAAAGGGTTACGTCGACGCTAGCTTCGACACAGATCTGGATGACTCTAAGTCACAAACCGGATACGTGTATATTTTGAATGGTGGGGCAGTGAGCTGGTGCAGTTGCAAGCAAAGCGTCGTGGCGGGATCTACATGTGAAGCGGAGTACATGGCAGCCTTGGAGGCAGCACATGAAGCAATATGGGTGAAGGAGTTCATCACCGACCTAGGAGTCATACCCAATGCGTCGGGGCCGATCAAGCTCTTCTGTGACAACACTGGAGCTATTGCACTTGCCAAGGAGCCCAGGTTTCACAAGAAGACAAGGCACATCAAGCGTCGCTTCAACTCCATTCGTGAAAATGTTCAAGATGGAGACATAGAGATTTGTAAAGTACATACGAACCTGAATGTAGCAGATCCGTTGACTAAACCTCTCCCTAGAGCAAAACATGATCAACACCAGAATTCCATGGGTGTTTGATTCATCACAATGTAACTAGATTATTGACTCTAGTGCAAGTGGGAGACTGTTGGAAATATGCCCTAGAGGCAATAATAAAAGCATTATTATTATATTTCCTTGTTCATGATAATTGTCTTTATTCATGCTATAATTGTGTTATCCGGAAATCGTAATGCATGTGTGAATAACAGACACCAACATGTCCCTAGTGAGCCTCTAGTTGACTAGCTCGTTGATCAACAGATAGTCATGGTTTCCTGACTATGGACACTGGATGTCATTGATAACGAGATCACATCATTGGGAGAATGATGTGATGGACGAGACCCAATCCTAAACATAGCACAAGATCGTATAGTTCGTTTGCTAGAGTTTTGCAATGTCAAAGTATCTTTTCCTTAGACCATGAGATCGTGTAACTCCCGGATACCGTAGGAGTGCTTTGGGTATGCCAAACGTCACAACGTAACTGGGTGACTATAAAGGTAGACTACGGGTATCTCCGAAAGTGTCTGTTGGGTGACATGGATCAAGACTGGGATTTGTCACTCCGTATGATGGAGAGGTATCACTGGGCCCACTCGGTAATGCATCATCATAATGAGCTCAGAGTGACCAAGTGTCTGGTCACGGGATCATGCGTTACGGTACGAGTAAAGTGACTTGCCGGTAACGAGATTGAACGAGGTATTGGGATACCGACGATCGAATCTCGGGCAAGTAACATATCGATAGACAAAGGGAATAGCGTACGGGGTTGATTGAATCCTCGACATCGTGGTTCATCCGATGAGATCATCGTGGAGCATGTGGGAGCCAACATGGGTATCCAGATCCTGCTGTTGGTTATTGACCGGAGAGTCGTCTCGGTCATGTCTGCTTGTCTCTCGAACCCGTAGGGTCTACACACTTAAGGTTCAGTTACGCTAGGGTTGTAGGGATATGTATATGCAGTAACCCGAATGTTGTTCGGAGTCCCGGATGAGATCCCGGACGTCACGAGGAGTTCCGGAATGGTCTGGAGGTAAAGATTTATATATGGGAAGTCCTGTTTCGGGCATTGGGACAAGTTTCGGGGTTATCGGTATTGTACCGGGACCACCGGAAGGGTCCCGGGGGTCCACCGGGTGGGTCCACCTGTCCCGGGGGGCCACATGGGCTGTAAGGGGGTGCGCCTTGGCCTAATGGGCCAAGGGCACCAGCCCCACATAGGCCCATGCGCCTAGGGTTTAAGGGGCAAGAGTCCTAGGAGGGTAAGGCACCTCCTAGGTGCCTTGGGGGGGAGGGAAACCTCCCCTTGGCCGCCGGCCATAGGAGATTGGATCTCCTAGGCTGCGCACCACCCCCCCTTGGCACCCCTATATATAGTGGGGGAGAGGAGGGACTTCATACCTGAACGCCTCGGCCTTTGGTTGCCTCCTTCTCCCTCCCCAACACCTCCTCAACCTCCATAGTGCTTAGCGAAGCTCTGCCGGAGTACTGCAGCTCCATCAACACCACGCCGTCGTGCTGCTGCTGGTGCCATCTCCCTCAACCTCTCCTCCCTCCCTTGCTGGATCAAGAAGGAGGAGACGTGGCTGTTCCGTACGTGTGTTGAACGCGGAGGTGCCGTCCGTTCGGCGCTGGTCATCGGTGATTTGGATCACGTCGAGTACGACTACATCATCACCGTTCTTTTGAACGCTTCCGCTCGCGATCTACAAAGGTATGTAGATGCATCTAATCACTCGTTGCTAGATGAACTCCTAGATGATCTTGGTGAAACGAGTAGGAAAATTTTTGTTTTCTGCAATGTTCCCCAACAGTGCGTGCATAGGTGTGCGTGTGTGAGTGCGTGAGCCAGCGCGTGTGTGCGCGGGGCCGCGTGGTTCTGTTAGCAAGCAAAAAGGAGGGGTAGTCCGTGTCGGGTGCGCGGGGTGGCCATGGCGATTGCGTTCCGGCGCGATGCGCGGGCGCGGCCAGAGCGCGCGGGACGTGGGGGAGTGGGGGAGCGAGTGGGTATGAGGCGAGGCCTGGCATGTCAGTGTTCGCAGGTATAAGACCCCAAATCCTCTCTGTAGCTTGTTGGCAGGTCGAGTTTGTGCTCGAGGTAAAGAACAAGCCGTACGTGCGGCTGGGGTGTTCGTGCGCCGAAAAAACCACCTGTGCCCTGTGTTTCCTCGTCCTTCTTCCTCCTTTCTTCGTTGGTTTGAGCCACACACACACACACACACACACAGAGAGAGAGAGAGAGAGAGAGAGAGAGAGAGCTCAGAGAGAGTAGGAGAGGTAGAGCTAGGGCAGGCTAGGGTTTAGGGTTTCGGCACCAACAGTTTTTGCTCCTACGGGAGGCTTACAGAGGAAGAAGGGATTGTGGTGAAGTGCGTAGCGAGCTCGAGGTGGCATTATATAGCCGGAGAAGGTCGGTTACGCGACGCCCGAAGATAAGCATGGCGGTGGTGGCCATTACGGCGGCAGGTGAGGCCGTTCAGGTTGGTGGATGGTCGGTGTGGATGGCGGCGTCTCGCAATGATGGCAGGGCGCATTGGTTGGCTCGAAGACCACGCGCCTTGGAAGGTGCCGTCCCGAGCTGACTGCGGCGGCGGCCATAAATGGCAAACGAGGACGGTGGCGAGGTAGACGAGGTCGGTATGTGGACGGCGGAGGTAGGCGAGGGCGGTGGCAGCGGTAGTTACGCACGGGAGGAGCTTGGTGGCTCGGGGCGCGCCATGCTGGTTGGGCGTTGGCATAGCCAAGACGGTAACCATGGGCGGCGGGCATGGATGGTGGAGGGCGGCGCGAGGAGACGAGGGGAGGTGTCGGAGAGATGCATGTGTGCCTTGCGAAGCAGGATGGAGTGGGGTGCAGGCAGGGGAGGTAACAGGAGCTCAGTGCCGACGCGTGCCTTGGACACGCACGAAACGTGCTCGACGAATTGCCAATGTACCTCAGGGTGGTTTTCTGCTGCTGATATTTTGTAGGATGGTGTTTGTTTGCAATCGAGAGATGATGGTCAAGTTGGTTTTGCAAAACAATCTAGAGCCAAGTGCAAGTTCAGCAAATTACCAAATATCGGCCATGCCCACAAGCTGTTCGACAGAATGCTAGGGCTAGCTAGAAACTTCTGTTGGACCTGAGATTTGGTAGTATGAAGTCTCATTGGATGGTAGTTATGATGGTAAGGTTGGTTTGCCAGAAGGAAAAACTTGTTAGCTGGAAAAAAGTCATAGAATGTGAGGAATCCCAAAGAAAGATTTTTCTTTTCTGAATTATAATTATTCAGTCAATTCAAATAAGGTGTATCTTGTTCAACCCAATAAATAGAGCTGGGGTTATAGTTAAAGCAACGAGTAAAAAACCAAAATAACTAGTTAATGTAAGCATGAAAGAGTTAAATTACAGCAACTTTTATTGAAATGGACTTCTGGACCCTAACTTGGAGGAATAATTTGGTGGACATCGAAGATGCAAATGTGGCCGATGTCCTGGACTTAAGGGTTTGGTTGGAGGTACTACAAGGTGGAAAAGCTTCAGAATTTTTGGAGTAAGGAAAACTAGGGTTGTACTTATAATGTAAGGATGGGACATAACTGAAAAGAAGATGTTTTGCTCAAAATTTCCAAAAGACCAAGGTGAGTTTTTACATAAAAGTGATCAATAGGCATCAGAGGACCTCTCATAATTTTGTGGCATTAAATAAAAATTTATTTGAAATAGTTATAGTGCATCAGGAGCATTTAAAAGTCAGAAAAGGTTATTAAAAGATTTAGTTTGGGAAATTTTATTATTAAGATTATTTCCCACTGAATTTTAAAATTTAAAAGAAATGAATTTAAGAAAACTTTCGAAAACCACAATATTTTCAAAAGTTTTACATGGAGGGAAGGATTTTTGAAAACAGAAAAGGTTCTGAAATAAATAAAAGACCTAATATAATTCAAAATTTTCTTTCTATCCAAAATTTTACTTCATAAAAACACGGTTAAATTTTTGGGTTGTTACAAAATGTACCCCGCTTAAGAAAATCTCGTCTTCGAGATTTGTTAAGGTCCAAGGAACTGGATGCAAATCACAAATAACAAGCAATCATGCACAAGGCAACAACACAAAAGGCACATCATTCAATCAAGCACTACACACTACTACAAACATACACATGACAGTCTATGACACAAAGGTGGGATCTGCAGGGCAATAGGGTTACTAAGGACTCGACAACTACTCTGGTGGACTCAGTCCACTTTGTCGACATGCAGGCGAGCGCGTCTCATGGACGTCGAGGTTTCTCCGGGGGCTTCAACATCGGAGTTGGCTGGAGTAGAATGAGGAGCTATAGGACCCACAGGTGTACTGGCTACAATCCCGTTAGAGAAAATCCCCAAGAGGCGACGCAGTTCTTCCGGGAAAACGAATGCATTCCCGGGATGGACAACAGGGGCAGACCTTGAGGGCTCGATTGGTCTCCCAAACAGCACTATCGGGGTGTCAGTGGCGGGTGCAGTTTCATTTCTCACTAGGGGCAGAAGAGCAAGTGTCTTGCGGGTCACAATCAGATCAAGGGTGACCTGATCGAAGAGTGCCTCTTGCACTCTCAAGTAGCGCACTAGATGTACCAGGGATGGGTCCGACTCTTGGTCTCCGTTGGTGACTTCAGTCGGGCTACCATAGCCATCATGACTAGGGTAGTGGAGGAAAGGACGGATGTTAACCCTTGGCGAACAATGCCGGAGTTGAACTATAGCCTCTCGGGCTGCAAGCTGGATGGCTTGGGGCTCGTCGGAAGTCATCCTTTCGGTAAGGGGCGTTCTGCTGTGGTACCCCTCCCGTAGATGTGCACCGTGGCCCATAAGCGGCATCACTCGTGTGCTCTTGGTACACAACATATTCCGGGGTTCGTCTATGCCAAAAGCACGACGAGTGAGATTGGTGAGGATGACTACAAAATCTCGAAGCTCAGATGCGGTGGTCTCATTGCGGACGATGGGAACATACATCTTGCTGGTTTGGATATAAGAATGGAAATGAAGGCTCAGGTCTGTTGTGTTGAGGCAAGGCTTCCTTTATAGGCCAATGGATCCTTCCATTGCATGCTTGTGGATAGGACAACTCAGGTGTCGGCCATGGGTTGGGTTGATAGGTTGGGCACCGATTGTCAATAAGATGTCGGTTGGCCACTATGCAGTCTATTGGATAGGATGGGCTTGAGTATGGATAGGAAAGGACTTGGATGGTGTAGAAACCTAGGGATAGCGACCAGGCTAAGATAGGATTAGCCAATGGTCAGCCTGGCTCTGATACGAAGGTTGTCAGGGCTGGTTTTTTGGGACATTAAATCCGAAAAATGACCCTTATGTCATCATCAACCCCAGGATTACTGTTGCTGGTGGACACTACCTTGATACAGAATTCCAAGCAGTTACAAGAATTTGAGTGCAAGACCATAAAGGTCAATGGAGTATGACAAGGATCTCTAGTGGTGGATGACAAAAGCGGCTCATGGATCTCCACGTTGATGGGACCCCATTCCCATATCAACAGCTGACCTGGGTAACTTCTACCTCGTGTGGCCGCTAGCTCCAATTCCTAGGTTGTGGGGTTCTTCTTGGTGCTCCTCTCCAAATCATGATCTGCCCAAGACAATAGCCAAGGACAAGCGAGTGAGTACGTTTGAATGTACTCGCAAACATCAGGAATAAAAGATATAATAAAAGCACGCAGAATGCATACAATAAATTTTAAACATATTCATCAATTTATTTGATATGGCACGAGTTTTAATGTAATCATGTAGAGTAATATAATTGCATAGAAACTACAGGTTAGCCTAATGATATTGGCAAAGTATAAGTAATCATGTTATACCAAAATTTTAAAGTCGATTTCAGAAAGTAGAACCATTTCGAAAGAACCCAAGAGAAAAAATCTATAAAAGAATTCCATAGTTGGGCGTCTTCGCGACGCCACACAAAGGGCTTTACTCCAAATGAAATCAAAGGCAAGGTAAATTCTAGGCGGTAGAACCGCCTGGTGAATTTCAAAAGAAAATAATATGCGCGTCAGTCGGGCGCCTGAAGCAACGCCTCGAAAGGTCTTGAAATTAAATGCCACAGTCGACTGTCTGAAGCGACACCTCATAAAGGGCTTATAAGAAAATAAAAATACGAGTATCCAGGTGGTATAACCTTCCCAAAGATACCCTACATTTCATATAAGAGAAAGGGTTAGTCCATAATAACATTAGTTATAATATATATATATATACCTACTAATAAAGCAAGATGCGTTTCACAAATTTTTTCATCCATTCACCTCCATTTTTTTCTATCTGAAGTGGTACTAAATTCTTATGCGTTTGTCTACTAGAAAAAGAATTTTCATACATGGGCCGCGCACTATGGCCCAGCGAAGCCAGCCCACTTATTTTTCTGCCCACGTAGCTGAGAAAACTCTATTCTCCGCACTGTGCGGCAAATAGTCGGAGTTTCGCACAGAACAACCAATAGTGGGCTGACCCATTTTTCTTTTTTCCTTTGTTTTACTTCTATTTTTATTCTCCTTTCCATATCTCTTTTTTTTCTTCCAAGTTTATTTTTCATTTAGAATTGAGTTGGTAAATTTAAAATTCTCAAAAAATGTTCAGAATATTTTTTTTTGAAAAATGTTCAGAATTCCAAAGTTTTGTTGATAGTTTGATTCGGAAGTTGCAAAAAGTTTCCCAATTTTTCAAAAATATGTATTATTTTTCAAAATTATTTGAGTTTTCTAAAATGAAAATTTCATTTAAAAAATGCTCCAAATTCCAATAATATTCTTGTTTCAGAGAAATTTTAAAATAAAAAATTATGTTCATGTATAAAAGATACACATTTTCTAGAAATCTTATAAAGTTTCAACACATGTTCCCGTTTTAAAAAAATGTTCACTAATTCAAATAATGTTCATCTTTTTATAAAAAAAAGTCGGTGTTTTCAGAAAATGTTTGTGAATTTTACAAGATGTTCTCTTTCATATTTTGTTCGCATTTTTTCGAAAGTGTACATAATTTTCAAAAAACTGTTCAAGATTTGAAAACAAATCATCTTTCCTATAATATTCAGAAACTTCATTCCTTAAAATCCCCTCGATTGAAAGGATTGGAAGGAAGAGTAGATTGAATAACTCATGGGTCTTCTCTGATTACAATGACGTAACAAAACTCTTAAATGCCCTCGATCAATGAATGAAAAAATAACGGATTGATTCCTTCACACGCGGCGAAACTGATAAGTTAAATGTTTCTTTTTCGTGTGCACACAGGGTTTTGCTTGCACATATAATTCTTGTTGACTTTAAATGCATACTATTTTATCTCCCGTCATAAAGCACAGGCATATGTGGTAGTCTTCTGATTTAGCTCTTTTCCTCCGAAGACCGACACTTGACCCATAACAAACTATAGTCCTTAACCGTGGACACGGCTATTTGAATAGGTATAGCTCTGCAGAGAGTGTACTTTTTACCCATGATTAAAGGATTTCTTTAGCCAGCTCCGAGACGCTAACTAATTCCCATTATGGCCTTTGGGTTGAAAACACACCTAACCAGCACACACCAGTTTTAACTCGCCAAAGCCAGGAATCACCCAAGGCAATGATAGAGTGAAACTCTAAGTGGGAAGGCTTCTCACCTCCAATAGCATGGGATCACAATACTTATAACACGCGCAAACAGGGGTGCTACCCCTTTGGTCTCAACCGGATACACCCATGCCCCCGGACCAAGTGACATCCTACCATGAGCCAATGATATCTTTCATTGTGGCCTCTCTGTACGGGGTGTGCACTGAAAGGGGTTAACAATACTGAACCGTGCCCTAACTGTGGCAGGGACGAGTGGCAACACCGATCCAGTATGGAGGTAACCGGAACAAGACTCGATCTACGGTTAACTCAGGACGTTTAAGTTTTTCCTAAAGTGGTTAGCATAATGAATTTCTTGGTAATACCCCACATCACCACCTGGCATGTCCCAACATGCCATCAACAGTCGTTCTCGTCACAACAAGATTTCCGTCTCACAGTCACTTTTTATCGTGACAAATTCCTTCCTACAGATTAGTCCGAACAAGCATATGCATGAGTTGCATGGTTATCAACCACATCCATATATATTCCTCATGTGTGCATGTCAACAATTACTTTAAAAATAATCCACACATGTATGAATGACAATATGCAAATTTTATTTGAATTATCATAATTATGATCAAACTATTCTAGCAAGCAATCAACCAAGGAAACATCATATCAAGTGTTCAAGATGCTTGCCTTGAGCATGTAGAAGGGTTGAGTGCACTCCCAAAACTTATGAAAATCCTCGTTCCTCCAATTTTAATATTTCCCAAAATAGTGTAATTACCACATAATACCAAAACAGTACTAAAATGTGTTGTGGAATTTTTGAAATAAATCCTAAAATAAATAGATGAAATTTGAGGAATAACAAAAAAAGAATCAAGTCATTGGTAGTTGTGTTTTAAAAACTATAGACAGCAAAAGTTTAGTCAAATTCTGATATTTAATTAAAATCTAAAAATAAAATGGTTCGAACTGTAATACGCTAACCGGCGGAGAAAACATACTTCTGGGAATACGCTTCCACTTAAGTCAGCATGGGGTGACGTGGTGTCACCGACAGCGGGTCCAGTGGGCCCACAATCAGGTTTGACTGGTTAGGCGCTCGCGTCGTCTCCTCCGGCAGAACAGGGCGAGGGCTCCGACGATATTTGCCGGTGATTGGAGGTGCCCCTCGGCGAGCTGAGCTCACCATCGAGCTCAGGAGGTCCGGGCGGTCCCCCGGTGTGCGGCAATCCTCCAGAGATCATGGGGTTGCCGGCGGCGAGCTCACCCGACAGACAGCGGCGTCGGGCGGAAGTGGAACTCCGCCCACAAACTTCGTTCGGTGAAATTTACAGGTGGAATTTATTCTAGGTTACTCGAGGAGTCTACTAGTGAAGAAATATTTGGTGGGGAGGCCGTGGTTGCGACGGAATCGTCGGAAAGGTTGCGGCGGCCGTGGCCACCGGAGGTGAGGAAGACGACCGCTCCGGTCGTTTTTGCTCCTACGGGAGGCTTACAGAAGGAGAAGGGATTGTGGTGAAGAGCATACCGAGCATGGCGCCCGAAGATAGCATGGCGGCAGTGGACATTACGGCGGCAGGTGAGGCCGTTGAGGTCGGTGGGTGGTCGGTGCGGACGGAGGCATCTTGCAGTGATGGCAGGGCGCGCTGGTTGGCTCGAAGACATGCCACGCGCCTTGGGCGGTGCCGTCCCGAGCTGACAGCGGCGACGACCATTATTGGCAAACGAGGATGGTGGTGAGGTAGGCGAGGTCGGTACGTGGCCGGCGGAGGTAGGCGAGGGCGGCAGCCGCAGATACGCACGGGAGGAGCTGGGTGGCTCGGGGCGCACCACGCTGGTTGGGCAGTGGCGTAGCCGAGACGGCAGCCATGGGCGACGTTCCTGGATGGTGGACGGCGGCACTAGGAGATGAGGGGAGGTGTCGGAGAGATGCATGTGTGCCTGGCGAAGCAGGAGGGAGTGGGGTGCAGTCAGTGGAGGCAGCAGGGCGGCGGCAGGAGCTCGGTGCCGACGCGTGCAAAACGCGCGCCATGGACACGCTCGTTTAGGGTGGTTTTCTGCTGATGAGATTTTTCAGGATGGTGTTTGTTTGCAACCCAGAGAGGATGATCAAGTTGGTTTAGCAAAACGAGCCAGATCCAAGTGCAAGTTTAGCAAGTTACCAAATATCAGCCATGCCCACAAGCTGTTCGACAGAATGCTAGGGCTAGCTAGAAGCTTTTGTTGGACCTGAGATTTGGTAGTATGAAATCTCATTGGATGTTAGTTATGATTGTCAGGTTGGTTTGACAAAAGGAAAAACTTGTTATGCAACTTTTATTGAAATGTACTTCTGGACCCTAACTTGGAGGAATAATTTGGTAGACATCCAAGATGCCAATGGGGCTGATCTCCTGGACTTAAGGGTTTGGTTGAAGGTACTACAAGGTGGAAAAGCTTCAGAATTTTCGGAGCAAGGAAAACTAGGGTTGTACTTATAACATAAGAATGGGACATAATTGAAAAGAAGATGTTTTGCTCAAAATTTCCAAAATACCAAGGTGGGTTTTTACATAAAAGTGATCAATAGGCATCACAGCTCTCAAAAGTTTGTGGCATTAAATAAAAATGAATTTGAAATAGCTATAGTGCAACAGGAGCATTTCAAAGTCAGAAAAGGTTATTAAAAGATTTAGTTTGGCAAAATTTTATTATAAAAATAATTTCCTCCTGAATTTTAAATTTTAAAAGAAATGATTTTAAGAAAAATTTCAAAACCAACAATATTTTCAAAAGTTTTATATGGAGGGAAGGATTTTTGAAAACAGAAAACAAAAAAGGTTCTGAAATAAATAAAAGACCTAATATAATTCAAAAAAATATTTCTATCCAAAGTTTTACTTCATAAAAACATGGTTATAATTTTGGGGTGCTTCCTCCCGAGTCCTCAACCACGTTGATTCGTCAGACGTATTCATCTTAGGCACCGAAGCTAGCGGATTCATTTGGAAGGAGATTTCAAACGCTTATGTGTGTAGAAATGGGTTTTGACCGAGCATCACACAAGATTCATCAACCGTGTGACAAGATCCAACCCCTCTATAAGTTGCCCGATGACTCAATGAAGAAATAAAAGAACTAGAAAATCACATCTTCGCTCTGTCTTTTGACTCATTAGTAGACAGACTGAATTCTTCAATATTCCTCAACATTTTTATGGGTTGATATCCTTCAAGTTTTGTAGGGACTATGCACATGTTTATATTCTATAAACACATTAGCCCTTAATTGTTTGTCATGAATCATCAAAACTACTAGGGCGCACTAGATGCACTTACATGTCTGCAACTCATACCTCTGACCCAACTGGTAGTGGTGTGGAAGTGAGTACATCGTTCCAAGTGGTTTATCCCCAATGACGACAGACTCAACCCTAGGTGGAAGCCTTTGGTCGGGACTAGATTGCAATCCGGCTATGTGTTTCTTGGTCTTGTGTGTAAAATGTGTAGGATCGAAAGTATGTCTAGAGGGGGGGGGGGGTGATTAGACTACTTGACCAAATAAAAACTTTGCCTTTTCCCAATTTTAATTCTTGGTAGATTTTAGCAACTTAGCACAAGTCAAGTGAAAGCAAGTGCTCCCTGGGTGATTTTGGTAATTAATGTCAACATATCTCTTGTTGGACTAATACCTTTATCTAGTATATTTCAGATAAGTTCAACAATGGAGTGGCAATGGACTAGAGGAAGTGGATCCCTCAAAATGCTAAGGACAAAAGGATTGGCTCAAGCTCAAAGCTCAAGACTCTACATTTTCCATTTTAGTGATCCAAGATCACATTGAGTCTATAGGAAAAGCCAATACTATCAAGGAGGGATGAGGTGTTGCTTAATGAGGTTCTTGCTCAAAATGCTTAGTGATATGCTCAAAAGCCCTCAACTACTTTCTCACATCCACCTATGACCTAAACCAAAAGTCAAACTCGGCCCCACCGATTCTTTCTATCCAGCGCCACTGAGTTCAAATGTCATAGCCACTACCACAAACCCTAGGCAAATCGGTCTCACCGTTAGGGATCTCGGTCTCACCGAGATGGGATTGTAATCTCTTTGTATGTATCCATTACCAAAACCGGTGCCACCGAGTTTGTGTAATCGGTCCTACCGAGATTACAATGTAAACTCTCTGTTTCCTTTCGTAACATTTCAGTCTCACCGAGATGAGCGAATCAGTCCCATCGAGTTTACTTGACCAACTCTCTGGTTAGCTTATTACCAAAATCGGTCTCACCGAGTTTGTGTAATCGGTCTCACCGAGATTACGCTATGCCCTAAACCTAACCATATCAGTCCTACCGAGTTGCATGTCGGTCCCACCGAAAATCATAACGGTCACTAGATTTGCTGAATCGGTCCGACCGAGTTTCTCAATTTGGTCCCACCGAGATTGGTAAGTTGTGTGTAATGGTTAGATTTTGTGTGGAGGCTATATATACCCCTCCACCCCCTCTTCATTTGCGGAGAGAGCCATCAGAACATACCTACACTTCCAACTTACATTTTCTGAGAGAAAACAACCTACCCTTGTGTTGAGGTCAAGATATCCCATTCCTACCATATGAATCTTGATATCTAGCCTTCCCAAGTTGCTTTCCACTCAAATCTTCTTTCCACCAAATCCATATCCTGTGAGAGAGAGAGTTGAGTGTTGGGGAGACTATCATTTGAAGCACAAGAGCAAGGAGTTCATCATCAACACACCATTTGTTACTTCTTAGAGAGTGGTGTCTCCTAGATTGGCTAGGTGTCACTTGGGAGCCTCCAACAAGATTGTGGAGTTGAACCAAGGAGTTTGTACGGGCAAGGAGATCACCTACTTCGTGAAGATCTACCCCTAGTGAGGCAAGTCCTTCGTGGGCGACGGCCATGGTGGGATAGACAAAGTTGCTTCTTCGTGGACCCTTCGTGGGTGGAGCCCTCCGTGGACTCACGCAGCCGTTACCCTTCGTGGGTTGAAGTCTTCATCAACATGGATGTACGATGGCACCACCTATTGGAACCATGGCTCAAAAATCTCCGTGTCTCCAAATTGCGTTTGCACACTCCAATCCCATCCCTTTACATTCTTGCAAGTTGCATGCTTTACTTTCTGCTGCTCATATTCTCTTTGCATGTTTGCTTGATATGTATTGTGATTGTTAAACTTGTGCTAAAGCTCCACCTAAACTTAAAGTATTTAAAAACTGCAACTTTGGTACATATTGTCTAATCACCCCCCTCTAGACACCACTTATCGATCCCTTTCAATTGGTATTAGAGCATTGGTCTCCATTGCTTTGGTTTAATCACCATTGGAGGAAGATGGATGAGTCTACTTTGGGGAGTCTTAGACATAGAGTACCTATACTTGAGGGAGAGTATTTTTATGAGTGGAAAAATGAGATGCTTGTGATTTTCAATCAATATCATTTGAACAAGTACATTGCTAGCCCTTGTGCACCTCATGCTGATCCTATGCATCCTACCCTTGATGAGTCAATTGACATGATTCACAATCTTAGAACTGTTAATCTTATCACTAGAGGCTTGCCTAGAAACTTGATTGGAAATCTTCCTACTCTTGAGTGTGCCTACACTATAAGGAAATTTCTTGAGGAATGATTTCCCAATTATTCACTAAAAAATCTAGATGAAATTCTCCATAAGTCTATTGCCTTGAGTAAGATGAATTCCAATGATCCTATGTTTGGTAATTGTATATTTGAACTTACAAACCTTATGCGTGCCAAAGGAGATGTTGGAATCATTAGGGATAATATCTCTGAAGCTACTAGAATTCATAAAGGAAATCATTGTCAAACTCACTCTAACGAATCACCCTCTCTGCGAATTGATCCACCACATGAAGATGTTGAACATGGATACTATGATGAGGATGATGACGATGACTTTGATCTTAATGATGCAATGAGACACTTTGGTCTTATGGCAAATCCTTGGGGATATATGGCAGGTGGAAAGGAATGGGTTCTTGATAGTGGATGTACCGGTCACATGACTGGAGATAAAGATATGTTTTGTGAGCTTGCTGAAAACGACGGTCCTCGAACGTTTGTCACTTTCGGTGACAACTCAAAGGGTAAAGTGGTTGGCCTTGGTAAGGTGGCCATATCACATGATAGCTCCATAAAAAATGTTATGCTCGTTGAATCTCTTGGATACAACTTACTTTCAGTATCTAGACTTGCTGATTTTGGTTTCAATGTCCTCTTTACTGGAGTAGATTGCCAAGTGTTTCGTAGAGATAATCATAAAATGGTCTTTACCGGTATACGCAAAGGTGATCTATACATTGTCGATTTCAATAAAAGGCTTAACCTAGAACTTGCTTAATTGCTAAATCTTCTAAAGGTTGGTTATGGCATAGACGATTAGGTCATGTGGGCATGCGAAACCTTGACAAGATTATTAAAGGTAATCATATCCTTGGTGTTAACGATGTCATATTTGATAAGGATAGACTTTACAGCGCTTGTCAAGTAGGTAAATAGGTTGGAGGAAGGCATCCCGTGAAGAACATCATGACCACAAGGAAGCCACTTGAGCTACTTCACATGGATCTTTTTGGTCCCAATGCCTACAAAAGTCTCAGTGGAAATTCTTTTGGTCTAGTTATAGTTGATGATTGTTCAAGATTTACGTGGGTGTTCTTTCTCAATGATAAATCATAGGTCCAAAAGATCTTCAAAAACTTCGCGAGGAAAGCCCAAAATCAGTTTGAAGTAAAGACCAAGAAGGTTCGGAGCGACAAGGGAACGGAGTTCAAGAACGCAAATGTGGACACCTTTCTTGACGAAGAAGGGATTTCACATGAGTTCTCGGCTACGTACACACCTCAACAAAATGGAGTTGTTGAGAGGAAGAACCGGACGCTCATCTAAATGGCGAGAACGAAGCTTGATGAGTACAAGACGCCAAAGCACTTTTGGGCGGAAGCGGTTGAGACAGCTTGTCATGAAACAAATCGCTTGTATCTTCACAAGCTACTCGGCAAGATGACATACGAGCTCCTCACCGGTAACAAACCCCAAGTTGGATACTTTCGAGTATTTGGCTCAAAGTGCTACATTCTTGATAAGCATCGTTGCTCTAAATTTGCTCCTAAGTCTCATGAGGGATTCCTACTTGGTTATGGCTCAAACTCTCACACTTATCGTGTCTACAACATTTTCACCCGAAAGGTTGAAGAGATGGTAGATGTGAAGTTTGATGAATCTAATGGCTCGCAAGTAGAGCAATTGCCAATTGATGTAGGAGAGAAAGATCCTTCAGAAGCAATCCAAGACTTGTCTATTGGCAAGGTTCGTCCAACGGAGGTGAAGGGGAGTACCTCGTCCGTCCAAGTGGAAGCTTCTACCTCACGACAAGGTGAACCAAGAGTTGATACGGAGGCATCCACAAGTGGGACACACCAAGACGAAGAAAACGAGGAAGTACACCAAGATAAACATCAACAACCTCCTTCTCCACCACGACAAGAGAACGACAACGTCAACAACAATGAAGAAGGCCAAGAAGAAGAACAAGATGAAGAAGATGTTCCACCAAGATCCAAGCAAAGGCTTTCACGAGTTCGAGCAAGAGTTGCCAGAGACCATCCCGTCGAGCAAATCTACAATGATATCGAAACCGGGAGAATCACTCGCTCTAAAACTCGTTTAGCTAACTTTTGTGAAAACTATTCATTCATCTCTAGCATTGAACCTATGAAGTTTGAAGAAGCATTGGAAGATCCAGATTGGATAAACGCCATGCATGAAGAGCTACACAACTTTGAGAGAAACCAAGTCTGGACATTGGTTGAGAAGCCCGACAACAACCACAACATCATCGGTACCAAATGGATGTTTCGCAACAAGCAAGATGAAGATGGACAAGTAGTTCACAACAAAGCACGTCTCATCGCCCAAGGCTACACTCAAGTCGAAGGTATGGACTATGGTGAGACATATGCCCCCGTTGCTAGACTTGAGTCCATTCGCATCTTACTTGCCTATGCTAATCACCATGATATCACCTTGTATGAAATGGACATCAAAAGTGCTTTTCTAAATGGTGAAATAGAGGAGGAAGTTTATGTTAAGCAACCTCCCGGCTTTATCAATCCTAAGAAACCTAATCATGTTTACAAACTTCGCAAAGCTTTTTATGGTCTTAAACAAGCTCCTAGAGCTTGGTATAAATGCTTGACCAAGTTTCTTATTGAAAAAGGTTTTGAAATTGGAAAAATTGATTCTAATATTTTTACTAAAAGGGTTAATGGAGAATTATTTGTTTGCCAAATTTATGTCGATGATATTATATTTGGATCAACTAACCCTCATTTTAGTGAAAAGTTTGGAAAGCTAATGTCGGAGAAGTTTGAGATGTCTATGATGAGTGAACTCAAATTCTTTCTTGGTTTGCAAATCAAGCAAACTAAGGAAGGAACCTTTGTCTCTCAAACTTAGTACACCAAGGACTTATTCAAGAAGTTCAATATGCAAGAATGCAAAGGTATGTCTACACCCATGCCTACTAGTGGACATCTTGATTTGACCAAAGATGGTGAACCGGTTGATCAAAAGGTTTATCGCTCTATGATTGGTTCATTGTTATACCTATGTGCTTCACGTCCCGATATTATGCCAAGTGTGTGCATGTGTGCACGATATCAAGCTGCTCCTAAAGAATGTCACCTTAAGGCTGTGAAAAGGATAGTGAGATACTTAATTCATACACCAAATTTTGGCATTTGGTATCCAAAGAGGGCATCTTTTGATCTTGCTGGCTACTCCGACTCGGACTATGCCGGTGACAAGGTTGATAGAAAGTCCACTTCGGGTACTTGTCAATTTCTTGGTAGATCTGTTGTGTCTTGGTCTTCCAAGAAACAAAACTCGGTATCCTTATCCACCGCCGAAGCAGAATATATTGTCGCTAGTTCATGTTGTGCCCAATTACTTTGGATGACCCAAACTCTTAAAGATCATGGGATATATGTGAAACATGTTCCATTACTTTGTGACAATGAAAGTGCTATCAAGATTGCTCACAATCCTGTGCAACATTCTCGAACTAAGCATATTGAAGTTCGACATCATTTCATTCGAGATCATGTTGCTAAGGGTGACATTGACCTTAAGCATGTTCGCACCGACAAACAATTAGCGGATATATTCACTAAACCACTTGATGATAAAGTGTTTTGCAGGTTGAGGGGTGAATTGAACATCATTGATTCTTCAAACTTGGAGTAGGAACTCCATTTGGATACGTGCAAGGCTGAGCCTATGACTAATCCCCGACATTTCTCTTATGAAGATAATCTTATGTCTTGGATATATTTGCACCCTTGCATGCTATTTAACCCTTGTAGGACTTGGATGAATCTAAATCCATGAGATTGCAACTCACTCACATCTTGAGCAATCTCTACATCACCGAGTCTCTACACAATGGTGGTTGAAGACAAGGAAGCATGGAGCCATTCAACATATCCTTTGAGAAATTCTATATTTGAACTTTACGATTGTCATATTGGATACACAAGTGCTCTTCCTTGCAAAAACTAACCCATGTAGGAAGATGAACTCAAACTTCAAAGTGGTGCTCCCAACTCTTGATGAGCTACATCAACATCGAGCAATCCACACAAGTTCAACTACATGATCAACACCACCACCCAAGGTATGTTATTCCATCTTAGAGAAGCTTTACTCCAAGTCATGAGTCAAAGCAAGTCAACAAGATGTGAATACATCAAAATGCTTAAACAAACAATGGTAACCCCATTTTGAGCTTAAACGATGAGTATGACCTATGATCAAGTGATCTCACTTGACTCCTATGTCAATATACTCTAACATAGGTGACTTTGTCGCCGACCACTTCTAGATGAAGTTCTCTCGTGTTCTTTTCTGTGCTCTTGCATTTGTCTCATGCATATTTGTTCCCTCTTTCAAAAAAAAACTTGATCTAGATTTCATTTCTTTTTCTTTTTGCTCTGCATTTCCTTGCATCCAATTCCTTGCAAATACTTGTGAGATCTTACTTGTCTAGTGAGCTGAGGTGACAAGTGTTCTCTCTGTGATGAACTCGGTAACACCATCTTGTAATTTTCGGTTCAACCGAAACCTTTCGGCGCAGCCGAAGCATACAACTCGGTGCCACCGATTTCACAACAGGAAAAAGGCTTGCCACTTGTTCTTGTGTTTCATTTGTTCCAGCTCCACCCGATGATTCTTGTCCTCTACCAGCATCACGTTCAACTTGCTGCTTTGATCTGTGACTCAAGGACCAACCCATTTGTGACAAAAATCCAGAAGACCCTTCTTGGAAATTGATGTCAAAGGGGGAGAGAGAGATCACATCAAAACTTTATCATATCTATAGAGAGAGAGAGCACATCATAACTTTATCATATCTCTAGGGGGAGAGAATACTCAAGGATAGAGAGTAATCATCAAGGACCCCAGATGCTTGGTGTTCAAGAGGAGAGAAGTCACATGTCTTTAAGAGGGTAAAAGACATGTTCATATTTGTTTGCATTAGCTATGCCTTGTGTTATTTAGCTCTGATTTTATGTTCCCTATCTTCTCCCAGTATCCCATGTTAGATTCAAGGGGAGCTAGAAATCTAAGGGAAGAGAATCCTTGAATTCATTGCACATCTTTACCTTTGGGGACATGTCTATATCAAATGGAGTACTCAGTACTCACTCTATACATGTCATCCCAGTCTTGGTACTCTTGTGGTTTTTGTTGTTTGCTCTGGTTAGTAGGTGCATCTGTGTTGTCTAACCTTGTTTACGCAGGTTCATTCCATCCTAAGCCAACTCAAGACCACAAGGTAAGTATATGCATCACAGTCATGCGTATGAGGATCTCTTGCTGATGTACATACTGTTTGCAAGAGGGACTCATGAGCATGAAGGTACATTTCCCATAATGACATCTCTTGCTCTGATGCATATAGCCAAGATACATGTAACACATTGCCTTCTCTGTCATGCTTATGCATTCACATGCTCCTATATTCCATATTTACATGATTGCATACATGTAGGGGGAGCCTATGCTTGTTACATATCTTTCCAAAGCTTTACTTGTTACTCTCTATATCTTTATCTAAAGCTTTGATGCATGTTGTCATCAATTACCAAAAAGGGGGAGATTGAAAGCACAAGTGCTCCCTGGGTGATTTTGGTAATTAATGTTAACATATCTCTTGTTGGACTAATACCTTTGTCTAGTATATTTCAGATAAGTTCAACAATGGAGTGGCAATGGACTAGAGGAAGTGGATCCCTCAAAATGCTAAGGACAAAAGGATTGGCTCAAGCTCAAAGCTCAAGACTCTACATTTCCCATTTTAGTGATCCAAGATCACATTGAGTCTATAGGAAAAGACGATACTATCAAGGAGGGATGAGTTGTTGCTTAATGAGGTTCTTGCTCAAAATGCTTAGTGATATGCTCAAAAGCCCTCAACTACTTTCTCACATCTACCTATGACCTAAACCAAAAGTCAAACTCAGCCCCAACGATTCTTTCTATCCGGTGCCACCAATTCAAATGCCATAGCCACTGCCACAAATCCTAGGAAAATCGCTCTCATCGATAGGGATCTTGGTCTCACCGAGATGGGATTGTAATCTCTCTATATGTATCCATTACCAAAATCGGTCCCACCGAGTTTGTGTAATCGGCCGTACCAAGATTACAATGTAAAATCTCTGTTTCCTTTCGTAACATTTCGGTCTCACTGAGATGAGCGAATTGGTCCCACCGACTTTATCTAACCAACTCTCTGGTTAGCTTATTACCAAAATCGGTCTCACCGAGTTTGTGTAATCGGTCTCACCGAGATTATGTTATGCCCTAACCCTAACCATATCGGTCCTACCGAGTTGCACGTCGGTCCCACTGAAAATCCTTACGGTCACTAGATTTGCTGAATCGATCCGACCGAGTTTCTCAGTTTGGTCCCACCGAGATTGGTAACTTGTGTGTAATGGTTAGATTTTGTGTGGAGGCTATATATACCCCTCCATCCCCTCTTCATTTGTAGAGAGAGCCCTCAGAACATACCTACACTTCTAACTTACATTTTCTGAGAGAAAACCACCTACCCTTGTGTTGAGGTCAAGATATCCCATTCCTACCATATGAATCTTGATCTCTAGCCTTCCCAAGTTGCTTTCCACTCAAATCTTCTTTCCACCAAATCCATATCCTGTGAGAGAGAGTTGAGTGTTGGGGAGACTATCAGTTGAAGCACAAGAGCAAGGAGTTCATCATCAACACACCATTTGTTACTTCTTGGAGAGTGGTGTCTCCTAGATTGGCTAGGTGTCACTTGGGAGCCTCCGACAAGATTGCGGAGTTGAACCAAGGAGTTTGTAAGGGCAAGGAGATCGCCTACTTCGTGAAGATCTACCCCTAGTGAGGCAAGTCCTTCGTGGGAGACGACCATGGCGTGATAGACAATGTTGCTTCTTCGTGGACTCTTCGTGGGTGGAGCCCACCGTGGACTCACGCAGCGGTTACCCTTCGTGGGTTGAAGTCTCCATCACCGTGGATGTATGATAGCACCACCTATCGGAACCACGGCTCAAGAATCTCCGTGTCTACAAATTGCGTTTGCACACTCCAATCTCATCCCTTTACATTCTTGCAAGTTGCATGCTTTACTTTCTGCTGCTCATATACTCTTTGCATGCTTGCTTGATATGTATTGTGATTGTTAAACTTGTGCTAAAACTCCACCAAAACTCAAAGTATTTAAAAACTGCAACTTTGGTACATAGTGTCTAATCACCCCCCCCCCCTCTAGACACCTCTTCTTGATCCCTTTCATCAAGCAATCAACCTACACATGAAATTCTAGAGTACAGCAGCGGAATTTAACACAATTGCATATGAAGGTAAAGGGGAGGAGTTTGAGGAGGCAAACACAATTGGAGACACAGAGATTTTTGAGCCGTGGTTCCGATAGGTGGTGCTATCGTACATCCATGTTGATGGAGACTTCAACCCACGAAGGGTAATGCCTCCGCGAGTCCATGGAGGGCTCCACCCACGAAGGGTCCGCGAAGAAGCAACCTTGTCTATCCCACCATGGCCGTCGCCCACGAGGGACTTGCCTCACTAGGGGTAGATCTTCACGAAGTAGGCGATCTCCTTGCCCGTACAAACTCCTTGGTCCAACTCCACAATCTTGTCGGAGGCTCCCAAGTGACACCTAGCAAATCTAGGAGACACCACTCTCCAAGAAGTAACAAATGGTGTGTTGATGATGAACTCCTTGCTCTTGTGCTTCAAATGATAGTCTCCCCAACACTCAACTCTCTCTCACAGGATTTGGATTTGGTGGAAAGAAGATTTGAGTGGAAAGCAACTTGGGGAAGGCTAGAGATCAAGATTCGTATGGTAGGAATGGGATATCTTGACCTCAACACAAGTGTAGGTGGTTCTCTCTCAGAAAATGTAAGTTGGAAGTGTAGGCATCTTCTGATGGCTTTCACCATGAATGAAGAGAGGGTGGAGGGGTATATATAGCCTCCACACAAATTCTAACCGTTACACACAACTTACCAATCTCGATGGGACCGAATTGAAAAACTCGGTCGGACCGATTTAGCAAAAGATGTGACCGTTAGGATTTTCGGTGGGACGGACATGCAACTCGGTAGGACCGATATGGTTAGGGTTAGGGCATAACGTAATCTCGGTGAGACCGATTACACAAACTCGGTGAGACCGATTTTGGTAATAAGCTAACCAGAGAGTTGGTCAGGCAAACTCGGTGGGACCGATTCGCTCATCTCGGTGGGACTGAAACGTTACGAAAAGGAAACAGAGAGTTTACATTGCAATCTCGGTGGGACCGATCGCTCATCTTGATGAGACCGAAACGTTACGAAGGGAAACCGAGAGATTACAATCCCATCTCAGTGAGACCGAGATCCCTACCGGTGAGACCGATTTGCCTAGGGTTTGTGGCAGTGGCTATGACATCTGAACTCGGTGGCGCCGGATAGAAAGAATCGTTGGGGCCGAGTTTGACTTTTGCTTTAGGTCATAGGTGGATGTGAGAAAGTAGTTGAGGACTTTGGAGCATATCACTAAGCATCTTGAGCAAGAACCTCATTAAGCAACACCTCATCCCTCCTTGATAGTATTGGATTTTCCTATAGACTCAATGTGATCTTGGATCACTAAAATTGAAAATGTAGAGTCTTGAGCTTTGAGCTTGAGCCAATCCTTTTGTTCTTAGCATTTTGAGGGGTCCACTTTTCTCATCCATGCCATGCCAATCCTTGAGCTTTCCTGAAATATTTATCTTGGAATAGCATTAGCTTAATGAGCTATATGTTGTTAGGAATTACCAAAACCACCCAGGGATAGTTGCACTTTCAAAATGTCATGGTCGGGATGTAATTTAATTTTTAGTTGGGTCCTAGCGTAAGTTGTACTGTGTGAGGTTTCATCTAAGGTGGTCTCAGTGTTTCACCTTGGACTATTTTTTTGCGAGATCAATAGCAGTTTATTCCACTGGGGTAGGGCTACAATCTGACGGCAAGAGTTTCTCAATAGATGGGGGTCCTCTGTCGAGCCCCACAATTGTAGCCCGCTCAGAGCGAATATACCTTGCCAGACATCTGCAACACTATTCCAAGACCTATGAAATTTCTGTGGAATAAATGCCCTATCGATCATTAACAACTTAATCTCAGCAACTAAATAACCATAAACTGAGTGATCTAAACTAGCGCCAGATAAACAAGAAAGTGCAGTAGACGAATCAGACTGCACCCAGACCAATTGCTTTGTATATTATCATGCAAGCACCATATCCATCATCAAAGCATGGATCTCCACCTCCAGAGGATTATCGTAGTTAAAAAACGGTATGCTAAGAATATCACTGAACCGTCATATCTCCGTAGAATCATCCCAGCTGTTGACGTACCATCCTCCTCCATGTAAGACCCATCTACCGAGAGTGCCATCGTGTTGCATGGAGGTGCAGGCCACAGTAGCACCCTGGATAGTGGTTGATGCGATGAGTGATCTCCATACTCCATCATTACCATCTTCCCTTTGATCATATCTTATTTTAAAAACTTCCTTGCTAGCTGAATCGAAATCATATAACTGACAAGAAAGTCTTCGGACACTGTCGTGGAATTATCACGTCAGATGTCCTAGTGTGAGGACTTAGTCGTGGAGCCATCGCGACTAGGTTAGCTTAGTGGGGTTAAACCGGACAAAGGACACAGGGAGTTTATACTGGTTCGGCCCCTTGCAGTGAAGGTAAAAGCCTACGATCTAGTTGTGGTGGAATTCATGGGGCCTCGATAACCAGGGAGCGAATCCGCTTTGCCTAGTTCTCGAGTTGTTGTCTCTTGTCCCTGAACCGTCGTCGGGTCCTCCCTTTATATACATAGGTTGATGCCCGGCGGTCTACAGAATCCCGAGGCCGGATAATACATGTGTCCGGCTTGGTTTCTTCCTTTCCCTATCTTATAACACAAGTTACACATCTCATGGCGGTTTATGCCTATGGGTCCTAATCCGCCCTTGGGCCCTGGGCCTTCTAGTCTCTGTAGTAAAGCGCCATACTCCTTGTCTTCATGGGCTTCTATACGGATGATTCCTTGTGAGTATAATCCGGCCCCTCCTGGGCGGTTTATACTCAGTAGTCATATCCCCAACATTAGGCCCCAGATTGGTTTGAACTTATTCACATCAATCTTCAACTTTAGAGAAAATCTATCTTGAACATCTTCGTGTTATCCTTGTAAACCGCCATGACATCATCTTCTGAAATCATCGTAAATCGCCATGATGTCACTTGTTTATTAAAAAACCATACATACCTCTCCTTTATTAATGAACCTCCGAAAATCAAGGCGACAACTGTGTCCCATATCCATTTTTGGGCTCCTTGATTCCCGCACCTGTCGCTTATCCATTCGTCTTATAAATAGGGCCGGGGGGGGGGGTTCCTTTCTCCTTCCCCCTCCCCTCCGTGCCTCTTCATTTCTTCTTCAACCTCGCGACGCCCGAGCTCTGAAGCTCCGCCGCCGCCCTCGACCTTCAACCACTTCACCACCCTTAGCCGCTGCATCGACCTGAGTGCACCAGAGAATCGCGGTACCTCTCCGCTGCTCCCATAAAGCCGGCAAATCTTCTTTCCTTCAACCCTAGATCTGTCATTAGGGTTTTATGTATCCATGGGTGTTCATCAATGTTCGTCGGCGTTCATTGCTGTACTTTACTGCCACATCATATCTTGATACACATGATATTTTCCCTGTGCAGCCGTAGCTATAATCCATTTTCCTCATCATATCATCCCTTCTTCAGTAAACAGATCCCATCTGGACCTTTGCTGCTCCACTGTCACCACTTAGGGTTCTCATTTTTTTCCTTTCTTGAACCGTGGTAGATCCATAATTATAACGTCAGTCTGCGAAACCTGTTTCTGCAGCACTTAGTAATTTTCAGATCTGTTACTTCCACACCATTGTAGGCGGTTTAGCTTTTTAGAAAATGATAATCCGCTAGGTACCATTAGCCCTCTCTTAAACCGCCAACTCTACTTTAATATCAGTATTCAGTTTACCATGTACATATGCTCTGATGTCTCCTTCCCCCAGCTTGACGCCGGTTTATATATACCAGTCATAAATTGTAAACCCATTTTAATCTTCCTTTCCAGCTTGTCATTTGAAATGGCCAAATATTTCTATGGTTGCAATTGGGTTCCCTCCCGGGTTACTGAAGAGCAACTAACTGGGTATGTTTTGACTGTCACTTTAGCGAGCAAAGAAACCATCCACTGGAGGGTCCCGGGCACTGAGAATCCTCCTGAACCCCAAGTGGTGAAGTAGTTGTGTTTGTTCATCATCTGGACTGAAGGTTTAGCCCTCCCGGATCAATTTTCTTTTGCGATGTACTTGCCAGCTTCCAAATCTGCCCTCAAGACATTGGACCAAACTCTGTGTCCAATATCTACAATTTCCAAGTGTTTTCTGAGGTTTATCTGCAAGAAGAACCGACCATCGAGTTTTTCAGGGACTTCTTCTACTTGAACCGTCGTACTGAATTTACAGACGGGCCCAATACTGAACTTGGCGGGGTGTCGATTCAGAAAAGGAGAGATGTCAATTTTCCTCACGCCAAACATCCCAGCCACCCCAAGGACTGGAATCAGACTTGGTTTTTCTGCCAAAACACTGCCCCTGATGACAAAAATCCTCTGTTGGGTTATCGTGCTCACCGGCTCACTAGTGAACATCCATTTCCCCAATGGCTTACTGCCAAGGAACGATCCAAATATGCACCAGAACTTTCCAAGCTCCGAGCCTTTATGGCGAACGGTTTAACCGGTATTGACCTTGTCCGCTGCTGGGTTTCTTGGAGCATCTTGCCCTTAAGCCGTCGAACCAGGTTAATGTCTAAGTATACTGGGGATGTCAACGACCCTCAGCGGCACACTGATGTGCAGCTATCTAACGATGAAATTACTAAAGCTGTCAAATATATGTTGGATGAACCGATATCTGAATGTAGCAAGAGAGGTCTTAGTCTCTTTTATGTCTCCAACAAACCGCCAGCTGTAAGAATTGCATCCTTCTGCTTTAATACACACCCTTTTAAATGCTTTCTAATGACCTTCTGTTCATCTTTGCAGGGTAATGATCCATTCTGGAAGAGGAAACCGCAAGACAAACCGGCAAAACCGCAGGACAAACCGGTGAAGGCACCTCGCCAAAAAACCAAGGTTGTAAAGAAACCTGCGAAGAAGAGAACCGCTGAGTCCCTTGAGCTGGCCAATAACGAAGATCTTGATGACTCGGAGTCAGAGGAAGAACTTGATTCTATTGGTTCATTTTTCATGCACCTTATTGACAATCATCATTATCAGGATGATGCGGAAGCTAGCCATGCTAGTGATGCAGAGGTAATTGTTCTATCTTCTTACTCAAATCATGTGCCAGTACGAAAATTCCGTCGAGCAGTCCGGAAAGTAAAACATTCACACCCTCTTGCTTATTTGGATCCACACTTTTCTTTGAAGACGCATCAGCCTGAAGCTCGCCGCACCACTCGGCATAGTTGCCAACAAGTTACCTCCTCCGGTTTACCGAATTCTACGGATCACAAACATTGTCAAGAGGTCTCTTATACTTCTAATACACTTTATCCCAAGGTGGGTTACTTCCGAAATCCTCTTAATCCGTCTGATTCAAATTATCAGGGAACCTCACATTCATCCTCTGGCGAGTCATCAGCCACACAAATGCCCTTCCTCAAGACTGTTCCGGGGTAAACATATGATTTTTAACCTTTTATGTCTTGTACTGGTTTATTGTATTAACCTCTCCGTGTGTTTTCTTCAGGGCCAAAGCCAGACTTAGCAAGAAAGCCAAGCTGACTACACCAACTGATAACAATCCAGCCCCTGAACCAAAGAAGACTGCAGAAGCTTTTGATCAAAATGCTGAAAATATCCTGGATGATCCGGTACCTCAAGCTCAAGATACTTTTGTTGAACCGAGAGAAATAAACCCAACCAGCCAGTCTACTAATCCACCAAGCCCATCTGCCGATCCGCCAAGCCCGACAAGAACATCTGTTAAACCGCCAAGCCCAGCAAAGAATGTTGATGGCACCATAGATGATGTTGTGATTACCGGTTTTGGTCACACTGCTCCTGGCAATCCTATCGCTTTATTAAAGCATAGTGCCAAGGAAAAATTCTCTGCTATGGACAAGGGCAAGTGGAAAGCAGATTTATCCAGCTATGCTCACCTCAACGCCCTGGACTTGCATTCTGAATATTTAAACCGCCTATACACCAGTCGCGACTATGAAACCGGTTTAGTCAACTTGATGAAGGAGCGCTATGAGGTAATTCCTACTCGAACTTTTCATAAATTTTCCTTCCTTTCGCTTTATTGATAATATCAACTCTAGTAGCCCCCAAGGGCCGGTTTTATCTCTTCAAGATGAACTGGGACTTTGATAAAATAATAAATAGACTTCATCGGTGTAGCCCCCAAGGGCCGGTTTATCTCTTGAAGATGAACCAGGACTTCCTGTTGTAAGGCTTACCCCTGTTGATTTCATGAAAATCTGGTTTATCTGATCAATTAAACATTAGCCCCCAAGTGCCAAGATTAATACTTGTATTGAGCCTTGGGACTTGACCATACTGTTGATGAGAAACAATAGTCATTAGCCCCCAAGTGCCAAGTGTATAACTTGTTATATGTTTGGGACTTCAAGGATGCGCTACCAATCTATTAACTATCCTTTGTAGGATGACCTGAAAAAGAAAGAATCCCAACTCGCCGATCTTCAAGAAAACATCAAATCCCAGCAGGCAGAGGCGTCCAAGGCAAAAGACGAGGTGACTAGCACCTTAGCCTCCATGGAAAAATTGATGGAGGATTTCAAAAATGAATGGTCAAAGTGGGATGCTGAGAAAACAACTCTGGTAAAGCGGGCAGAAGACGCCGAAACGGCCCTTAAACCGGTGACAGAAGAACTGACTGGCCTAAAGCAGCAAATAAATGCTATGACCTCTGCTGTCTTTAGTAAATATCCTCTTGACGAGATGTACTTAAACATCTTTGAAGTTGCCGGTTTAACAACAATACTTTAATCATTGCGGGTAGTCGCATAGCCCATCTTGGCTCAGATATGCGCAAGAAACTAAAAGCTGCCTATACTTTGATAGAACAATTGTATACCGGGGCTCAACGGGTCATCTGCACAACATCATACAATAAACCGCCCCCAACCTTGATCAAGGACACATTGGCCAAGTTATCCATGACACCTGCCCAGCTCGAGGAAGTAAAGAGATTAGCTACGAGGGTCGATGCTCTATCTGCTCTAACTCGAGCCAAAGCCTGGATATCTGATCTTGATCCGGAAGACATTGGAAATGGCTATCCCAGCCAACAAGAAGATAGCTCAGACTTTGACAATGACGCCCGCAAGGCTTTGACTAAGGAAAATGCGTCCACTTGCAAGCAAACTGGCTGAAGAGACTGACTTGTCTTTCCACCGGTCGATTTATGATGCAGACAACAAGCGGATTGATGCATCTGTTCATGAAGTGCAAAATCTTATCCCGCCAATCTGTAAGCACACTTATGCCCCTGATGTTGAACCCTCCACCCTTATAAGTGATGAAGCTGTCTTCCAAGACTTAACTGGGATTGACTGGGCAACCATTGACTTCCAGCCACTAGGTGGAGAGGAGGAGGGTGAACCGGCGCAAGATGATCCGTCATCTTCACATCAGCCTGGTGATGAATCATAATCCGGCAGCCGGCTTTATTTCTGCACACTGTGATCTGTACGATAAACAATTATTCTTTTGGGCATCAAAGCGCCTTGTAATAGGCTAGTTGAAATACTTCTTTAACCTGTTGCCATCATGCACTACTGCATAACACTGTTTTAATCCGTCCTGATTGTTGCTGTGTCTGCTTATGTGCCTTAGCAATTTTATGCAATCCTGTTTCTGCATATGAAAGACTGAAAAAATTGTCCTGGCGGTTTACCATTGGATGGGTCATAATGCCCAGTATAAAGCCAGGGCTTATAACCAAGGTTGTATATAAAATAATATGAAATATATCATACCTGTGATATTTGATCACATTGTTGGCTCTACCAACTTTTTGTAGAAAAGGGTGATAACCCAACTCTGGAGTGCTGATAACTCCTCACCATGCTTTGCTGGTTTATACTGAAGCCGTACCGGGTTATGATAAACACCAGATGATCATCCTGGCGACTTATAGTAAATGTGAGGCCGGGTTAACAAACACCGGTTTTATGATTGAATGTGGTCTAACAACTTATAGCTGAAAGCCAAGCCAGGTTAATAAACGCCGGGTTAAATTGACGACTTATAGTCGAGCCGGGTCAATACACACTGATTTATAATAAAACCTTATCAAAAGAGAAAAGACTCGACAAATAAAGGCAAATAGAATCTTGTAGTCAAGGCTTTTCAAGGGCCGCCAGGCCCAAATTCAAGGCTTTTCATGGGCTGCCAGGCCACTGAGTTGAACCATCTCACAAAGCCTTTTAAGATGGACCTCACATTAACCAATTGTTGTTTTAACTTTGACAAGTTCAGGGTCTGTATTAGATTGACTTGTCAAACGTTTGGCGGGTCATATCAGGATTACCTGTATGGAGTGGCTTACTTGATGAAGGCAGGTTAACCCGGGGTTTTAGGTGAATATACCTGGCTTCCAAGCCTGGCTCGATAGCCTATTACAAGGGCCCCAAGTAACATTTTGAGCTGTGCTCAGTGGGTGCCTATGTTTGAGCTGTGCTTAGCAACAAGGCTCTCTTTGGCCCCTTGGGTGTGAAGCTCCCAAGCTTTGTTGTGGCGTGATAGATGGATTAATGGACATAACTCTGCCTTGTAAGCTGAAGCCCCCATGTAACCAAGAAATATTTGAAAAAACGGCAGAGGCCCTGCTTTTAGAAAGGATGCCGGTTTATTATATTGATCATAATATATACATTGTCAAAATATGTACATAATAGGAGCCTATCGCTCAGTTGTAGTAAGGCCGAAGATGAGCAATATTCCACAGTCGACGGGTCTCCTCCTTCAATTTGCATGAGTCTTTGTGCTCTCGAACATCGATGAGGTAGTATGACCCGTTGTTCAGATTCTTGCTGACCACAAAAGGCCCTTCCCAAGGTGGGGATAACTTATGCATATCGGTCTGATCCTGGATGAGCCGGAGCATTAAGTCGCCTTCTTGAAAAGTTCTGGTTTTAACCTGGCGGTTGTGATAACGCCGCAGGTCTTGCTGATAAATCACCGAACGAGCTGCTGCCATGTCCCGTTTTTCATCTAATAGGTCCAGTGCTTGTTCGTTGTCCGCTTCAATATAATTGGCCACCCGGGGCGAGTCATGACGAGTATCACTGGGGAGTACCGCCTTTGCCCCGTAATCCATGAAGAAAGGTGTATAACCTGTAGATCGATTGGGGGTGGTGTTTATGCTCCATAATACAAAAGGTAATTCCTCCACCCACCAACCCGGCGTCCTCTTCAAAGGAACCATAAGCCGGGGCTTGATACCCTTTAAGATTTCCTGATTAGCTCTCTCAACTTGACCATTAGACTGGGGTTCAGCCATTAATGACACATCAAGATGGATGTGCTCTAGTTGACAAAAGTCCTCCATATCACCTTTGGAGAGGTTCATGCCACTATCTTTTATGATGTTGCGTGGAAAACCGAAGCGGAAGATCACCTTCTTCATGAATTGAACCGCCGTGGCTGCATCACACTTGCTTACTGGCTCCGCTTCAACCCATTTAGTGAACTTATCAACAACCACCAAAAGGTGGGTCTTCTTATCTTTGGATCGCTTAAAAGGCCCTATCATATCAAGCCCCCAAGTAGCAAATGGCTAAGTGATTGGAATCATCCTTAGTCCTGAGC
Source organism: Triticum aestivum (assembly GCF_018294505.1). NCBI lineage: Eukaryota > Viridiplantae > Streptophyta > Magnoliopsida > Poales > Poaceae > Triticum > Triticum aestivum. The sequence continues at coordinate 597,867,682 of NC_057795.1, read as the reverse complement.
CAGAACATGAGCTCGGCGTGAAAATTTACGACAACCGTCGCACCTTTTCACCAAGTCCTAAGCATCAGCATGAGCCGTCAGCCAATAGAAGACATGACGAAAAGCTTTAGCAACCAAGGATTTTGAACCAGCGTGGTGACCACAGTCTCCTTCGTGGATCTCATGAAAAATCTCACGACCCTCTTTAGGGGAAACACAACGCTGAAATGCCCCTGAGACACTGCAGTGATGTAACTCGCCATTGTGAATAATCATGGACTTGGATCGCCGGATTATCTGTCTGGCCAAAACTTCATCTTCTGGTAACTCGCCCCGGTTCATATACACTAAATATGGAACCGTCCAATCCGGAATAATATGTAGATAAGCCACCAACTGAGACTCCGGATCAGGAATAGCCAGGTCCTCCTCTGTAGGCAACTTAACTAACGGGTTATGCAAAACATCCAGAAAGGTATGGGCGGCACCGGTTTACGCTGATCGCGATCTTTCCATCTTGATGATTTGCATTTCGGGCATTCACTTAAGTTGTCATAATCCTTCCGGAACAGAACACAATTATTCTTACAAACATGGATCATATCAAACCCCAGCCGGCTTAAAGCATATGCCACTTCATTTTTGCGCCGATCAATGTGCTCAACCTGATAACCCTTGAAGTGACCAGCAACAATATCCACCTCTCGTTGGTAAGCCGCCATGAGTGGATCCTTAGAATCCCAAGTACCAGAGACTTGCTGAGCCACCAGATCAGTGTCCCCAAAGCATCGTACCCGGCCTAAGTTCATTTCCTTAGCCACTCGAAGACCGTGGAGCAAGGCCTCGTACTCAGCTGCATTGTTAGTACAGGCAAACATTAAGCGGAGAACATAACGAATTTTATCACCTCGAGGGGAAGTAAGGATAACTGCAGCCCCCGAGCCCTCCAATTGCCTGGACCCGTCGAAGTGGATAGTACAGTACGTGTTATCCAGTTTATCTTCCGGTGCCTGCAACTCTGTCCAGTCATTGATGAAATCCACGAGCGCCTGGGACTTGATATAATCCAGTACGTGTCATCTATCAGTGTCTCCTTATTTCTAGACTTCACCATGATATTATCCACATAAGCATGAACATTGCGCCCGATTTGATTATGAAGACAATTCTACACACATCTCTGATAAGTCGCCTGGGCACTCTTGAGCTCAAAAGGCATAGACACATAGCAGAAGGCTCCAAAGGGAGTTATAAAAGCTGTTTTCTCCTGGTCCTTAACTGCCATCTTGATCTGATGATAACCATAATAAGCATCCAAGAAACTCAAACGCTCACAACCCGTCGTAGCATCAATGATCTAATAAATACGAGGGAGAGCAAAAGGATCGGCCGGACAAGCCTTGTTCAAGTCCGTGTAATCCACACACATATGCCAAGTGCCATTCTTCTTAAGCACTAGTACCGGATTACCCAGCCACTCCGGATGAAAAACCTCAATGATAAACCCAGCCGCCAAAAGCCGGGCTACCTCCTCACCAATAGCCTTGCGTCTTTCTTCATTGAAGCGGTGAAGAAACTGATTGACCGGTTTAAACTTGGGATCAATATTGATATTGTGCTCAGCGAGTTCCCTCAGTACACCTGGCATGTCAGAAAGTTTCCATGCAAAGATGTCCCGGTTCTCACGGATGAACTCGATGAGCGTGCTTTCCTATTTCTGATCCAAATTAGTGCTGATACTAAACTGTTTGGATGAATCGCCAGGAACAAAATCAACCAACTTAGTCTCATCAGCCGGTTTAAACTTCAGGGTTGGGTCATGCTCTGTGGTGGGCTTCTTCAGAGGAGTCATATCCACCGGATCAACATTGTCCTTGTAGAACTTCAACTCCTCTGCAGCACAAACTAACTCAGCATAAGCCGCATCACCCTCTTCGCAATCCAAAGCGATCTTACGACTCCCATGTACCGTAATTGTCCTCTTATGACCCGGCATTTTGAGCTTTAGATAGACATAACAGGGCCTTGCCATAAACCTTGCATAAGCCGGCCGTCCAAATAGGGCATGATATGGGCTCTGGATTTTCACTACCTCAAAGGTTAAGGTTTCTGACCTGGAATCACAATCATCTCCGAACACAACCTCCAGAGCTATCTTACCAACTGGGTACACCGATTTACCTGGTACTACCCCGTGAAAAACAGTGTTTGACGGTTTAAGATTCTTATCCGTCAATCCCATGCGACGAAAGATTTCATAATACAGATTATTGATACTGCTTCCTCCATCCATGAGCACCTTGGTGAACTTAAAACCCCCAACCTGAGGTTCCACCACCAAAGCCAGATGACCCGGATTATCAACCCGGGTGGGATGATCCTCTCTGCTCCACACAATGGGCTGCTCAGACCAACGCAAGTAACGGGGTACTGCCGGTTCAACAGAGTTAATTGCCCTTTTGTGAAGCTTCCGATCACGCTTGCACAAGCTAGTGGTGAAAACATGATACTGCCCACTATTCAACTGCTTCGGGTGACTCTAATAACCCGATTTTTGCTGATTTCCCTAACTATTCTGCTGGTTGTGACCACCCTGGTTGTTCTGATTGCCTTGATTACCCTAAAATCCTGAGCTTGAACCGCCTTCGCCGTAACCCAGTACGTGAGATCCAGGACCTGAACCGCCAGAGGGACCCTAATCATATCGGAAAATATCGGAGTTTTTGAACTCCCGCATAATGAAGCAATCCTTCTAGAGGTGAGTGGCCGGATTCTCTTTCGTCCCGTGCTTTGGGCAAGGTTGGTTTAGCAAGCGCTCCAGATTCATGCCTCCACTCCCCTGGGGCAGTTTACCCTTATGACACTGAGCATTATCCTGCACATTGGTGTTAGCCACAAAATCTGAACTGTCCGCTTTACGCTTACCATTGTTTCCATGGCCCGCTAGATTATGCTGTTGCCCTTGGTGTTGCCGCTCTTCTTTCCCTTCCCCGGCTTTTCCTCATCAGGCTCGGGATCCTTGGTACTATCAGAGTCAACATACTTAACCAGAGCTGCCATTAACGTTCCCATATCATTGCAGTGATGCTTGAGCCATCCCAACTTCAACTTCAACGACTTAAACTTGCAATTGCCTTCCAATGTTAGAATCGCTGAACCGACATTGATGCGGTCCGATGAATGCAAAATCTCTGAAACCTGCTGCACCCAATGGGTGGTTGATTCATTCTCCTCCTGAACACAAGCGGCCAGATCCACAATTGACATGGGCTGCTTGCACGTGTCTTTGAAATTATTGATAAACCGACTCTTCAACTCGTCCCATGACCTAATAGAATTAGGTGGCCGGAGCTCTCCCTCAAATTCTCCTATCCCCTTGCTGGATCAAGAAGGAGGAGACATCCCCGGGCTGTACGTGTGTTGAACGTGGAGGCACCATACGTTCGGCGCTAGATCAGATCTTCCACGATTTGAATCGCCGTGAGTACGACTCCATCATCCACGTTCTTGTAACGCTTCCGCTTAGCGATCTTCAAAGGTATGAAGATGCACTCCCTCTCTCTCTTGTTGCTAGAATCTTCTAGATTGATCTTGGTGATACGTAGGAAAATTTTGAATTATTGCTACGTTCCCTAACAGCCAGACCCCTCCCGGTGAACAGGATCCCGTTCAACCATGGCCGGTCGAACACAAGGCGTTTCCTCCATTCCATGGTACGCCAGGCCTCTTTTCCATCGGCTGTTCCTTCCAAGGCAGTTGGGTCCCGATGAATAGCACGCGTTCCGTTGCCTCCCGATGAACACGACACATTTCGTTGCCTCCCCATGAACACGATGACGACACAGTTTCTCCGTTCCCACCCAGCCATGTACATGATCCCTGGCCGTACGTATGCGTGAGTAGGCGTTCGAGACCCCGCCCATATGTACATACATGGCTAATATTTACTTTCTTGCACCCTGGCCGCTGTACATACGTGTACATGCTACATGCGTGCCTCTACTATGACACGTGCGCGCTTCTACATCGACCAGTGTGAACGTACACGTTCGCGACCAGAATGACAATGCTACTATGCTTCGACCAGGTGGATCCCGACTATCAGGCACTTCCTTGCGTGGGAAGATGTAGCTGGTGGGTCCCAACAGTCAGGGGCCGAATCATTTTTTTGCTCGTAATATGGACACACTTCCTTGCGTGCAAAGATGTAGCTGGTAGGTCCCAACAGTCAGGGGCAAACATTTTTTCACTAAATACGGTGGCCCGTCCGGTGCGTCCCTGCTGTCAGGTGGAGTAATCATTATTTTCCGTGTAATAAGGAGGCACTTCCTTGCTGCGGCCATGACCCAGCTGTCAGCCTCTCCATGTATAGTAATCTTCCGATGGAAGTCGGTTGTTGACCACATTGACCATGCCACGCCGAGAGCACCAAGGCGGTGGACGACGGTGAGGCCTAGGAAGGGGACGATGCAGAGCTGGGGAAGACGCGACAGTGGATGCCCACGAGGAGAGGAGTACGAGGGTTCACTGGTTCGGCTGCGGTGTGAGGCTGCCGTCGCCGCAGAATTACAGGGGGTGTGGGTGAGTGGAGGGAAGGCCTGGCCAGCGGTGGGAGTAGTAGGGGCGGTGAGGCCTCCGCGGCATCACAGCCGGCCACGGGAGAGCAGACGACATGACCGGCGCTGCTTTGGGCGGCTGGAGCAAGAAGACTAGAGGTTGAAGAAGCACTACGGCCGTTGGATGGACATCATACGGTCATTGGAGCTAGAATCGTTCATATTTACTAAGTTGACAAAGCCCTCCATCCCCGTCAACTTAGTAGGCCCAAGTCAGCCTCCCACTATGCTGGGTCCCAGCTAGTAGGGGGAGTATTCATTTTTTTGTGCGTAATAAGGAGGCACTTCCTTGCATGCGAAGATATAGCTGGTGGGTCCGAGCTATCAGTGGCAGGAACATTTTTTTGCGAAATACAGAGGCCCTTTCGGTGGGTCCCAGATGTCAGGTGGAGGAATCCTTATTTTGCGCGTAATAAGGAGGCATTTCCTTGTGTGCGGCCGTGGACCCAACTGTCAGCCTGTCCATGTACAGTCCACTTCAGATGCATGTCGGTCTTTGACCACGTTGACCACGACGCGTCGAGAGCACCAGGGCGGTGGACGACGGTGAGGCCTAGGAAGGGAACAACACGGAGCCAGGGAAGACTCGGCAGTTGTTTCCCATGCGGAGGGGAGTACGACTGTACGAGGGTTTACTAGTTCAGCTGCCATCGCTAGAGAATAACAACAGGTGTGGGTGAGTAGAGGGATGGCTAGGCCAGCGATGGAAGTACGATGGGCCGGTGAGGCCTGCGCGGCAGCACAGCCGACCGCGGGAGGAGGGAGCAGGCAGTCCTACCAGCGCTTGTTTGACCGGCTGGAGCAGGAAGAGCAGAGATTGAAGAAGCACGACGGCTGTTGGATGGACATCCAACAGTCACAACTTGTGCGTCAACCTTTTTTAGGAAAGCCTCAAATATGTGGAAAAGAACATATGGCCCATCTTCCATTATTTCTAATAATTTATAGCCCATTTGCTAATTCTTAGCGTTTTTTGGAGCCCATATTATTTTTGTTAGCATTATAGCCCATATTGTGGCCACAGTTAAAAAATTATACGAAATTTTGCATATTTCGGTGCGGTCCGAGCTGTTTTTAATCCTGAAATTTGGAGTCACATTCAAACTGATTTTAAAAATAAATGTATATCAATATAAAATCCAACAAATTGTCCACGCATAAAAAATGCAATTTAAAATCTTGAAACTAAAAAAAAGAAATTTGAAACTAATTGCCGGTTTGATGTGTTTTAAAAATGTACAGCCCATTTCTCATTACTGGTAGGCTATTTTCTCAGCCAGCCGAATGAAGCTCTTCTCATCTTGAAAGATTTGCAGCCCAACAGGTCTGACGAAGCGACTTACTTGACAAATCACAAAAAAACTGGGCTAGCCATTTTAAGTAAGAAAAAAAACTACTGGGCTGGTCTGTGGTAAACATAAAAGAAAAGGCTGTCTAGACAGGCCAGAGTGCCCCGCACATCCCAATTGACACCCTGCTTCCGTCTCAAAAACAAATTAGATAAATGCCACTCCAATTATGGCAATTCATAAAAATGCCACTGCAATTTCCAAACTTTGAAAAATGTCACTACAATTTTTGCAAACTTTGAAAAACGCCACTTCAATTTGCAAACTTTGAAAAACGCCACTCCAGACTTCGAAAAATGCCACTGGAAATGGCACTTTTCAAAGTTTGGAAATCGCAGTGGCATTTCTCGAAATCACCAGATTTGGAGTGGCATTTATCAAATTAACTCAAAACAAAAAAACTGGGCGAGCTGCTGGGTCCGTGGTGTCAGCCGCTCGTTGTGCAATTCTCTCGTTTATTGACTACGTTGACAATGGCATGGGACCCAGATGTCAGAAATCCATTAGGAGGGGCCATTTTTATTGGCTTGAAATAAGGAGGCACTTGCTTGTGTATTTCCATGACCTTGGTGGGTCCCTGCTGTCATCCTCTCCATGTACAATCATCTCCTGATTATGTACACGTCAACCTGGTAGGCCCACAAGTCAGCCTCTAAACCCGTGGCGGACAAATACAACCCATTTAAAAAAATAACAGCCCATTCCATACATTCAAACGGAAAGTTCAAAATTCAGAGCAAAGTAACAGGTCTGATCCAGATATAGAGTACTGAACTTCCACGTTGACAACCATCATAGCCAAGTTAACTATCTACTCCCACTAATACTCTAGTAGCGTACAAGTACTAACTTACTGTTAGCTAACTAGACGATGCCAGCCGCCATCTGCGGTACACGCTAAATGTTGGCACCGGCATCCTCCGCCTCGCCTCAGACTTGCCAGAGGTGCAATAGGGTGCGTTGCTCGCGCACGTTAGCCCTTTCCATGCCGGTGTGGTCCACCAGAGCTTCGGCTTCTAAGCAGGAAACCCACTTGACGAGATGGTAGTAAAATTCTGCGTCGCCAACGCGTGCATGCCCGACAGCCTCCAGGGCTATTTGCCGGGCGCTGACCTCCACGTAGTTAGCCCAGTTGCGGGCGCTCTGCTCGCGACTCAGAGCGTCGGTGTGCTGCTGCTTCACGTCCCACTAGCGGCGCAAATCGGCGATACACTGCTCTTCCGCCAGGTGGTCTCGCTCCAACAACTCCTCATACTCCACATTGCCATCTAGAGACCAATAGAATGCCTCCTCCCTCCGTCTGCCTTCCGGTGAAAAACTGAACACTAGTTCCGACAGTGACCTCCTCCGGCGTCGCCTATCGTGGATGGGCGGGAGCATGCCGGACGTGGTGAGAGCGAGGATAAGTGGCGAGCGACATCGGGCCGATGGGGGCTTATAAGGATACGTCGAGTTGGGTGATGGTGCCACCGAAGAAGGCTAGGAAACAATATTTATAGGCGGAAGGTAGGCGAACCAACGTGTCGCGGGAAATGCGACGGTCATCGCGGTCAATGGAATTCAATGCATAAGCCGGTTGGTCGGATTTTTGAATTAAGCCCTGCAAACCGGAAAGGAGGTAGTACGTGCGTGATCTGCTATTTATTCGTTTAGGATCGAGTAGGTCATTTTTTCAATTGAGCCATGCAAACCAGAAAGGAGGTAGTACGTGTGTGATCTTCTATCCGTTTAGGATCGAGTAGGTCGGATAGTGTACATATAGGATTGAGTAGGTCGGATGGTGTATGTGTACGATCACATTACCTGATGAACGTTCGCTGGGAGATAAGGCATTTGCGAATGTTTTTGCTAGCAGTTTCTTCAGATTCGCATGGCATTTTCTTCAGAGCAGCTTGTCAGTTTCTTTGGAGGTAGGCATTTTTATTAAAAAACTGCCACTTTGGATCTTGCGTCAAACCTAAAACTGCTAGGAGCGCATTAGTAGGCTAGCTAGTGATCGATCAGTAACTTGTAAACACTGAGCGAACAGAAATAAGTAACTGTTAGTAACTTGTAAACACTAAGGACACAGAAATAAGGATCACTATGTGCACAACAGTAAGAGCCGATCCTTTCGAAATGTTCACACGAGACTCACATGCCTGGCATTGTAATATGTTCACATTCCCAAATTCAAAACCAACTAGTACGATTCCCATACATAAGATCAACATGTTAATGCATCTCAATGATTCATAGATCATATAAAAATATGTAGCTCCAAAAGCAAAGATCTAGAAAAAAACATGTGTTCTTCCTACTAACATGGATGCTTCTCTTGGACAACATTCAGTACAGAGTGAAAGACAAATTTGTTTGTGAAGTCTACAATTCCTCTTGCAAACGTAAGTGGTTTCACCAACAACTAGAACCATGAGAATGAACCACACATGATGGAGGAACATCCACTGCAATATGATTTGGTCTTCTCTCGATCACACGACGAGACTATTTTCGGAATACAAACTTTAACTTAGGCAAAATGATGCCCATTGTATAATCAGACTAAAGCAATGAAGCACCTAGTGTTGGCAAATAAATAGTACATTACTACTTTTTTGCAGTCCATGAAGTGACTATCCAATCTTTCTGTGTCTATTTTCAAATGACACTACATGCAGTGACTATACTATTCTCTTGTGCAGTTCAACCAAAATTGCGGTCACTTTGTTATTTGCCAAATAGCAACGGGCAGACATCTCTGTCTGCACAAATATCAATCAGCTAGTAAACATATACCCCACCTTGTATTTTCGGTTTAAACACGTATCTTCCGCTTAGCATCTGTCATGTTTTGCACTGGACAATTTGATACAGTCATGTTTTGCCCTGGAAAATTTCATACTGAATTGATTTGCTGGTTTACAGTAGAAATATAGTGCCTATTCTTCATCAGACCAAGGATATCCATGTTCGTAGTGATGGAGGAGGTGAAATCGATACAACCGAAATTGAGCATCCAATCATTGAATCCTGCCCTGCCCCTCCAATGTAGGTCCACCCTGCCAATAAATTCACATGCAAGCCACTAGTATTACTATCTAATGACAGTACAAAAAGAGTAGCAAGATAGTAGCAAACCATGTACCTTTGTAATGAACAGCACATAGTACCACCAATTGGATATAAAGGTTTGGAAGAAAACATGCTCCTAATGTTGAACCATTTGGACTTTTTGTGTAGTTCCACTAAAATCGAGCATCCCTGTTTGCATAGATATTGAAAGTGTGATTACTATAAAAGTGGCACTAGTTGAAGCATAGACTCACAAGTATAAGCATTCCAGATTTGTTAATGGGAAAAGGTAGCAAGACTGTTTCTAACCACCTGTTTGAAGGAATAAATAAGCCAACAACAGCTGATGTCAGGAAGGCATACATAATTTTTTCTGAAAAATTGAGCCATTCTTGACCTTTCCTCTTCTTTTAAGCATATTTTGTGCAGCTCAACTAAAATAAAATGCCATCACCGCCTTAACAATTCAGTGACACTGTATAAAAGGAAATGACTTAACATTACATCATGATGTCAGGTATGTAATCGACAAGCATTAGAGAACTTACATACCTCCTCCGATAACACAATGAACGCTAATTTTAACAAAGGTATGACTAGCTTTACCGGGATAATTTGCGTGAACTCTACACCCTCTGTTTCTTAATATAGACATTTTTGCAGTTCAATTTAAAGTACCCAAATGTCTAGTATTTAGGAAAATAGGTAGTAGTTTTCTTGAGCACATATCTGGGAAAGCTTTCCACACTTTATATATGTCCATACGCTAATGCAACACCATTAAAATAGTACAAATATACACTAATCCGGTGGCTAGTGCAATAGTAGAGTAGTTATTTTATTACAGGGTACAGTACAATGGTTTTACTGAACAGATTTCCATAAGCTCTAGCACTGGAAGATTTCTATAAGAATTAACAATACAAAATGTAAATGTAACAAGTTTCAGCATTGGTATACTAGTGGTGCAAGAGCATTAAACCAAATACCAAAGTCTGAAGGTAACTAGCATTATTAACTATTGACAGTATAAAAAAATTGTAAACCATGTACCTTCAAGGTAAATATCATTTCGAACTCGAGGGGACCTAAAAATTGGTATCCCAATCTTGATAATCAGTCAAACATAAAAACTTGATCGAACGAATCAAGATAACAGCCGAACTATATACTTTGGCCGGATAGTAGCCCCTAAAACTCTGGTTGCCAGCCCTAGGTGGCAAATGGAGGATTACATTCCCAGGTATTGATTGCACTGCATTTATGCGCAGGTTGCTAAGGATCCGGTGGTAGACCGGACTGCTGAAGTCGCCGAATTGAGGTGAAAAATTGATGTGGTGGACGTCGACATCACGCTTATAAACAAGCGATTTGACGAGTCACAGAGTATGTGCTCATGTTTCCTTATTCATGTAGGGATGATGGATATAATGTTAATATGATATACTATGGCTGCAGGTGGAGCTGCTGCCATGGAGGCCCTGAGGGCAGAACTTGTGTTAGCCAAGGAACAAGCCAGGGCTAGCAATGCGGCTGCCCTAAAGGCGGCCGAAGATTTAAGAGCCGAACATGCTGCTCATCGCTGAAGCAAAGATAAGATATCCGAAATGGCTATTGCGCTGAAGGACGCTGCTGACCGATATGAGCTTCTCAAGAAGGAGAATCAGGCAAAGGCGGCTGACCTGAAGAAGGCCCTGAATGCGGCCAAGGAGACGCGTACTAAGCTTAGAGCTGCGCAGGAGGAGATTCGGCAGGCCGGAGACATCTCGGCCGGAATCCCTTATTTGTTGCGGATGAAGTTTGGAGACCCCAAGTACGCTCCACTGGATCAGCTTATGAGTGCTGCGGATGCGTATGTGGATATGGCAAAAAGCATGGCTGATGCAACCAAGTTCTTCAAGGATCAGAAGGATAATGGCATAGAGAGGCTATTCTGGTCGCAATTTAACGCTCTGATGCGTCCGCTGCCATTGAGGGAGAGAATGGCTGCCAAGGCCGAGCTCCATAGGTTGTCTGGTCTTGCCATGAGGTCGGTAGTAGACCATCTATGGCCGAAGGGACCAAGACCGGACAGTTACTTTGGTTTAGTGCAACAATTCCTCGGCGCTGTATCAAGAATTGAGGCCATGAGGAGGTCAGCCTGCATAGAGGGTGCGCGGATGGATCTTGCCCGTGTCAAGACATATTGGGCGGATATGGAGGCCACCAGTATTGCAACCCAGAGTCCGACAGGAAGCCAGGACCCAATCGAGCACTATTTTGAGCAGGTCATAGAAGGTGCCCGAATAATCAAGGCTCGGTGCTCAAAAGATGTCATGTTCGAGTCACAAGTCGACTAATTGTAAACAATTATGTGTTAATTATAGAGGTTGTATTTATACTTCCGCCTGAAAGTGTTTATAATGCCTCCTTTGCGGCCGTTCATGTATGCGAGTAGTTTGAAAGTTAGCAGTCGTTGGCTTCAGCCCCCACGCACACAATGCGGCGGTCTTCGAGAAAAAAAAGATGCGTAATCACACTTGATCCAACGTCTTGGTCCATTAAGGAGGTGATCGCACGTCGAACCAGGCAACTAGACTATATAGTTGTAACACTTTCACTTAGCCGTAGGAGTTTAAAGGTGGGGCTACTATATAGCCCCTAGTACTTTTGCGTGCATCCTGATAGGGGTGCATACGTACATGACCGGTAAACGATCCTTCATTAATACGGGGGAATCCTAGAGATTCTGGTTAGTCCTTGAGTGATTGACCAGTCTCTCGCTGTATCATGACAGTCAGTTTTTGGCTTTCTCTACTAAGGTGCTCGTCCGGAATAACCAGGGCACAATCGTAGTAGTTCTCCTTTGGCCGCCTTAGCCGATAGAACGAAACGTAAGGCAGCAAACCCAGGAGCCGGGCAAACCCAACAGTTGACCAAAGACATGATTCAGAGCTCATGCATATAAGGCCAAATTCGTGACGCCGAACACTCCCGAAGGTATTTGGACTTTATAACATATTTAGGGCGAAGTAACGCCCTTGATTACGAACCCTGTATTTTCCAGGTACGTGCATTAATCTGTCGTGGCATAATGCCAATAATGCCAGTATCCCATATGGGTGTATTGAATACCCGTGGGATGTCAAGCAACAAGAGACAGTAAAGAAGGTTTACACAGGGGCTTAATCTAAAGGGAAACCTTTGAGCGGGGCCCTGCTGCACGTCTGCGCCTTTGTCTCCATTGTGCCGTATCCTGGAAGGGTATCACATGATTGGTGTCTGTAAAAGAGGAAAGCTCATAAAAAAGAGTCTAATGTAATCATGCTGAAGTTGGTTATTCACGATGAATAATGAAAATGCAAGATAGTGTTAAATGAAGCCAAGCCGAACTGTGGGCTTTGTTACATATTTGCAGCCCCTAGTGCCACCTATGGGGGGGGATATCTATGGGACCCAGCGCAGGTTTATCTGGGCTATTTCCATAGGTGGTGTGCCGGACTCGTCTAACCGTGTCCGGGGTCTTGACGACCGATCATCTAATTTGGTAGGAGCGGCCGCTTAGTGTTCGGCTGCTAGAGCCGCCGCATATTATTCCGCACGTAATGAACGCTCTATGCTTCCACTAACTGTGATGACGCCACGTGGACCAGGCATCTTGAGTTTAAGGTAGGCGTAGTGCGGTACTGCGTTGAAGCGAGCGAAAGCTGTTCTTCCAAGCAGTGCGTGATAGCCGCTTTGGAAGGGAGTGATGTCGAAGAGTAGTTCTTCGCTTCTGAAGTTGTCAGGAGAACCGAATGTAACCTCTAGTATAAGGGAGCCTGTGCAACGGGCTTCAATGCCAGGTATCACTCCTTTAAAGGTAGTGTTATTTTGGCGTATTCTTGATGGGTCTATCCCCATCTTGCGGACAATGTCCTGATATATCAGGTTGAGACTACTACCGCCATCCATAAGGACTCGAGTGAGATGGTATCCATTAACTATTGGATCGAGCACCAAGGCAGCCAATCCGCCATGCCGGATACTAGTCGGATGATCCCTACGATCGAAGGTGACCGGACAGGCCGACCAGGGGTTAAATTTGAGGACGACAGGCTCCACAGCATAGATCATGTTCACTGTTTTGACCTCTGGTGGGAATTTCTTTTGTCCCTCGGTGTTCAGTTGGCGAGGCTCATCCTCGTCTTAACTTGGTGTCTCCCTTCCCTTGTGTTCGGCATTTAGCCTACCGGCCTGCTTGAAGACCCAACATTTTCTATGGGTGTGATTCGCGGGTTTTTCGGGGGTGCCATGAATTTGGCACAATCTGTCAAGGACTTTGTTCAGGCCGGACGGTCCTTCTTTGTTGCCTTTGAATGGCTTCTTCCTTTAACTGGGTCGAGAGCCCCTGAATCCGGCGTTGACCGCCGTGCTATCTGGACTTTCTTCATTGCTTCGATGCTTATGTTTATTGCGCCGTGGCCTCCCGTTGCCATCCCTAATTTCGGATGTGCCCGGGTCGCTGGTGCTTCTACGGGCTCACCAGCTGTCCTCACCCGCGCAGAAGCGGGTCATGAGGCTTGTTAAGGCCGCCATTGTCCTTGGATTTTCTTGTCCTAGGTGTCTGGCAAGCCATTCGTCCCGGATACTATGCTTGAAGGCCGCTAAGGGTTCTGCATCCGGGCAGTCGACAATTTGATTCTTCTTAGTGAGAAATCTATTCCAAAGCTTACGGGCTGACTCTCCGGGCTGTTGTATTATGTGACTTAAATCGTCCGAATCCGGAGGTCGGACATAGGTCCCTTGAAAATTGGCCCTGAAAGCATCCTCAAGTTCCTCCCAGCTTCCAATTGAGTTTTTGGGACGGCTTTTCAACCAGTGCCGAGCTGGTCCTTTCAACTTGAGGGGAAGGTATTTCATGGCGTGGAGGTCGTCTCCATGAGCCATGTGGATGTGAAGGATAAAATCCTCAATCCAGACCCAGGGTTTGTCATTTCGTCGTATGCCTCTATATTCACGGGTTTGAATCCGTGTGGAAATTCGTGATCCAGCACCTCATCGGTGAAACACAGGGGATGCGCAGCCCCTCTGTATCTGGACATGTCACGGCATGCTGTCGTCGGTTGTGGTGTCCGGACATGATTCCGAACTGGTATTTGACCAGTATGATGGTTTGGGTAACCGTAATATAGTGCCGGAACGCGTCCTCTGGATCCATAGATGGACCTGGACGCACCAGCCTTTTCATCCAGGAGCTCACTTAAATCATGTGCTGGCTTGTGTGCTGCGTTAGTGGCTGCTCTATCGCGGCCGTGAGGTGGTCATTGCGGCTGGTCGGCCATTTTATTCTTTGGCTGGATGGGCTCTGCAGGCTCATCGTCAAATTCGGGCAGCAACTTGCGTTTTGGGTAGCTCTTTGTGTGGCGATCGTCGCAATATTTTTCTTCAGTATCTAGAACTTTCTTCCATCTTCGGTTGAGCATATCCTGCGCGGTGTTAAGCCTTTGCTTCTCCTTCTTTAAGCTCCTCGCCATGGCAATAAGTCTTCTGTGGAGGTCATCTTGTTCCAGTTCTTTTTCTGGGATGATGAATGAATTATCGGCCGGACTGCCCTCCTCTCCGTAGGCAGCGTGATGAGTTCGGCCCTCGGGATCACTGTGATCGGGCGTCCGTTCGGCGTGGCCTAGCTCTTCTTGCTCCATCGCTGGGTTCATATTGTTGCCTTTGGAGTCGACCAAAATGTCATTTTTCTTTGGGCTATTATCGATGTTTTTACTGTGACTGGACTTAGAACGGCGTCTGCGTCATCGTTTTGGCTTTTGTCCGGGGGGTTTATCCTCCATTGTGTCCTTTTTGTCACCATTGTTCTCCTTAGGCGTGTCCACCATGTAGATGTCATATGATGAAGTTGCGGTCCAGCGCCCTGTGGGCGGTGGTTCCAGATTGTCCCCTGCATCGACGTCCATACCGTCGATATCCTCGGAGTCGAAATCAAGCGTGTCTGTTAGGTCATCGATAGTGGCTATGAAGTGGGTGGTGGGTGGGAAGCGATTTTCTTCGGCGTCCGTGTCCGACTCGGGGAGGACATAGTTCGGCCTAAAGTCTTCTATCAAAGAAAGAGACCTTAATGAGTTTAGCACATCGCCGAAGGGGGAGTGCTGAAAGATGTCCGCGGTGGTGAACTCCATTACTGGGGCCCAACTGGACTCGATAGGCCCGGGCGCACGCGGTTCGGAATCCACATCCGAACACAGGTCCGAGGGCCCGGTGGTACAGATTTTCTTAAGGGCGGAGTCTGTGTTTGGCTCCAACGCCAACGAGTGTGCGACTTCCAAGGCGGGGTCCATCCACCCGTCCTCGGACGACACGATCTGCTCCAGATCGAAGTCCGGAGCTGTAGCAGGCGCGATATTCTGAGTGCTTCCCGATGGAAGATCTAAGTCATGCACGTCGTGACGATTCGGTGCTCCTGACGTGGGCTTGAATCCTCGAAGATTAAGTCTCCGCGGATATCAGCAGTGTAGTTTAGGTTTCCGAGCATGATCTGATGGTCGGGGGCGTAGTTGTGGATCTGCTCCAGATGGCCAAGCGAGTTGGCCCGCAGTGCGAAGCCGCCGAATACGAAGATCTGTCCGGGGAGGAAAGTCTCACCCTGGACGGTGTTGATGAAGGTTGGGGGAGCCATCGAGCCTTATAGCAGCGACATAGAGGAACTCTCAATGAAAGCACCAATGTCGGTGTCAAAGTCGGCGGATCTCGGGTAGGGGGTCCCGAACTATGCGTCTAAGGCTAATGGTAACAGGATACTGGGGACACGATGTTTACCCAGGTTTGGGCCCTCTCGATGGAGGTAATACCCTAATTCCTGCTTGATTGATCTTGATGATATGAGTATTACAAGAGTTGATCTACCACGAGATCATAGAGGCTTAACCCTATAAGCTAGCCTATGATTATGATTTGTGTTGTGCTACGGACTAAAACCCTCCGGTTTATATAGACAGCGGAGGGGGCTAGGGTTACACAGAGTCGGTTACAGAGAAGGAGATCTCTCATCCAGATCGCCAAGCTTGCCTTCCACGCAAAGGAGAGTCCCATCCAGATACGGGACGGAGTCTTCAATCTTGTATCTTCATAGTCCAAAAGTCCGGCCAAAGTACATAGTCCGGCTGTCCGGATACCCCCTTATCCTGGACTCCCTCGGTGTCCACTCTTGACCTTTCCTCTTGACACTGTACAAAAAAAATCGACTTATCTCATGAAAGTGAGGTATGTAATCTATAAGCATTAACAGTGCAAAAATCTGAAGGTAGTACCAAGATTCATCATTGGTATACTAGCTATGCAACATCATTAGAATGATTTAGCTGAAAAATCTTTAATACATCCACAATCAACAGCTAACCCTGAAATAATCCAGTGACATTGAATAGCATTGCTTAAATTTATCGGTGGCATTAGACTGAGTGCGGAATTAGTTAAATGTGGCATCACTTTAGCAGTAGCATGCTTGACTTGACCGCTGATGTTATACTAACATCAAATAAGTGGCAATAAGAGCATGGGAGGCCCATTCGGACAGTCGGTGCACCAGTATGATGTACCTCCACGGACGCATAGAGTGGTGAGGGAGGTATGGTTGCCTAGAGCAACAAATATCCAAGCAGCATATGTGGATTACGTCCCATTTTTTTTCTCTTTAGCCACCTTTTTCCTATGCGAGGACAACAAACCGATCGACCTGGTCCTTCTCTATTGTGTTGTCATGCCTTTCTACCCTTCTTCAACCAAGAGACACGAGACTCATTCCATAGCTACTGATTTCCCCTTTTCAACCTAGATGCGGGTTTGATGCCTACACTCTTGGACAGTACAGTCTCCCTTCCTTTCCTTATTCAACCCAGACATGGATTAGTCTACATGAAGTAGGATTTCCTTTAATAGTGCAAATTAAGGTTTTCGTCTGCGTGACCAGCAGAGCAGAGGATAGCAAATTGGGAAGATGGTGGAGTGGAAAAGGATCCACATGCAGCGACATGGAAGATGGGGCAATAGAAAAAGGGTATGGTTCGAAAAGAGGTAGCATACCTGAGGGCCGGCGGGAAGTGGCTTTGCTCGTGATCGTAATCCTCCGCACACACTACAACAGCGAGCTTGGGGACGGAGGCCATCCCGCGCGGGCGCTAGGTCTGACAGGACGGCCTTGTCGTTAGTGTGTGACCTCGCTCGCCGCCGACGAGTGCGTCAACGCTGCACGTCCTTTTCTTCGCTGGCAGATCTGTGACCACCGGTGAGGAGGGAGAGAGAGGCCATCTTTATTAGATCTGGAGAGAGGATGATAGTGTGAGAAGCAAGTGGGCAGCCCTTAGCAAGAAAGCGTTGAAGCTCTAGTCTGTATATCTTTTTATACTACTAGTACTAGAGGTGGAGTAGTGGTAGAGTAGTTTATATTTTCTCTGCATACAATACTAGGCATACTTCAAAACTGAAATGCACACCATTAAAAAATAAAGTTGAGAAATAGTGTGGCACTTTGGGCCAACGCGGCAAGATCACATTTTGCACGAGAAATGGCACATCATGTTTCATTGACATGTGGTCCCGTTCCAACATGTCAGTGGGATGACAGTGAGTCCTTTTATACAATTTCCGAATGGACGTCTATGTAGGCCGGGGCGCCTCTTCGTGTACCGTGGCAACTGTCCACTGGCTCTTCGCATTTCCCTCTCAATTTGGAACCGTTGTTGCACGCTCTTCCTCCCTCCTCCATTTGCCTTCACCCTTCCTTCTGCCATTGTTCGATCGTCTTCTCCATAGAAGGAACAAGCCAAAAACGACCCTGTTATTCTTGCCCTGACCTGAAAGATGATGTGGTGGAGGAACTCATTTATCGGTGCGATGTCATCACGTCGGCTAGCATGGCAGTTTTGTTCAAGACCATTCTCGACTCAACTAATAACATCATTACAAGGAACCCAAGGGTCCAGGAGCGGTTTGATCAACCTTATCTTCTTCGCTATAAGCCTGTTCGCATGGGCACGGACGACAGAAGCCTCGCCTTGTGCAAGTTGATGCCGCTTGTTAATGATACGTGTGATGTCAAGATGCCATCGCTTAAGGGTAAGGCCTGGGCTGGCGCAAATGGAGATTGGGTTGTTTATATTGGGTACAACTGCGAGTGGGAACTTGTGAATGTGTACCCTCGTCAGCGGATTCCACTTCCAAAAATCTCAGAGTGCCCTGAGGTTGAGCACACAGATGATCTACGTACGTTCAAATACGATCATGGTGGCTGTCATCTACGGAAGATAGCAATTTGTCGAGTTCCCAACCACTCTTGGGAATACAAGAACTATGAAGTTGTTGCTATCTTCGACAAGCTTGTTGCCATCGTTACTGCTTCCACAGCTCGTCCATGGATATTGCTCAAAAATCAATTTCTGTACACGGATGAGTATTGTGATGCAATTTGAAAGTATCGAGAAGAGGGGTCTAGAGGGGGGTGAATAGACACTCAACACAGAAAGTTGGCAGATTTTAATTTCTTTAAGTTGGAATGGAGTTTTGGCACAAGATTAACCATTCACAATGCAAATCAAGCAAGCATGCAAAGAGTATATGAGGAGCGGAAAGTAAAGCATGCAACTTGCAAGAAAGTAAGGGAATGGGATTGGAGTGTTCAAACGCAATTTGGAGACACGGAGAATTTTTACCCGTGGTTCCGATAGGTGGTGCTATCGTACACCCACGTTGATGGAGACTTCAACCCACGAAGGGTAACGGTTGCGCGAGTCCACGAAGGGCTCCACCCACGAAGTGTCCACAAAAAAGCAAACTTGTCTATCCCACCATGGCCGTCGCCCACGAAGGACTTGCCTCACTCGGGTAGATCTTCACGAAGTAGGCGATCTCCTTGCCCTTACAAACTCCTTGGTTCAACTCCACAATCTTGACGGAGGCTCCCAAGTGACACCTAACCAATCTAGGAGACACCACTCTCCAAAAGGTAATAGATGGTGTGTTGATGATGAACTCCTTGCTCCTGTGCTTCAAATGATAGTCTCCCCAACACTCCACTCTCTCACAGGATTTGGTTTGGTAGAAAGAAGATTTGAGTGGAAAGCAACTTGGGGAAGGCTGGAGATCAAGATTTATGTGCTAGGAATGGGATATCTTGATCTCAACACAAGTGTAGGTGGTTCTCTCTCAGAAAATGGATAATGGAAGTGTAGGCATGTACTAATGGCTCTCTCCATGAATGAAGAGTGGGTGGAGGGTATATATAGCCTCCACACGAAATCTAACCGTTACACACAACTTCCCAAACTCGGTGGGACCAAATCGTTAAACTCGGTCAGACCGATTTAGTTCATAATTTGACCGTTAGGCATTTAGGTGGGACCGACATGTCAACTCGGTGGGACCGATATCATTAGGGTTAGGGCGTAACATAATCTCGGTGAGACCGATTACACAAACTTGGTGGGACCGATTTTGGTAATAATCTAACCAGAGAGTTGGTCAGGCAAACTCGGTGGGACCGATTCGCTCATCTCGGTTAGACTGAAACGTTACGAGAGGGAAACAGAGAGTTTGCATTGCAATCTCGGTGGGACCGATTACACAAACTCGGTGAGACCGATTTTGGTAATAAGCTAACCAAAGAGTTTGCAATCCTGTCTCGGTGAGACCGAGATCCCTATCAGTGAGACTGAAAAGACTAGGGTTTCTGGCAGTGGCTATGTCAATTGAACTCGGTGGCGCCGGATAGAAAGATTCGGTAGGGTCGAGTTTGACTTTTGGTTTGGGACATATGTGGATGTGAGAAAGTGGTTGAGGGCTTTGGAGCATAGCACTAAGAACTTTGAGCAAGCAACTCATTAAGCAACACCTCACCCCCTCTTAATAGTATTGGCTTTCCTACGGAATCAATGTGATCTTGGATCACTAAAAGTAAGATGTAGAGTCTTGTGCTTTGAGCTTGAGCCAATCCTTTTGTCCTTAGCATTTTTGAAGGGGTTCCACATCCTCTAGTCCATGCCACTCCATTTTTGAACTTATCTAAAACATACTAGGTAAAAGTATTAGTCCAACAAGAGATATGTTGTCATTGATTACCAAAATCACCCAGGGAGCACTTGTGCTTTCAATATTCCCCTTTTTGGTAATTGATGACAACATACATCAAAGCTTTAGATAAAGATATAGAGAATAACAAGTAAAGCTTTGGAAAGACATGTAACATACATAGGCTCCCCCTACATGCATGCAATCATGCAAATATGGAATATAGGAGCATGTGAATGCATAAGCATGACAGCGCAAGCAATGAGTTACATGTATCCTGCTATATGCATCAGAGCAAATGATGTGAATATAGGAAATGTACCTCCATGTTCACGAGTCCTTCTTGCAAATAGTATGTACATCAGCAAGAGATCCTCATACACATGGTTGTGATGCATATACTTACCTTGTGGACTTGAGTTGGCTTAGGGGGGAATGAGCCTGCGCAAACAAGGTCAGATAACACAGATGCATCTACTAGCCAAAGCAAACGAATGACACCACAAGAGTACCAAGACAGGAATGACATGTAGAGAGCGAGTACTGAGTACCCCATTGGATATAGACATGTCCCCAAAGGTAAAGATGTGAAAAGAATTAAAAGATTGTCCCTTAGATGTCTTGCTCCCCCTAAATCTAGCATGGGATACTGGGAGAACATAGGGAACAGAAAAACAGAGCAATCAGAGCACAGAAAAACAAAGCAAAGAAAGGAAACAGAGCTAATGCAAATAATCAACTATGAACATGTCTTTCCCCTCTTAAAGACATTTTGCTTCTCTCCTCTTGAACACCAAGCATCTAGGGTAACTCTCTCCTCCTATATAAATGATTAAGCTTTGATGTGATCTCTCTCTCTCTCTCCCCCTTTGACATCAATTTCCAAGAAGGGTTCTTCTAAATTTTGTTGCAAATGGGTTTGGTCCTTGAGTCACAGGATAAAGCAGCAAGTTGAATGTGATGCTGGCAGAGGGCAAGAATCATTGAGTGGAGCTGGATCAAAAGGAATGCAGAAACATGTGGCAAGTTGTCTCTCCTGCAATGAAATCGGAGGCACCGAGTTGTGTGCTTTAATTGCACCAGAAGATTTCGGTTGGACGTAGAACAACAGACTAGTGGCACCGAGTTCATCACAGAGAAAACACTTGTCACCATAGCTCACTAGACAAGTAAGATCTCACTAGGATTTGCAAGGAATTAACTGAAAGATTTGCAAAGAATTGGATGCAGGGAATGCAGAACAAAAAGAAACAGAAAAGAAATCTAGATGAAGTTTTTTTTCAAAGGGGAAAAAGATATGCATGAGTCAAATGCAAGAGCACAGAAAAGAACACAAGAGAGCTTCATCTAGAATTGGTCGGTGACAAAGTCACTTATGTTAGAGTATATTGACTTAGGAGTCAAGTGAGATCACTTGATCATAGGTAATACTCATCGTTTAAGCTCAAAATGGGGTTACCATTTTTTTAGTTTAATAAATTTGATGTATTCCCATCTTGTTGAGTTGCTTTGACTCATGTCTTGGAGTAAAGCTTCTCTAAGATGGAATAACATACCTTGGGTGGTGGTGTTGATCTTGATCATGTAGTTGAATTTGTGTGGGTTGCTCAAGGTTGATGTAGCTTCATCAAGAGTTGGGAGCTCCACTTGGAATTTGAGTTCATCTACCTACATGAGTTAGTCTTGCAAGGAAGAGCACTTGTGCATCCAAAATGACAATCACAAAACTCAATATAGAATTTGTCAAAGGATATGTTTGAAGGGTTTCGTGCTTCCTTGTCTTCAACCACCAGATTGTAGAGACTTGGTGATGTAGAGATTGCTCAAGATGTGAGTGAGTAGCAATCTCGTAGATTTAGGGTCATCCAAGTACCTACAAGGATTAGACAACATGCAAGGGTGCAAATATATCCAAGATATATGATTATCATCATAAGAGAAATGTCATGGATTTGTCGCAGGCTCATTCCTTGCATGTATCCAAACGGAATTTCTACTCCAAGTTTGAAACATCAATGATGTTCAATTCACCTCTCAACCTGCAAAACACTTTCTCATCAAGTGGTTTAGTGAAAATATCAGCCAATTATTTTTTGGTATGAACATGCTTAAGGTTAATGTCACCCTTGGCAACATGATCTCAAATGAAATGATGACGAACTTCTATATGCTTAGTTCGAGAGTGTTGCACTGGATTATGAGCAATCTTAATAGCACTTTCATTGTCACATAGTAAGGGAACTTGTTTCACATATATCCCATAATCTTTAAGAGTTTGGGTCATCCAAGGTAATTGAGCACAACATGAACCAGCGGCAATGTATTCTGCTTCGGCGGTGGATAAGGATACCGAGTTTTGTTTCTTGGAGGACCAAGATACAAGAGATATACCAAGAAATTGACAGGTACCCGAAGTGGACTTTCTATCAACCTTGTCTCCGGCATAGTCCGAGTCAGAATAGCCAACAAGATTAAAAGAGGCCCTCTTAGGATACCAAATGCCAAAGTTTGGTGTATGAATTAAGTATCTCACTATACTTTTCACACCCTTAAGATGACACTCTTTAGGGGCCGCTTGATATCGTGCACACATGCACACACTTAGCATAATATCGGGACGAGAGGCACATAGGTATAACAATGAACCAATCATAGAGCGATAAACTTTCTGATGAACGGGTTTACCATCCTTAGTCAAGTCAAGATGTTCACTAGTAGGCATGGGTGTACTCATACCTTTGCATTCTTGCATATTGAACTTCTTGAACAAGTCTTTGGTGTACTTCATTTGAGAGACAAAGGTGCCTTCCTTAGTTTGCTTAATTTGCAAACCAAGAAAGAACTTGAGTTCACTCATCATAGACATCTCAAACTTCTCCGACATTAACTTCCCAAACTTCTCACTAAAATGAGGGTTAGTTGATCCAAATATAATACCATTGACATAAATTTGGCAGACAAATAATTCTCCATTAACCCGTTTAGTGAAAAGAGTAGAATCAATCTTTCCAATCTCAAAGCCTTTTTCAGTAAGGAACTTGGTTAAGCATTTATACCATGCTCTAGGAGCTTGTTTAAGACCATAAAGAGCTTTGTGAAGTTTGTAAAAATGATTAGGTTTCTTAGGATTGACAAAGCTTGGAGGTTCTTTAACATAAACTTCCTCCTCAATTTCACCATTTAGAAAAACACTTTTAATGTCCATTTGGTACAATATGATATCATGGTGATTAGCATAGGCAAGTAAGATGCGAATAGACTCAAGTCTAGCAACGGGGTATATGTCTCACCATAGTCCATACCTTCAACTTGAGTGTAGCCTTGGGCGACGAGACATGCTTTGTTGCGAACTATTTGTCCATCTTCATCTTGCTTGTTGCAAAACACCCATTTGGTACCGATGATGTTGTGGTTGTTGTCGGGCTTCTAGACCAATGTTCACACTTGGTTTCTCTCAAAGTTGTGTAATTCTTCATGCATGGCATTTATCCAATCCGGATCTTCCAATGCTTCTTCAACCTTCATAGGTTCAATGCTAGATATGAATGAATAATGTTCACAAAAGTTAGCAAAACGAGATTTTCAGCGAGTGATTCTCCCGGTTTGGATATCATTGTAGATTTGCTCGATGGGATGGTATCCAGCAACTCTTGCTCGAACTCGTGGGAGCTTTTGCTTTGATCGGGGTGGAACATCTTCTTCATCATCTTTTTCTTCTTCTTGGCCTTCATCGTTGTTGACGTTGTCGTTCTCTCATCATGATGGAGAAGGAGGTTGATGTGGTTCATCTTGGTGTACTTCCTCGTTTTCTTCATCTTGATGTGTCTAGCTTGTGGATGCTTCCATATAACCTCTTGGTTCACCTTGTCGTGAGGTAGAAGCTTCCACTTGGACGGACGCGGTACTCTCCTTCACCTCCGTTGGACGAACCTTCCCAAAAGACCAGTCATGGATTGCTTCCGAAGGATCTTTATCTCCTACATCAATTGGCAATTGCTCTACTTGCGAGCCGTTAGATTCATCAAAGTTCACATCTACCGTTTCTTCAACCTTTCGGGTGACATTGTTGTAGATACGGTAAGTGTGAGAGTTTGAGCCATAACCAAGTAGGAATCCCTCATGAGATTTAGGAGAAAATTTAGAACGACAATGCTTATCAAGAATGTATCACTTTGAGCCGAATACTCAAAAGTATCCAACTTGGGGTTTGTTACCGGTGAGGAGCTCGTATGCCGTCTTGCCGAGTAGCTTGTGAAGATATAAGCGATTTGTTGCATGACAAGCTGTCTCAATCGCTTCTGCCCAAAAGTGCTTTGGTGTCTTGTACTCATCAAGCATCGTTCTCGTCATTTCGATGAGCGTCCGGTTCTTCCTCTCAACAACTCCATTTTGTTGAGGTGTGTATGTGTCTGAGAATTCATGTAAAATCCCTTCTTCGTCAAGAAAGGTGTCCACATTTACGTTCTTGAACTCCGTTCCGTTGTCGCTGCGAACCTTCTTGATCTTCACTTCAAATTGATTTTGGGCCTTCCTAGCGAAGTTTTTGAAGATCTTTTGGACCTGCGATTTATCATCAAGAAAGAACACCCACGTAAATCTTGAAAAATCATCAACTATAACAAGAACAAATGAGTTTCCACCGATACTTTTATAAGCATTGGGACCAAAGAGATCCATGTGAAGTAGCTCAAGTAGTCTTCGTGTGGTCATGATGTTCTTCACGGGATGGCTTCCTCCAACCTGTTTACCTGCTTGACAAGCACTGCAAAGTCTATGCTTGTCAAATATGACATCTTTACCTCCAAGGATATGATCACCTTTAATAAGCTTGTCAAGGTTTCGCATGCCCACATGACCGAACCGTCTATGCCACAACGCCTTTAGAAGATTTAGCAATTAAGAAAGTTCTAGGTTAAGCCTTTTATTGAAATCAACAATGCATAGATCACCTTTGCGTATACCGGTAAAGACCATTTTATGATTATCTCTCTGAAACACTTGGCAATCTACTTTAGTAAATAGGACATTGAAATCGAAATCAGCAAGTCTAGATACTGAAAGTAAATTGTAGCCAAGAGATTCAACGAGCATGACATTTTGTATGGAGCTGTCATGTGAGATGGCCACCTTACCGAGGCCAACCACCTTACCCTTTGAGTTATCACCAAAAGTGACATACTTTCGAGGACCGCTGTTTTCAGCAAGCTCACCAAACATATATTTATTTCTGGTCATGTGATCGGTACATCCACTATCAAGGACCCATTCCTTTCCTCCTGCCATGTATCCCCAAAGATTTGCCATAAGACCAAAATATCTCATTGCATCATCAAGATCAAAGTCACCATCATCATCCTCATCATAGTATCCATGTTCAATATCGTCATGTGGTGGATAAATTCCTATAGAGGGTGATTCGTTAAACAAATGATTTTGACAATAGTCATCTTTATGAATTCTAATAGCTTCGGAGATAATATCACTAATAATTCCAACCTCTCCTTTGGCACGCATAAGATTTGTAAGCTCAAATAGACAATCACCAAACTTAGGATCATTGGAATTCATCTTACTCAAGGCAATAGACTTATGGAGAATTTCATCTAGATTTTGCAAGGAATAATTTGGAAATCGTTGCTCAAGAAATTTCCATATGGTGTAGGCACATTCAAGAGTAGGCAACCAACCAATCAAGTTTCTAGGCAAGCCTCTAGTGATAAGATTAACATTTCTAAGAATGCGAATCATGTCAATGGATTCACCAAGGGTAGGATGCATAGGATCAACATGAGGTGCACAAGGACTAGTAATGTACTTGTTCAAATGCTATTCATTGAAAATCACAAGCATCTAATTTTTCCACTCATGAAAATACTCTCCATCTAGTATAGGCACTCTATGTCTAAGTCTCCCCAAAGTAGACTCATCCATCTTCCTCCAATGGTGATTAAACCAAAGCAATCAAGACCAAAGCTTTGATACCAATTGAAAGGATCGAGAAGAGGGGTCTAGAGTGGGGGTGAATAGACACTCAACACACAAAGTTGGCAGATTTTAATTTCTTTAAGTTGGAGTGGAGTTTTGGCACAAGTTTAACCATTCACAATGCAAATCAAGCAAGCATGCAAAGAGTATATGAGCAACAGAAAGTAAAGCATGCAACTTGCAAGAAAGTAAGGGAATGGGATTGGAGTATGCAAACGCAATTTGGAGACACGGAGATTTTTTATCCGTGGTTCCGATAGATGGTGCTATTGTACATCCACGTTGATGGAGACTTCAACCCATGAAGGGTAACGGTTGCGCGAGTCCACGGAGGGCTCCACCCACGAAGGGTCCACGAAGAAGCAACCTTGTCTATCCCACCATGGCCGTCGCCCACGAAGGACTTGCCTCACTCGGGTAGATCTTCACGAAGTAGGCAATCTCATTGCCGTTACAAATTCCTTGGTTCAACTCCACAATATTGACGGAGGCTCCCAAGTGACACCTAAACTATCTAGGAGACACCACTCTCCAAAAGGTAATTGATGGTGTGTTGATGAGGAACTCCTTGCTCTTGTGCTTCAAATGATAGTCTTCCCAACACTCAACTCTCTCTTAAAGGATTTGGATTTGGTAGAAAAAAGATTTGAGTGGAAAGCAACTTGGGGAAGGCTAGAGATCAAGATTTATGTGGTAGGAATAGGATATGTTGATCTCAACACAAGTGTAGGTGGTTCTCTCTCAGAATATGGATAATGGAAGTGTAGGCATGTTCTAATGGCTCTCTCCACGAATGAAGAATGGGTGGAGGGTATATATAGCCTCCACACAAAATCTAACCGTTACACACAACTTACCAAACTCGGTGGGACCGAATCGTTAAACTCGGTCAGACCGATTTAGTTCATAATGTGACCGTTAGGCATTTCGGTGGGACCGACATGTCAACTCAGTTGGACCGATATCATTAGGGTTAGGGCATAACATAATCTCGGTGAGACTGATTACACAAACAAGATGGGACCGATTTTGGTAATAAGCTAACCAGAGAGTTGGTCAGGCAAACTCGGTGGGACTGATTCGCTCATCTCGGTTAGACTGAGACGTTATGAAAGGGAAATAGAGAGTTTGCATTTCAATCTCGGTGGGACTGATTACACAAACTCGGTGAGACCAATTTTGGTAATAAGCTAACCAGAGAGTTTGCAATCCAATCTCGGTGAGACTGAGATTCCTATCGGTGAGACCGAAAAGACTAGGGTTTCTGGCAGTGGCTATGTCAATTAAACTTGGTGGCGTCGGATAGAAAGATTCGATAGGGCCGAGTTTGACTTTTGGTTTGGGACATATGTGGATGTGAGAAAGTGGTTGAGGGCTTTGGAGCATATCACTAAGCACTTTGAGCAAGCAACCCATTAAGCAGCACGTCACCCCCTCTTAATAGTATTGGCTTTCCTATGGACTCAATGTGATCTTGGATCACTAAAAGTAAGATGTAGAGTCTTGTGCTTTGAGCTTGAGTCAATCCTTTTGTCCTTAGCATTTTTGAAGGGGTTCCACTTCCTCTAGTCCATGCCACTCCATTGTTGAACTTATCTGAAACATACTAGGTAAAAGTATTAGTCCAACAAGAGATATGTTGTCATTGCTTACCAAAATCACCCAGGGAGCACTTGTGCTTTCACAATTGCATATGGGCGTCTTGTGTTTGGTGCCTCCACTCGTGGCATTGTTTTTGCATGGCATCCTCGTGGTTTCGGTAAGTTTTTATTCCATGGTAATTATAATTGTTTCATCCACATGCATGCGGGTTAGCAAGTTTCCCTTTACTAATTAACCTTCTTGTGTTTCCAAGGTCCTGTGAACATTCCACCACCTATAATTGAAATTTTTCATAACCAAGGGGGAGATGACGATGGTGATGATCACGAGCATGAGGACGAGCATAACTTATATACTCAGTGGCGCCTGGCAACTAATTCCAATGGATCACCTCTTCTTGTCTGTATACAGTGCACTGAGATTGTTACTAGTGAGGGAGCACGTGTTGTCTCCCATGGTCACCCTCTCCGGACCTATTCCAACACCCATTGTAGGGTATTCGGGATGGATACTAGTGTGCTAGCGCCAACACCTTCTCCCTGGTTCAGTATTGATAGTCTTGGAGAAAACTCGCTCTTCCTTTGACCAAACTATCAAATGATAGTGAAAGGCGATCCAGGTGCTGTTGACCCAACGTTACTACCATTTATGAGAAGGAACTGCATCTATACTTCAGACATTGCAGTGGTTCCCTACCCTGGTCCTGATATATGCCGCTTCAGCCTGGATGATCAGTCCTGCGTTGCTCTCGATATTGACAATAGCCGGCCCTTCCCAGAGCACCTATGGTTCAAAGCAAGCATTTCGAACGTCGAGGATTGGTTGATATGAAGTTCATTTCATTGCTTGTTATTTGTTGTGTGATGAAAACTTTAGTATTTGTAGAATGTTTTGTTGGAAATAATCTATAATCCAACATGTATCCTCGTTGTCATTGTGTGTTGATGACTTGTTGTGTGTAATGAATGGTACATTTGCAAATGCATGTCATAAACTCAATTTATGAATGGTTTTCGAGTTATTTACTGGAATGAGAATACCGTAGTAGTATAGCCAGTATCCGGTTAATATATGAAGTTGCCACATCACATAGAGCCAACCTAATATTGGAGTATGCTAGCCCTCCACCGGCGCGCCACTTCAAATGGCGGACGAAGTGAGAGGCCGCGTCAACTTGTGTCCAGATCTAAGATGCCACGTGTACCAGATGAATGACTCCAAGTTCGACCACCGTGATGCTAGGTGCGAGCCAAGGAACACTGTTGGAGAGACCCCCCTCATAATTTTCCTACATCGGTCGTTCGATTCATGTGATAGAATGCTATAGGATTGTTTTTCCTATGTAATCATGTTTTACTTGGAAATCTAGCATCCACTCCAACTTTTGTTTCACTTCCTTTGTACCTACGAAGAGAGTACTTGCTCTAAATGATGTGCCGCTGCCAGAGCCACCTATATTAATTAACCATACTCTAAAAAGGTGGACCAGCTTTGGCTATAGTATACTACTAGTACTGTACTAGGTTAGTAGGTGACCTTGCGCTTGGCTCTTATCCTCTTCCGGAAGTCGAACAATAATGATGGTACTACAGTAGTACTTCTGGCAATCTAACACCAAATGAACTGCTGCACGTCCACCGCTTGTAAGTAAAAGTTTCTCCTCGTGCTGCGAGCCACCGCGCACGCGTTGGCAAGGGAGAAGGCATAGTAAGAAAGCTTCTCATCGAGTTGACGGGACACATCCAAGTTATTTAGTACTCTCTTCAAAAAGGGCCAACCATGTCAATGGCTACCATCCTGTGCTCTGTCACTGAGTACATGCACTATTCATGTGCCATGGAGGAGAAAAAATATTGCATAGTGCTAGGTGCCATCAAAGTGCACGACTCACTTACCACTGCATATCTCCATTTCCTTGCATGACACGTCCACCTTGATGCTAGATGTCACGCGTGTCGGCAAAAGGATGAACAAATCTCATGTCTTAAATGAAAGAGTGGAAGAACATAGATTCCCGACGACCGAAGGAGCAACAAACCTCGCGGTAGAGCATCTACACTCATAATAGTTAGTTCTAGTTAGATCAACTAGAGCTAGGTGTCACACGGAGGCCGAGAAATATGGTGATAGAGTGACTGCGTGAGGTGGTCTTGTACGTAATATGATGTAGGCACAGGGCTTTTCCCTGTTTGGTTCTAGGCCTACCAATGTCACACTTTGCCATACAATATTGCCACACTTGCCTAAGGTTAGTTCTTCAAAATGAGAGCCACAAGTTGGCAAGCCCAAGGGAATCTTGCCACATTTTTTGAGTGTATGTGATGTGGGACCCTAGTGTGGCTTGAGCCAAACACCCACCTAAGTTGGTCAAACTTGCCTAACCATAGATGTGGCAACCTTAAGCAAACTTAGTCTCAAACCAAACAACCCCTAAATGTGGGGAAGATTTGGTCGAGTTCTTCCTCCTTTTGCCGACACGTGAGACATCCAGCATCCAGGTCGTGTCATGCAAGAAAATGGAGTGGTAGTTGAATCCACGTGATGTGCATCTTGGGTTAAACTGTAAATAGAATCTTACTACTCTTGAGAAACTCCAAAGGCGGCCACCGAAGATCTTTATTGGATTTGTTTTTCATCACCAGCACGTCGATGTGAAAGATGTGCAGGTTCAATGGGTCCTCTTGCATTTTCACTGACATGTGGGACCGCATATGAGCAAACAAACGATGGGCTCCGCACGTCTGCTGGCTGGCTGAGAAGAGAGATAGAGGAGGGTTGAGCACGGACTCCAGGAAATTTGTTCTGCGTAACCAGCACCTTGATATAGGCTCGATATAGTGGGGCGGCGTGGGCCATAACTAGCATTCACGTCTAGCAGTACGGCACATGCCACCCACACGAGTCCCATCCGACACAAATTTTCTTGGAGTCCATGCTACAACCATCTCTTCTCCCTCCTATTTTCTCAGCCAATGCATGGTGGGTGGGGTGGGGGTTTGCCGATAGTTGTTTTGCTCGATTATGGTCCGACTTGTAAGTGAAAATGTAACACAACACACATTCCCCCTTGAGCAGCATGCCGGACCAACCGTGTGGGGGTGCGATGCAAACACAACATGCTTTTCCTTTTGAACTTGTAACTTGTAAAATTTGGTTCTGATCCATGGCACGACCGATAGATAGAAGTAACGATTTTCCCTAGAGTAATGAGAAGTTTGGTTCTGGCGCGGTTCATGCATGGAGTACGTACGAAAATTATGAAGTTGATGCGAAAGGTAAGATAATTACTAGTAGTACCATATACTACTACATGGATTTGACGGAAAGATAAAGATACATGCAGATCCATCAACGATATCCTCACGCCCTAGTGCGCCGGGTCACCAACCGACGTGTGAGGAGCAGCGACGTTGGTGGCGAGCTCAACGTGCTTCTGAACAATGCCGTCCAAGGTTGCCCTGCGGTCCAAGAAGGCCAGCGTCCTATCATCCTCCTATTGCATGTAGTAGTCCTTGTGGACAATTTGCGCGTAGACGTGGGTGATTATGTTGATGGTGTCTTTCTGCGCCAGGCACTGCGTGGCGAGCTTGACCTCGAGGTGGACATTCTTCGGCGTGACGGCGGGCAGTCGCAGGGCCACCAGTGCATCGAATAGGTTGTCACCATAGAGGCCGTTGAGGGTGGCGGGCATTGCAGAGCCTGAGCGCGTGGGTTGGAGGCGTACGTCAAGGTCGTCCATGAGCTTCTTGACAACGGTGAACTTGTCGAGGAAGCCAACGAGGACCTCGTCAAACAAGGAGACGAAGCTGTTGACCAAGCGGCCCCTCACCCTGGCGGCCTCAAGCACTACCTGGGGACGTTCCTTGGAGCTGGGCCGCAGGCCAGCATCGTGGACCATCTGGCACAGTCGGCTGATGCTCGCGCTCATCGCCTCCATGGGTGTAGCTTCTAGTCAACTGATCTTGCAATAGGAGTGATCATTCTTGCCCTTTGTTAGGGTGCGTAGGTGCGTAGGATTACGTAGATTGGACTGGCGGGGAGCCTTTGTTTGAGAAGTGTAGACTGCATTGAGTTCACGTATGTGTTGGCCATCTACTCCTCGGCCCTCTACTGCACCTTCCTTTGGTTGTATGACAGGTGAGCCAGCCACCCGTTAGGCCCACGTGTCATACACCCAAAGGCAGGTGCAGTAAGTCAATGAAGCTGTGCCCCCTCCGTGCCGGTGCAGTATAGTCATCTCACCGGACCTCTAGTTGGGGCCAAACGAGAGAACTTTAATGTTTACTAGTTTATTGGTCCCCTTTGCATTTTGCGCCAAGTTTTGACCTTTGATTTAACTAATAAAATGTTAATGCGTGTAACTAAAAATATTGTGTAAGTCACCTTAAGAAAACCAAATAATCCCAAAACACTTAGGCACGGTATATTAACTCCCTCCTTGTTTCTTATTTCGTGACATATCAACCAATGAGAGATGTGGGCCGTGCATGCTTTTAATGACTTGAGACTACCAAACATGCCATGCAATGGTTAGTTCATTGCATGTAATCCTATTAATTAGCAAAAAGACATTAAGTTCTCTCGCCGATAGGAATAAAACAATACACCATGTATTTATTTACAGAGGGAGTAGTACATTTTTCGTGACATGCATTACTAGATATTGCTAGTCAAATACTAAATCCAGATGGATGTGGTAGTACTACTAAATCCAGATGGTGGTGCTAGTACTAGTAGTAGTACTACCAATGTAGTAGCACTGTACTACCCGTTGGTCAAATTATTAAATGCTGCTCCTCACAGTGAAGTGACAAGACCCTGCGCCGGAGTTGACACCTAAGTATAGGATCCGTGTTCGGCATACCATAGTCAACCTCACCATCTGCAGTCACTATTATCATGGCTGTAGAGCTAGCCTGCTTGCAACTAGCTATGTTCGACATAATTTCCCGTGCGTAGATGCCCGTGCATTGCACGGAACACCAAGATTGGGGGTGGACGACACCGACAGCGGCCATTGCGCCAGATTTTTCCCTGGCCTTCTAGATGTGGTGGGGAGGAGATAAGGCTTATTGTGAGCGACAAGGAGTTGTTCGTAAATAGGTAACAAGTGCGGGCATCTTTTTGCAAAACTGGAGAAGTTTGGTTTGTATGCGTCAGATCTAGATCCGACCGCTATTGGTGAAATATGGCAGGCACAACATCATCACCAACTCAGGACCTCTTTGATTCGCAGGATTTCGAAAATGCAGGAATAGGACACGGCAATATTACAAGTTTCAAACTGATATTACAAATGTTAGGAGTAATGTTGCACCTACGAAGAGGGAATTACTAGGAAGTTTACGTAAGAATTTCCGTTACTTTTGGTGGATGCAGCATTATCATATAAACAAAAATCCATTGCCCTGACAAGTCACTAATGGGCAAATAAATTTTTGAGTCTCTGGCCACTTGATGTTTCAAAAACAAATTCAGCTTCTGTGGAGACTTTGTCATTTAGGCTTAGACGCTTGCGGTGATCAGCACGCCATTCATTGTTGCACCAGAGAACGCCAAACCTCATTACCTTGAGCACACTTGCCTCCAGAACAAAGAACCTGGAAAATTTAATCTCAGATGTGCTGCCTTGGTAGTCGATCAAATCTATAAGATGGTGATCAAGGCATTCAACTAGATTGTTATAGTGCATCACATTTTTCACTTTCGGGTCTTTTTTTATCTACAAAAGAAGAGGACATATTAGAGCAGTTGGTTGTATAAGATTGTTGTGTCATCAAGAGGTACCAATATCATTTGCTCATACGATAGGGTTGGCTGGCTAGTGATATTTTCTCTCTCTCTCTCTCTTTGTCTCTTTCTCTTTCCTCTCATTTACCTAGGAGCATGTGAAGAGCTTCGACATTTTTTGCCTTCCACTATGTGGCCGATGCCATATGTCAAATCAAAAGCTTTTGGCACCGCTCTCGCGATGTGAGAGAGTTCGCACCGCTATGCGCACACACCCACATGTATAAACAAATCAATCAAACCTACTACAACAGCCTCTCACTCTCCCAAACAAGTGTTTTTTTATTGCCTTAGTCCTCTCTCTCTCCCACACAAGTGTTTTTTCATTGCATGAGTTAATTTGGCACTGGAGCAAAGTAGGTGATCCAGATTGGGGCACCAGGTGAGCAATGGAGGGGCATCGATGCAAAATGCATCACAAGTGAATTTGGCACGTGTTTTGGCCTACATAGTGGAGGGCCGTTATAGCCCACTTTTGTACTACCTCGTATTTAGTGTAAAATTTTGACCATATATTTATCAAAGAAAATGCCAATGCATGTCACAAAAAATTATACCATTTGAAATTATGTTCAAATACGAATCCAACGAAATAATTTTTAGTGACATGCATTAACATTTTGTCAGTTAAATCTATGGTCAAATTTTGATACTACAAAATAGGAAGAGTAAACCAGGACGGAGGTAGTACTTGCTATTAGGGTAACCATAGAGTTTCTAGTCTAAGTTACTTTCCACTATGACTAGCCTAGGCTACTATAGTAGTACAACAACAAAATGATGCAGGTGATCACGTGATAAAAAATACTAAAAACTTTTCTGTCGGTGCAGTGCGTAAATGAAGTTTTGAACACTACACTTGTCATCGTAATTTGGGAAAATTATGAAAAAATTGAGGTACGTTGTGATTACCGTTTACTAATAGGAAAGAAGTTTTACCTTGATGAGTAGCTTCTCCGTGCACGGAAAGCATGTAAGGAATCCAACCACTTGATCCAAATTGGGACTGATAGAGTTTATTGCCAAGATCTTCACTGTGCGCATAGACTGGGTCAAGCTTGTGGGAATCATTTTCTGGAAGACGGTCGTAAATACATCAAGAAGAAATTTAAAAATGTGAATTTCAGGAAGACGGAGAAGAAGATGAGTGTTGTACCTGAATGATTATAGATCCAATAAAGAGTTCGGAGAAATTGGCAGACGACTACACCAACCCTGTCAATTTCGACGCGTCAATGACCCTGATTTTTGTTGGACCTTCTAGATCCGATGCAAGCAATCTCTCAAGGAAAGGCGCATTCTCAATGACCATAATGTGGAACAGCTGGAGTGATCTCTTACCAATTGTTGTCTTGTTGTGGGGCCAGCAAGACACATAAATCCATTGGAGATTCATCGAGGCAACGTGGAGGCTAATGAACCCATGGATCCGCTCAAGATGGTACTCGAGCACAGTACAGCTGCAGAGTAGGTGCTCCATAGCCTTCTTCGAGATGACAACGTCGAAGAGGTCGAGTTGCTTGAGTTGAGGGAGAAGAAGGGCGGGCGCGACATTAATCTGGGGAAGATAGCAGGAGCTGAAGCTAGCGCAACACAGCATTGGCATGAGGCAGAGCGCGAACGGTGGCAAAGAGCGACATCGTCCAGCTTCAAAGCTGAGCTCCTCGAGCTGATCTAGGGTGGGGTATAAGAACCATTCGTCGAACTTGGCTTGGATCTTGCAGTTGGTACTGAACATGCAAATGTCAAGGCATCTGGCTGGCCCAGGGTGCGATGAAAGGATCTTGGAGACAGCGGCCATGCGTTTGCAATCCCCAGCGTAGAGGCAGCTATCGACGGTGAGGTTGAGGGGGACGCGGCACCAGAGGGGGCGCCACCGCCGGAGAGCAGGGCGGTCCGCACGGCAGGTTTGTGGGGAGGAGGCCGATGATGAAGAGTAGCATGTCATCGAGGAGGCTGCTGATGAAGTCTAGGCTCGCCGGATGTGGCTTTGGCTTGAGCCGCCTCTGCTTGTTGGCTGCCTCATCGTCCATCTCAACTGGTGGCGACGCCGGCATACATGTGTGTTAGTGTGTGTTGTGTGCTGGCCTGCTGGGTGTGCGCGAGTGCGTCCTTCTATGCATGCCGCCGCACAGTGGTGAATTGTGCGCGAGTGCGTCCTTCACGTGGAAGAAGTGTGCCCTCAATGCGCCCTCAATTTACTAGCGTGCAAGTGGTTTCAACTTTATTTACTTCACCGCGTGTCAGATGGGCCTCTAGTTTACTTATTTTCACCCTCTGCCACATGGGCCAGCACATGAACATAGAGAACATGAGCTGACAAGGAAGCATGTGGACTGGTTGACCGGTCAACTAAACAATATACGGAGCTATACGCTGACACAATGAGCGTACAATCCATCGGTATAGATAGTTCGAGTGAGAGGGGAGGCCCGTGAGAGATAGCAGAGAGAGATAAAGAGCTACTCCTTCCGTTCGATAATGTATTGCCAACATTTTTTTTAAAATCAAACTTTTGAAACTTTGACCAAGTTTATAAAGAAATTACTTATATCTACAATACCAAAGATAAATGACATTATGAAGTACGTACATGTTGTGATGAATCTAATGACGTTCCATATGTAAATGTTTTTCTCCACATATACCTGGTCAAACTTTTCTGAGGTTTGACTTTTCAAAACATCCATATGCTTATAGACGTGAGAGAGTCCCTAACTAGAGAGAGAGAGTGAGTGAAATAGAAAGAGTGAGTGAAAAAAGTGTGTGTGTGTGTGTGAAAGAGACATGGACACATGATAAAAGTAGAGAAAAAACATGTGGGTCTTATGCAAACATATCACACATGCATCTTCGACAACGGAAGCATGGTGATGAGATAGTGTGTGGTTGTTTGCAACCGAGAGAGAAAGACCCCTAGCACGTGTCCAAGAGGGGTTTGACAAACAAGGGAGAGAGGTCGAGACAGACGTACAGAGAAAATGTAGACATGGGGAGGAGAGAGTGTATGTTTGTCATAGAGAGATCCCCTGGAGATCGTGATGGGACTACATGGGTGGGAGATCGAGTGACAAGGTGTGTGTGCGATAGAATATACCCCGAGAGATATCGAGATAGACATATGGATGGAAGGATACAATACGTGTGTTCCTGATGGCTAGTGAGAGATAATCATACTTAGGGGGGAGTGTGTGCACCTATAATGGAGTGAGGGATTACGGTACTTAGGGTGGTGCATGTCACACAGAGAGAGAACAAGGGCGGAGAGTGTTGGATGGGTCTATATGTAGCGCGAGCGAGACATGTGTATGTGTGAACTAGGGAGATATTAAGTTTGAGAGAGATAGAGGAGCCCCGATAAGGCTGAGTGGTGCGTCAGATAGCTGAGAGGGGGAAAGAGATATTCCATCCGCTCGATAATGCAGTGCATGTAATTTTTTTAGAAGTCGAACTTTGGCAGGTTTACGCAAATGTTATTTATATCTACAATACCAAAGATACATCATAGAAAACTACATCTCATGGTGAATCTAATGGTATATGTTTGCCATTCTAGATGGAAATGTTTTTCTCCACGTACATGGTCAAACTTTGTGATGTTTGACTTTTCAATAAATCTATGTGCTATGGACCGAAGAGAGTGCCTAAGTCGAGAGAGATCAAGTGTGTGTGAAGGAGAATGAGTGAGTGTGCAAAAATAGTATGTGTGTGAAAGATAAAGTGACAACAAACGATAAATTAGAGAGAGAGAGTGTGTGTGTTTTCATTTCCTGTGCAAACATATCACGCATGCATCTCCGAGATAGAAAAGCGAGGTGAGGAGATACACGAAGATAGCTAGTGCATGATTGTTTCCAACGGAGAGAGACACCCCTATAACACATGTCCAATAGAGGTCTGGCCAACAAGGAACAAAGGTCGAGAGGGACACATGGAGAACATGGACGCGTGGGGAGGGAGAGAGGGTGTGTTTGTGATAGAGAGATCCCCTCAAGACCGTGAGGGGACTATATGGGTGGGAGATCGAGGGAGGTGCGTGCGTGATAGAAAGATGCCCCGAGAGAAATCGAGATAGACCATGCACATGTTTGTGATGGAGACTAAGATTAGCTAGTCATATACATATAGGGGGGACTGCTGTCACGCCCAATATGCGATACTATCCTAAAGAGACTCGAAGGTCCCACCAAGGATAGAACCGCATATTGAAACACTTTTGCAAGGTGGATATCATTACATCAACATTACATAATAGATGGGGATACATACAAAAGGGCATACAATGCCACACGAATACAACATCATCATATGCAAGAACCACATCCGACTACGGATGAAACACAAACAGAAACTCAAACGACATCCACCCTGCTAGCCCAGGCTGCCGACCTGGAACCTATCCCCTGATCAAAGAAGAAGCAGAAGAAGGACTCCAAAATAAGCAAACATTGCTCTCGCATCATGATCATCGCGTAAACCTGTACCTGCAACTGTTGTTTGTAGTAATCTGTGAGCCACGAGGACTCAGCAATCCCATTACCATGGGTATCAAGACTAGCAAAGCTTAAAGGGTAAGGAAGGGGTGAAGTGGTGAGGTTGCAGGAGCGACTAAGCATATATGGTGGCTAACATACGCAAATAAGAGCGAGAAGAGAGCAAACGGAACGGTCGTGAAGCTAGCAATGATCAAGAAGTGATCATGAACTTCTACTTACGTCAAACATCACCCCAAAACCGTGTTCACTTCCCAGACTCCGCCGAAAAGAGACCATCACGGCTACACACGCAGTTGATGCATTTTAATTCGGATCTGATGTCAAGTTATCTACAACCGGACATTAACAAATTCCCATCTGCCGCATAACCGTGGGCACGGCTTTCGAAAGTTTATACCCTGCAGGGGTGTCCCAACTTAGCCCATGAAAAGCTCTCGCGATCAACGAAGGATATACCTTCTCCCAGGAAGACCCGATCAGACTCGGAATCCCTGTTTACAAGACATTTCGACAATGGTAAAACAAGACCAGCAAGACCGCCCGCTGTGCCGATGAATCCCGATAGGAGCTGCACATATCTCATTTTCAGGGCACACCGGATGAGCAAGACAGCGAGTTGGCATAGACCCTGGTTGCCCAGGGGGCGCCGGACATCGCTCGGTTTGGACCAACACTTAGACAAGCATTGGCCCGGGGGGGCTAAAATAAAGATGACCCTCGGGTTAATTATTCCCAACGGAAATGTAGGTGATGGTGAGGCAAATGGTAAACCAAGGTTGGGCCTTGATGGAGGAGTTTTATTCAAAGCGAACTGTCAAGGTGGTCCCATAAATCACCCAACCGCGTAAGGAACACAAAATCCGGGAACATAACACCGGTATGACGGAAACTAGGGTGGCAAGAGTGTAACAAAACACTAGGCATAAGGCCGAGCCTTCCACCCTTTACCAAGTATATAGATGCATTAATTAAATAAGAGATATTGTGATATCCCAACATAAACATGTCCACCATGGAGCAATCTTCAACTTCACCTGCAACTAACAACGCTATAAGAGGGGCTGAGCAAAGCGGTAACATAGCCAAGCAATGGTTTGCTAGGAAGGGTGTCAAAGGCTAGAGGTTCATGGCAATTTGGGAGGCTTGAGGAGCAAAAGATAGGTAATGCAACATAGCGATAGAACGAAGCAACTAGTATAGCAATGATAGTAGTGAGATCCAGGGTAGCGGTCATCTTTCCTGAAATCCCGCTAGGAAGAAGAACGAGTCCATGAAGAAGATGAAGCCACAAAGGCGAACCAAGCATAGACGAACGAATCCTCACGATGGCAACGAAACGAGAACTATCGAGAGGAAGCACATAACATGGTAAACACACCACAAATGAACAAGACATGATGCACAACCAAGCATGATGCATGACGAGACTACATGAAGCTACTCATGGCAAGACATGATGCATATAAGAGCAACACATCAAGGCAAGTTTAAATGAGGCCGGAAACAACTTATAACAATTCCGGTAAGTCCTCATATGCAAGTTTCGAAATTGGTCCAGATCTGAATAAACCTTATGTTCAAGTTGTTAAACAGCGAGTTAAAATGCACCATGATGATCTACACGAGATTCTAGTCAAGTTACATATAAAGTTCATTTAATTCGGAGCTACGACCTAGAAGATATGAGCAAAACAAGTTAAACATGGCATTGATGCAAAATGCATACAAACATCAAGCAAACACCTCAAAACATGGATGGAACATGATAATATGAAACTACATGCAAAATCAAGCAAGTTTCATATAGAGCACACTCAAAACGGAGCAACAGTTCAACACATAGACTCTATACAAGTTATAGCAACAATCTATCCAAAATAGCAACTAGGCATATTGCAAGCATCAAAACAACATGCTACAGCACCTCAACATAAAAACAAAAGCCATGGACATGATGTATAGGTAAAGCATAACAAAACATGAACACTAAGCTATATCCAGAAATCACTAGAACATGCTCAAACACACATGGCAAGATTGCAAATGATAATAGTTTCAGACTTTGCAGAAATAACATCAGGTTGCAATGTTTAGGGCTATCAAACAACATGTTACAGGAACTTATCATGGAAAACAAAGGCGTGGCATGAATCTACTAATTGCATATAACAAAAGTCCTTTAGTGACCATGAGCCAAAAAGGATCAGAAGATATGATGGCACCCATGTAAACATAACAAGTTATATGACAAATTCATACATGGCAGTAACAATGATAAGTAGACATGTTGGTGATCTTGAACCACTCACCATAGAGCAATAAATGGCATGAAAAGGCAACCAACAGTAAGAAGACATGTTTATGAAGCTAAGCATGGCAAGAGCAAGTTAATAGGGTGCATGGGTCACTAGCAAAGCACATGACAACAACTGAACTTAATGTTAACAGGCTGACAACAACATTATATAGCAACTTGAGAGCAAGATTACAACAAGCTACAGCAGGCTATAAATGCAACCAGGGGAATGGATGGATAGAGCATGACATGTATAATAAAAGATCCTTAGTGAACATCTCCATATTATGCATAGAATGACTTGTAGCAGCAGGTTTACATAGCATCACAAAATAACAGATTCAGCCTAGCAAAACTGTAACATCAAGTACACTACTTAACAAGCTTGATTCACTCACCACAAATCATTGCATGACAAGATAAGCACAGCATCAGCAAGAAGACATGTTTATGAAACCAACCAAGGCAAGAACAAGTTCATAGCATGCAAGGATCAACTACAGCAACCTTGGCAAAATTGAATAACATGTAAACAATCTGCCAGGAAACATTTTATAGCAAAAGTAGAGCAAGCAAATGACATGCTAGACCACTCCATAATTGCAAACAGGGGCTTCAATGGATAGAGAATAACCGTATGTTCAAAACATCCTTACTGAAGTACCTCAAAATATGCTTGGGTCTCTCTGTAGCACCAAGTTTACATGACATAAAAATAACAGCAGAACAGGGATTGAAATCAGCAACATCACGAAGCCTAGTTTGCATGCTTGTTCTAGTCACCACATTGATCACAAAAATACATGGAATACACCCCTGTAAAGATGGCATGATGTTGCACAAAACACATGTAGACATCAACCTCATAGGATGCACACATCAAACATGGCAAAAATGACAAATGAACATGTTCTGTTAACAGACAGCAGACAACATCATATAGCACTCTTTAAACAATGATTCAGGCATCAAGATGAGCTCAAAAGAACATGGTGCGATGTAATGAAATGTAGAGCATCTCTCAACGAACATTTTGACATATTGTATGCCCAAAACGGAGCTACGGATGCAGAGTTATGACAGGTCAAATGGGGCACCAAAATATGACAGAAAAAGGGACTTTGTGGAATACTACCAGCGCGAAAACGGGATCCAGGTCGGGGGAGATCCATTCCTCGTACAGAGCAGCCATGGCGGAAGTCAACACCGACGTGGAGGGTGCGTGGGACTCCGGAGGGGCTCGGGATGGCCGGAAATGGGTAGATCAAGTCATGGGCGGCCGGATCCAGGCAAGGGCGGCGGTGGACGGAGCTCGGGGCGGCGCTTGGCCGGACTTGAAGCTTGGGGCGCCATCCATGGCGGTCTCACTCTGCATCACGGGAGAGAGAGGGAGATGAGCGCGGGGGAGAGGAAGGACAGGGAGAAGGAGGAGGAGACCGGGCCGGCCTGGACCGGTGGCGCTCCGGTCGCCGGAGTTGGACGGCGGCGAGGCGGCGGGACGGAGCTCGGGCGGAGCAGCGGTTGCGGGCGCCTGGGCCCAGATCGGCCTGGGGCGGGCCGCGTATGGGCTCCTACGGGCCCATGCGGTGGAGGCGCGGTGGAGACGGTGGCGGGGACACGT
Source organism: Triticum aestivum (assembly GCF_018294505.1). Taxonomy (NCBI): domain Eukaryota; kingdom Viridiplantae; phylum Streptophyta; class Magnoliopsida; order Poales; family Poaceae; genus Triticum; species Triticum aestivum. The sequence continues at coordinate 597,825,866 of NC_057795.1, read as the reverse complement.
GGCGCGCATGGGTTGGCTGCGGCGGCGGGACGGACATGTCCGTCGGCGGGCGGACGTGTCCGGCGGCGCGAGGATGAAGATGGCACATATTTATAGGTTCTGGGAGCTAGGAGAGTCCAAATGAGGAGCGGTTTTCGGCCACGCGATCATGATCGAACGACCGAGAGCATGGAGGGGGTTAGGATGGGTTTTGGGCCAGTTTGGAAGGGTGTTGGGCTGCAATACAAAGAGGGCTTTTACGGTTACCCGGTTAACCGTAGGAGTATCAAACAACCTCCAAATGGCATGAAACTTGACAGGCGGTCTACCGGTGCTATACCAAGTCCGCTTGGCAAACCTCGGGCCATTCCGAGAAAGTTTAACACCCGCTCACAACAAGAGAGAAAAGGGGGACGCCGAGGGACATAGGAGTGCCGGATTGCAAAACAGACAACGGGGAAAATGCTCGGATGCATGAGACGAACACGTATGCAAAATGAGATGCACATGATAACATGATAAAATGAAACACGCAAGCAAATGACATGGCAGCAACGAAGAATAACTGGCAGACACCTGGCGTATCGAATCTGGGGCGTTACAACTGCGTGTGCCTACAATTGAGTGAGAGACCATCATACTTGGCTATGCATGAGGTTTTGTGTGTGTGCGTGTGAGATGGAGAGAGAACAAGAGAGAGAGAGATAGAGTTTTAGATGGGTCTATCGACTGCGAGTGAGATATGCATGTGTATGTGTGACCTAGGTAGATGGAGAGTTTGAGATAGAGAGGGAAGAGCTCCGAGACGACAGAGTGGTGCGTGAGAGAGTTACGGGCAACGAGCCAAGGAATTTGTGTGCGTATGATGAGTGCACCCAAGATATTTAGCTTGGACTAGAGAATCATACATATTGTGCGAGATAGACCTATAAATGGAGTATATATGCATGCAAACTAGAAAGACCCCCCCCCCACACACACACACACACAGAGACAGAGATGGAGAGAGAGGGAGAGGGACCAACAAGGTTTGTGTGTTGGATGCGTGCGACAAAATTGAAGATCAGCGGAGAGAGAGAGAGAGAGAGAGAGAGAGAGAGAGAGAGAGAGAGAGAGAGAGAGCAGGAGTCCGGGAGAGGGGGAGGTCGCGTTTTATGCAGCAAAGACTGATATAAACCATGTTTCCATATAAACTTGCATTCAAATATTTAAATTGGAGAACATTTGTCTGCAATCCACACATGAATGGAGATATGCGTATGTCAAACAAGTTCATTAATTTGACTTTCAACATGTTCATGGAGTACTATAATTGTCGGGGGGATGAATCCCGGGCAAGCAACGGAACCCAGATCCTTTTCAAAACAACAGGGCCAGCATCGCCCGACCCGGCCAAGCCTCTCGACCCGGCCAAACTCTCCAACCCGGCCAAGCTCCTCGACTCGGCCCCAACGACCAACTCAAGGCGACCGAACCAGGCACACGAAGACTTCCCCAACAAGCCAGCTCCACCCTTGGTGTGTTCCTCAACCTCGCCACGGGTCAGCTCACGTCCCATCTAGGTCGTATGATGGGACGAGTCTCCATCTACCGATGACCGAGGCAACAGTGCTCCGCCCATGCCTCTGGTCAGCCGGAGCGTGGCAACACTGCCCCTCACCTACCCGCTGACCAGTTCCGGCGTGGCAAACAGTGCCCCCGTCATCACTACTGACGCCAACAAGCAGTGACCTGACAAAGTGCCACTGTACCCGACTCAACACGGCCACTCCTTGACGATCGACAAGACGGCGCACAGTGCCCCTAAGCAAGCAGGGCCCGCACCTAGGAGAACTCGATGAGACCTGGCGCCCGGCGGGTCCCAGCTCTGGGTTCCCAGACATGACAACCCGGCCCTATGGCCCTGTAACATTGCCATTGTACCCCTGGGGGGGTTGGCCTATAAACCCCCCCCCCCTCCAGGGAGCCCTCATGCATATGGGCGAGCATGCAGAGAAGTAGCCAACCGATTAGTCGAACACACAAACACAAGGAGAGGAAGTAGCCTAAGACTTGGCCAGCCCTCCTTCTTCCCCCGAACAGCTCTAGGAGCAGCTCTGTACTATCGCATATCAGCCACACTCAGCAGGACTAGCGGTGTTATCTCTCCGGAGAGCCCTGAACCTGGGTATGTCTTGCGTCCCATGCTCGCTCATGCCGACTGAGGGAGTCCCGGATTAGGGGGTGTCCGGATAGCCGGACTATCAACATCGACCGGACTCCAAGACTATGAAGATACAAGATTGAAGACGTCATCCCGTGTCTGGATGGGACTTTCCTTGGCGTGGAAGGCAAGCTTAGCGATACGGATATGTAGATCTCCTACCATTGTAACCGACTCTATGTAACCCTAGCCCTCTCCGGTGTCTATATAAACCGGATGGCTCTAGTCCGTAGGACAACAATCATTACAATCATACCATAGGCTAGCTTCTAGGGTTTAGCCTCCTTGATCTCGTGGTAGATCCACTCTTGTAAACATCTACAATATCAATATCAATCAAGCAGGACGTAGGGTTTTACCTCCATCAAGAGGGCCCGAACCTGGGTAAAACATCATGTCCCTAGTCTCCTGTTACCATCCGCCTAGACGCACAGTTCGGGACCCCCTACCCGAGATCCGCTGGTTTTGACACCGACATTGGTGCTTTCATTGAGAGTTCCTCTGTGCCGTCACCGATAGGAAGGATGCCTCCTCCCGTCTTCAAGGACGGTATTTTCGCCAAAGGAGCCTTGGCCGCCGGCCAAACTATCCGGCTAGGTGGTTTTCTTATGGCCGCCTGTCCGGCCACCGCTTCGACAATGACCTCTCAAGTCGTCAAAAGCAATCTTCACGTCCGCTCGGAATTTGCCGAGCGGCTGGATCCAATAGAGCTCTCGTCCGTAAACGAGCTCTTGGATCGCATCGCTGCCCTGGGAGTCGCTACAGACTACAATCAGATTGGGCTTAAAACCGATCTGAGAGAGATTAACTCTCCCCAGGTCACCCACCACGTTGCATTGGCAGAGGAACAATGTGGCGACTCTTCTCCTGTATTGAAAACTAGTTAGGTCCGGGCTCCCGAACCCCCCATGCCGGATTCCCGCGGAGGGACGGACTTCGATCAAGCACTGAACTTAAAGTCAGGCATCGGACCAGACTCGTTGGACAACGTCCAGCAATCCAAGCTTCCAAATTTGGAAACTTCTCGGCCTTCGAGCCTTGAGATGGGTAGGGTTCCGGACTTGATTCCACCGACCCGCCCAGACATATGCGATCTATCTCTAATCCGGCAAGAGCCCGCTGAGACGGTACATCACTACTGGGCCAGATTCCTCCTGGTTATAGACAGGATAAAGGACTGCCGAGAGGAAAACGCAATCTCAATTTTTTGCAATAATTGCACGGACGAGGGAATCTTGAACGCCGTCAGCCGTCGTGAAATTACACGCTTCGCCGACCTGGCGTCCATAGTACGAAAGTACTGTGTGATGGAGAGTTTCCGGACAGCCGAAAATAAGTTTTGGGACAATCCGGCCCCGAATACAAGCCTAGTCCGCAACAAAAGGGTGCATTACACTCAGGCACCAGATACAAAAACTAAAAAGCAAAAACCCCATAAAGGGCACGGAACCGTACTGGAGGGATGGCTTAGCGGACCCTATAAAATTCACAGTACAGAAGGCGCCGTCCCAACACATAGCCTTCGAGCATGTTGGATATTACGGTAGGTGGCCAAAAGTGGAGAGGAGCTTCTATCCCCGGAAAACCACTCCAACAACATCGGTACGGTATCAACAGTCTTCGAGACTTTCGCATCAAATAATATGCGGAAACGAACAATCCGCAGCATCGCCGAAGTCTACCAAGTAGCAACAACCAATCCATGGAGCGACACAGCCATCACCTTCAACGCCAGCAACGAACCTAAATTCCGAACAGCCCGAGCTCCAGCCGCACTGGTACTTAGTCCAATAGTGGACGGCTTTCGACTTACAAAAGTCCTCATGGATGGCGGCAGCGGATTAAACCTCATCTACGAGGAAACCCTTCAAAAAATGGAAATAGACTGGAGCCGCATTGAGCGAAGCAGCACAACCTTTAGAGGAATAATCCCTAGCCGGGAGGTGCGCTGCACAGGAAAAATCACACTCGATGTGGTATTCAGCTCGCCAGACAATTACAGATCCGAAGAAGTCACGTTCCAAGTGGCCCCGTTCAACAGCGGATATCACGCTATATTAGGATGAGAGGCATTCACAATTTTTCAAGCCGTACCCCATTACGGGTACATAAAGCTCAAAATGTCTGGGCCCGGCGGAATAATCACTCTCGTTAGTGATCCAGACATAGCACTCCGTGCCGAAAACAAGAGAGCCGCATTAGCCTTAGAGGCACTATCCGAAGCCCTAGCGGCAGAGGAAATCACCGCGCTGCGCTCTATGGTGAATAGGAACAATGTGATACTCGATAAGAGATCCAAGTCCACCTCCTTTAAACCAGCAGATGAAATAGTAAAATTCTAGGTCCACCCAACGGACCCGACAAAGACGGCCTCCATCGGGGCACAATTGAACCCTGATGTAGACGCCGCACTGCGAGAATTCCTTCGAGGGAATTGGGACATTTTTGCCTGGCACCCCTCGGATATGCCCGGAATCCCACGCAGATTGGCAAAACACAGCCTAAACATCCTAAAAGGAGTCAAGCCAGTCAAACAGGCTCTTCGACGATTTTCTGAACCCAAAAGGCAGGCAATGGGAGAAGAGCTAGCCAAACTATTGGAAGCCGGATTCATCAGAGACATCAAACATCCGGATTGGCTAGCAAACCTGGTAATGATACCAAAGAAGGACAAATCCTGGCGCCTATGTGTCAATTTCAAAGACCTAAATAAAGCCTGCCCAAAGGATCCCTTCCCCCTCCCCCGCATCGACCAAATCATCGATGCCACTGCAGGGCACGACTCATTGTGCTTCCTGGACGCATACTCCGGCTATCATCAAATCAAGATGGCAGAAGCGGATCAAGCCGCAACGGCATTCATCACTCCATATGGACCATTCTGCTTCAACATGATGCCCTTCGGACTTAAAAACGCCGGCACAACATATCAGCGCATGATTCAGACATGTCTGGCTACCCAGATCGGCAAAACAGTAGAGGCATACGTAGACGACGTAGTCGTCAAAACTAAAGACGTCGAAACTCTAGTAGACGACTTGAGGCTCACATTCGACAACCTCAGAGCATATGACATCAAGCTGAATCCGGAAAAATGCGTTTTCGGCGTACCAGCTGGAAAGCTGCTAGGCTTCATCGTATCCGGTAGAGGAATTGAAGCAAACCCAGCCAAGATCCGAGCTCTGTCACAGCTAGATATCCCAAAAGACCTCAAGCAAATACAAAAATTGACTGGATGCGTGGCGGCTCTAAGCCGCTTTATCTCCCGTCTAGGAGAAAAGGCATTGCCCCTCTATCGCCTCCTTAGGCGCACCGAACACTTCGAGTGGACGGATGCTACCACCGCCGGACTCGAAGAAATAAAGGCCATATTGGCAACAAATCCGGTCCTAGTTGCGCCCAACCTGGGCGAACCAATGTTGTTATACATCGCAGCAACGCATCAAGTTGTAAGCGCGGTACTCGTCGTCGAACGAGAGACAGAAGGGCAAAAATTCCCTCTTCAAAAACCAGTATACTACGTATCCACTATGTTAACCCCCTGCAAGTCCCGTTACCCGCACTATCAGAAGATAGCATACGTGGTGTTCATGGCATCCCGGAAGCTCCGACACTACTTTCAAGAGTGTTCGATAACAGTGGCCTCTGAAGTACCACTTAACGACATTATAAACAACCGTGATGCGACGGGCAGGATTGCAAAATGGGCCATTGAGCTCTTACCATTTGATATAACTTACAAACTTCGGCGAGCAATAAAGTCACAAGTTTTGGCTGACTTTGTCACTGAATGGACCGAAGCCGAACTCCCTAAATAGTACGGCGCATAATCCAATTGGATTATGCACTTCGACGGCTCTAAAATGTTAGCTGGATTGGGGGCTGGCGTCGTATTGACGTCCCCGACCAGAGACACAGTCCAATACGTACTTCAGATAGTGTACACGGACTCCAACAACGCAGCCGAATACGAGGCCCTTTTACATGGTCTCCGGATGGCAATCTCCATGGGCATTCAATGCCTAGAGGTGCGCGGGGATTCAAACCTCGCAATATCCCAAATAAACGGAGACTTTGACGACAAAGATCCGAAAATGGCAGCATACCGCAACGCTGTCCTAAAAATGTCAGCTTGGTTTGAAGGACTTGAATTCCATCACGTAGCCCGGGATAATAACCAAGCAGCCGACGTACTAGCACGCATCGGCGCAAAACGCGACGCTGTCCCTCCTAACATCTTCCTGGAACGGCTCTTCAAGCCATCCGTACTATGGGAAGAGGAGTCCGGAAATAACAAACCGGAACAAGCCGCACCAACCGGCGATTCAGCCAATGACATAACACCTTCAGCCCACGACATAATGGCAGTAATTGCCCCGTGGACAGAACCATTCCTCGCCTACTTGCTTAGGCAGGAGCTTCCCGAAGACCAAAATGAGGCCTGCTGCATTGTCCGGCAATCTAAAGCCTACAAGGTCTATGAGGGAGAACTTTATAAGAAAAGCACAACCGGAGTCCTTCAAAGGTGTATCTCCGAAGAGGAAGGGTGAAACCTCCTGGCTGAAATTCATGCCGGACTAGGCGGACACCACGCCGCAGCTCGGGCCCTTGTAGGAAAGGCATTCCGTACAGGATTTTATTGGCCGACGGCCCGAGCAGATGCTCAGGACTTTGTCCAAAGATGCGTCGGTTGTCAGCTCTTTGCTAATCAGAGCCATATGCCACCCACCTCCCTCAAAACTATACCCATTACCTGGCCGTTCGCGGTCTGGGGGCTTGACATGGTTGGACCACTTAAAGGGGGAACCCACAAGCAAAGGTACCTATTGGTCATGGTGGATAAATTCACCAAATGGATAGAGGCCAAGCCAGTTAAAACGGCAGAGTCCGGACCAGTGATAGACTTTATATCCAGGGTAGTACACCATTATGGTGTCCCCCACAGCATCATCACCGATAACGGCACGAACTTCATGGCCGATGAGGTTAAATCATGGTGCAAAAATATGGGCATCAAGCTCGATTACGCTTCAGTCTATCATCCTCAAACCAACGGTCAAGTGGAACGAGCAAATGGTCTAATAACGAGCGGCATCAAACCCAGACTGGTGCGGTTCCTTACGAAATCTGACACGCACTGGGTAGAGGAGCTCGACTCCGTACTCTGGGGGCTGCCGACAACGCCTAACCGTACTACCGGATTCACACCATTTTTTATGGTATACGGCGCAGAAGCAGTTTTGCCCTGTGACATAATTCATGACTCACCTCGAGTGCGCATGTACAAAGAAAGAGAAGTCGAGTTGGATCGGCAGGACAGCTTGGACGCATTGGAGGAAGAACGCGACGTCGCCAAGGCTCGTTCCGCATTCTATCAGCAGCAGGCTCGAAGATACGAAAGCAGAGAAGTACGGGCCAAGACTTACAACGTTGGCGAACTGGTTCTACGCGTGTCGGACAAGAAAAAGGACAAGCTCAAGCCCAAATGGGAAGGTCCCTTCATCATCGATCAAGTCCTGACCGGCGGAGCGTACCGTCTATGAAATGCATCAGATAACCGACTCGAGCCGAACCCATGGAACGCAGCCCGCCTCCGAAAATTCTATGCCTAGCGCCGGACTAAGAGTTCGTCCCTTTCCCCCCGTCCAAATTTTTTTTACTTCAGCTGCCTTTTGTTTATCTTTTTCTCACCCTATTCATCAAGCCTTAAAGGGCCTACTTGCACAACGTTCGCGCGCAATTGATGTGCTATCCACACTCATTATACCTGGGGGCTTCTTTACCAGAAGCTTAATTATAAGGGCTTCATGCCAAGCACATGTGTCAAGCCTCCACATGTACCTTTTATTCACCATTATATGCATCGATATGACTTAAGTTTTGGCCAAGCTGGGTTGCCTGGCTCGTGTGCTTACCCCTACGTTCTCGATTGTTCGGCTAGGAGGTAAAGGGAGCACCTCTGCGATTGTTACTGTCGGGTCAGCCGGATGTGTACCTCAGACTGGGTGAAGCCGAAAGCTAGCATTCTTAAGGGAATATTCGGTCGGTGACTTAAAAGATGATTTTTTATCCACTTATTTATCTGCCCCCAGATGTTTTTCTGCTTTTTTCGCAGTCTGGACATGCACTTTAGGCATGCCACCCCTAGAGGAAAGGAACCCTTAATGGAACTATTCTCCCTGGAAGATGTTTCTTACTACCCATGTAATATAACATAACTAGTTGGGCACTTGTCTGATAAAGCACTAATGACCCCTACGCCTGGTCTCCATGCATACCCCGGTTGTCTCATAACCGAGAAGGTATTCGGACACACTCCGGACTCTAGGGTCCCGAGGTCGAAGCGAAAAGGTCAGCAAAGACAAACGATCTACAATCCGGCTAGAAGGCATTTTATATGATTTTATAATACATTGTCGCATCGACTGATTGTATTCTTCCTCAATCCCGTCTAACAGGTTGTCTAATTTACAGTCCTGTTGGGAAAATTTAGCGGCCAGCTCTACTTGGCCATATACTAAACTCACAGGGATCTCCTTCCCATCGGGCCCCACAGGTCCGACTTCGGCCATGTGGTTGGGATCCGCCTTCTTGTACCGCGTCTTTACCATGGCCCAAGCCTCCCTGGCACCTTGGCGGCAGGCCGAAATCTTCCATAAATGGTACGCTGCCGCACTCCCTGAAGCTTCTCCACAAGCTCCCCAAGACACTCGGGTAAGGAGAAGGCTGGCCATAAAGCCTGGATGGCGCCGCTCATTGCCTGCCGAACTCGTTCGATCAGTTGCAACAATTGGGGAAGTTGATCACCCGTTGATACGGGCATCTCCTCCACAGGGCGACCTGTGAGCATACCTGCAGACATATTCTGTCAAATTGACTTCCTCACCGAACTCTTCTTTTCAAAGGAGTTCGCTCAAGCACTTACTATAGATGCCGCGACGAAGCCGCTGATTCTCCTTAACGGAGCTCGACAGCTCGGCCCGAACGCCTTTCAGCTCTTCTCCAAGCTGGGCATGGGCATCCTGGAGTTTGTTCCTTTCATGTTGCACCTTATGTAGCACCCTCTCGCCGGCCTTTAGTTGGCGCAGAACTTCTTGCCTGTCCGGATCTTGTCCGGCAGCACCTGCAACGTCATTTTTTAGACTTGCGCAAAGGCCAAACGCTACTTATCTTTCTAAAATAATGCGTTACCAGGAGAGGTCCCTGTGTTTCCTCCTGCGCGAGAGAGTGCGGCCTCAAGTTGGGCCTTGCACTCTTGCAGCTCCTAAGACAGTTGGGTATTCTTCTCGGTAAGATCCTACGTTTCATATGATCCTTAAATCAGTTAATATAACTACTTTAAGTCTCGGGGGCTACTGGCATATACAACTATTAAATTCTCTTACCCGTATGTCTTTTACATACTGCTCCGTAGCTCTGGTAAAACCATCTTGAGCAGCACGAAGGTGCGCGTCCCACGCGTTAAAGGCATTCAACGACTCGGGGGAGAAGCACGCGTCACGAAATACTGTCCGGCGGCGCCTGTGATTCAGGGCACTCTCGACCTCAGACTTGGTGGCGGACAGTCTGTCGGCATCCTCCGTCGGAGGAATGTCCGGATCGCGCCTTGCGCTCGCCTCCCCCTCCAGACCAGGTGCTGGAGCCTGGCTGGTGGAGGTTGGATTGGCAACCTCCACGCCCACAGTCCGGCGGACACTTTTTTCCCTACAAAAGTCATGAGCACTCAAACGCTTCCTAGGAACGTTGCTCTAAATAATGAATTGTGAGCTACACCTTTGCAGCGATGTTTCAGTCCGCGCCGCGCTCCTCTTCCGCCTACTGGTCCAGACTGGCCTTTGTTGGCCAGCCGCTGCGGGCTCGGCTTCTTGCCCTAGGGGCGCCTCCTGCACAGCACCATCGTATACGGTGGTCAGAAATAAGCAAGGAAGGAATGAAGGTGTCAGGACTTCGGTCGCAATCACCTGGGAAGCCGGATATAGTCTGGGATAGTCAGTCGTGATGGCAACTAAAGCATTGTCCATGCTGAGCTGATGGAACACCCCGTCGATTAGCTCCACCATTATGTCCGGATCCTTCGGAGGCCGGATCCCGAGATCTCTCTGGATCCTCGGGTTGCGGAGCTGGACTTAGCATGTCCTCCACGATCCGGCGCAGCTCCTGCGTCGGAAGATGAACACAATGTAAGGAACTTAAGTTTCAAAAAGCATGGGTCAGGCACGCAAAGTGTTCGCTTACCCAAGGCCGGGGATTATTCATGGAGAACCCATTTAACGGGTTCGTCCGAAGGAAATCCTCCTTCTCCCCCTTATACAGGCCGGACAGGATCGTCACCAGATCTTCGACCGAATCTGGCCCTTCGTGGCCATGACGGGTGGCATCGTCCTCCCCATTGAAATCCCACATGGGGTGGCCCCTGTATTGTAGTGGCTGCACCCCCCGCATAATGCATGTCGCCATGACTCCAATCATGGTCAACCCGGCATGGGCCAGTAACCTTATTTGGCCCATCAAATAATGGACGCTCTTGTCTTCCTCCAGTTGGGGGCTCCGCGGACGCCAACTAAGGCGTTTCTTCAGAGGAGCATTGCTGAACTCTGGGAGGCCGATCCGAACAGGGTTTGGCAGCGGAGCGTCTTTTATATAAAACCATTCCAAAGGCCAGTCTTCGGATGCCTTCTTAGGGGTTCCGGATGGATATCCGGTCCCGGCAATGCGCCATATTTCGGCGCCGCCCACTTGATATATGGACCCCTCGTGAGAACGGGGTACAAGGCAGAACAACCTCTTCCACAGCGTGAAATGGGGCTCGACGCCCAGGAATAGCTCGCAAAGAGCTACGTAACCCGCAATATGCAGGATTGAGGCGGGCGTGAGGTGATGAAGCTGGAGTCCGTAGAACTCCAGGAGCCCGCGGAGGAATGGATGTACAGGAAAGCCGAGCCCCCTTATCAGATGGGGGACGAAGCATACCCGCTCCCCTTTATTTGGATTTGGGGTAACCTCCGCTTGCTTCCCACCTTTGTAGGTGGCCAGCCCGGCTCGAACCGGAACATTGAAGGCCGGAGGGAGATATCCCCCCGCTTGGAGCTTCACCAGCTCATTGTGCGGAACAGAGCATCTCCTCCAATCTCCTGGCGAAGGGCTGGGAGCGCGAGAAGAGGAGCCGCGTTGACGGTCCATGATGGAATGGATTCTTGGTCGAAAGCGCTCCGATGAGTATTTGCGGGAGGAAGATGGTGATTTGGATCTGGATTCTTGCCTCCCTTATAGGCAGATTATTCGCACAACTAGGGGGTAAAACATAAAAGACACCCTGGCTTTTCACATTCGCGTGACGCGTGGAAGAAGGCCATTATTGGGCGTGAAAGCCAAGACGCGCAACATTGATGAGGAAGCCGGACACTGTTCAGCAGGTACGTGGAACTTGAAGGAGAACCCGCCTTGCAACACCGAAGACTACACACATGCTGGACTTATCGTCATTGAAGCCTGGTTCGGGGGCTACTGAGGGAGTCCCGGATTAGGGGGTGTCCGGATAGCCGGACTATCATCATCGACCGGACTCCAAGACTATGAATATACAAGATTGAAGACTTCGTCCCGTGTCCGGATGGGACTTTCCTTGGCGTGGAAGGCAAGCTTGGCGATACGGATATGTAGATCTCCTACCACTGTAACCGACTCTATGTAACCCTAGCCCTCTCTGGTGTCTATATAAACCAGATGGCTCTAGTCCGTAGGACAACAATCATTACAATCATACCATAGGCTAGCTTCTAGGGTTTAGCCTCCTTGATCTCGTGGTAGATCCACTCTTGTAAACATCTACAATATCAATATCAATCAAGCAGGACGTACGGTTTTACCTCCATCAAGAGGGCCCGAACCTGGGTAAAACATCGTGTCCCTAGTCTCCTGTTACCATCCGCCTAGACGCACAGTTCGGGACCCCCTACCCGAGATCCGCCGGTTTTGACACCGACACCGACCTCGCCTATGGAGCCCACTAGTGCCCTCGAGCCTCCTCCTCTCTTTAGCCATCCCTTGGCATCTGCCTTGCACCCACCATGACAGTTGGCGCCCATCGTGGGGCTGCTCGAGGTCCTGGCCGGGAGCATGCTTCAGACGGGGCTCCTCTCTAACTCCGACGAGCCCGTCACGCTGGCGGACGACGTCATCGATGCGCTCGCCACCTCCTTCTCCATGCTGCGCATCTCTGATGCACCTGCGACCGATGAGTACCCCAGTGAGGTACTTGACTTTTCCGATTCTCCTCTCTCCCTCGGCGGCGGCGCCCCCGCCAGGGAAATGGAGATCCACGTGGAGGTCTTCGTCATCGGCACCAACGCCTCTTCCTCGCCGAGCACGGCGAGGAAGGCCGTCGAGGCTAGGGACATAGCAGGTCGGGCCGCCTCCCCAACCCGTCGCATGCCACAATGCAGAGCCTTCGCATTCCCATCGTCACCGACATCGACGCCTCCAACATTGCTGAGGCCCGGGATCGGCTCGAGGAGGACCGCCAGTGCCTGCGGGACCTGACCGAGACGCTCGTCGCCGTGCAGCGTCGCCTGGATTCTGCTCAGCTGGAGCGCAACACCGCTTACGGCTTCACGCCTGCCGCGGCCGAGCCAAGCCAGATCGCTGATGTGTGAGCCTGGCGAGGCGCGATCGGCTGCACCCTCAGTGCCATCCCGGCCATCTATGAGACTCCCGTGAAGAACATGCGCACCGCCCAGGTGGCCCCGGTCAGCCTGGATCAGCTCGCAGGCAAGGAGCTGAGGGATCGCCTGAAGCGGGTGAACAACCTCCTCGACACGGCCAACATGCAGCAAGACCACCTCAACCAACTCGCCAAGCCGGCGGGATCCAGCTCCGCCCGGGTTGGCGAACCCGGCGATCATCAGCACACGGCGTCCTCACCACCCGGCGAGGCGCACTCTGGCCGCACCTGGACCCAACACGACCCCGCCCCGACGACCACCGGTGGCTTAGGTGACGAGCCGGACCTGGAGAACCAGCGCGGACCCGACCAACCCGGCCAACGTCCGGCTCCAACCGACCCGGACCCCCGCGGCCCGGTTGTCGATGTCAAAACCGGTGGATCTCGGGTAGGGGGTCCCGATCTGTGCGTCTTAGGCTGATGGTAACAGGAAGCAAGGGACACAATGTTTACCCAGGTTCGGGCCCTATCGATGGAGGTAAAACCCTACTTCCTTCTTTATTAATATTGAAGATATGTGTAATACAAGAGTAGATCTACCACGAGATCGTAGAGGCTAAACCCTAAGAGCTAGCCTATGATGGTATGATTGTAATTGTGATCGGCCTTCTAAGGACCATGCTCTCCGGTTTATATAGACACCGAAGAGCTAGGGTTTACATGGAGTCGGTTACAAGGAAGGAAACATAATATCCGGATCGCCAAGCTTGTCTTCCACGCAAAGGAGAGTCCCATCCGGACACGAGCTGAAGTCTTGAGTCTTGTATCTTGACGCTTCTATAGTCCGGATGATGTACAAAGTCCGGCTGTCCGGATACCCCCTTATCTAGGACTCCCTCAGTAGCCCCTAAACCAGGCTTCAATGACGATGAGTCCGGCGCGTAGTTCTTGTCTTCGGCATTGCAAGGCGGGTTCCTCCTTCCGAATACTTCAAAATGGTTATCGAACACGTAGACCGTGTCCGGATCTACAAGATGATCTTCACATACCACAGTATAAATCCGTCCTGCTGGCAGTCTTCGTACGCCGTGCCCTTGCATCGTGGCCTGGTCCAACACGAACCGGTGTTCCCTGCTCCACCTCGGCTCGCGTTGCGAGGCGGTTTTATTGGCACGTCCTGCCAAAGCAGAGATCGTGTCCCTCTTAGTACGGGATCTTTCATCAATATGGGCATATGTGACCCCATGGCGACCGTTGGTATAATTCCGTGTATTTTTAGATAAGCCTCAAGCGGTCACCCTAAGGACTCTTGGTATTCATCCCTTTTATAAAGGGGGCAAGGCCTACGCCTCTTTTCCACCTCTCCTGCTCCTTATCGCACCTCGAGCTCCATCGCCCAAAACCTAAGCTCCAACACCCCAGACCCTCCAGTATGTCCGGATCTGACGCAGCAGGCCGGTGGGTGGCCTCCTCGATTCAGGAGAAGGATATTGTGAAGCTTAGGGAGGTCGGATACCTGAATGCTGATAGCCAGCATAGGCTTCCTGCTCCGGGGCAAGTCATCCCCATGCCGGAGCCTAATGAGAGCATCGTGTTACTCCTCACTTCCTCCGAGGCCTAGGCCTCACCCTTGACACCTTTGTGAGGGGGCTCATGTTCCACTATGGCTTGGATTTCCATGATCTGGCTCCAGACACCATCCTCCATATCTCGTCTTTCATTATTGTGTGCGAGGCTTTTCTCCATGTCAACCCACACTTCGGCTTATGGCTAAAGACCTTCAATGTGAAGCCGAAGATGATCGAGGGGGGACATGCGGAGTGCGGAGGCGCCATAATAAGCAGGAACACTGATACCCCATGGCCAGAGGGTTCTTTTCCGGAAGTATACGACGTGTGGCAACGGAGATGGTTCTATGTCACTGCTCCCAGAGGCACAAAGTGGGTAGCTGCCCCGAGTTCCGCTCAGGCCCTCCATCATAGTTTGCATCTTGGACCGATGCGGGGCGGAATTCTGGGCCTGCTGGCGATGTACCAGAACTGCAGAATCGCATCCGGGAGCTTATTAAGAGGGACATAAATCTTGTCAGCATAATTCAAGTAATGCTAGTCCGGCGGATGTTGCCGTGCAAAGGTCAGTCTCTCCATATGTGGGAGTTTAATCCGGAGGGTCCGTGGACTATTAAGCACTTCTTCGAACTAACGCTCGAAGGAATGTGTAAATTATTCTTTGGACCACAAGCAAAGTGTCCGGACACCACCGAGGATGCGGGCCTAAGCTGCAATCGCCTAGATGCCCAAGTAAGTAACCTTAAAGCCGGACACTTCATTTATATTTATCATGATTATTATTCTAACACTCCCTCCGCGGCCAGGAATGGCTTGACAAGGCGAAGAGAATCAGGTGTCCGACACCACTTCCTGAAGGCTCGCCTGGTCTAACCATTGCAAAGATGTTGGACAGGGCGCTCAGCAAAATCCCTTCAGGAAAGGGCGAAGGAAAGGACAGTGAAGCCGAACTTCACGCGTTGCGCATCCAGACTGGGGAAATCGCTAACCCTCCTATGGAGGATAGCCGGGAAGGGGAGGTCAAAGCCTCCTTCTCACGCAGGAAGAAGAGGGTCGCCTCCAAGATTTGGAGGTGGAGATGCCTAAGCAAGGGAAGAAAACATCATCAGAGGGCCCTGCCGCGACGGGCACCCTCACCGCATCATGCCCGCCAACGGGCCAGCCCTCCACCAAGCCGTAAGTTATTCATCGATTCGAAGGTGTAGTGTTACTCCGAGATCCATAACCAGGACTTCGTCTTTTTTAGTCCGGCAAGCAGCTCTTCTCAACAGAGTTCGTCTTCGGTGGACCTTCGTCCGGAGATGATGGAGAGTGAGACTCCACCCAACTCTCCGCCTTATGAAGCGGGCGACACGGAGGTGTTGTCACTGAGGAGTCTGGATCGGCCGAAGCCGGAGGCTAACACGTCAGCCGCCCTGAGCCCGCAGCGTTTGGCTCCTACGGGGGGCGATGAGAAGGGTCTGGCGCAGTTCAGTGTCCGGCCGGACATACTGACGGGCCGTCTGGAGCGAGCCGCCCTCTTGGAGGAGCACCGCTCTTTAATGAGCACGGTGCTCATGAAGGTTTCATCCGCTACCAGCGGTTTGAATGAGGCATTTACAAGCCTGCTTAGAGGCTTTGAGGTATGTAGGGAAAAATTCACGACTTTTTGGTTATGAAGCATGCGCTAGGTGTGCTCCCTATAGATAGTAGCCCCTGAGACTCTGGTTGTCCGCCATAGGTGGCAAACGGGGGATCATATACTAATGGCTGCGCCGTACATGTGCGCAGATATACAAGGATCCGGCAGTCGACCAGTCTGTTGAAGTTGCTGAACTAAGGAGGCAGATCGAATCCATCGATGCCGATATCACGCTGGTGAATAAGTGGCTGGACGAGTCACAGGGTATGTGCTTGGTTTTCCTTATTATGATGTATAGGAAAAATGCAAAAGGGGCATAATATTAATGCGATATGTTTGCGCTGCAGATGGTGCTACTGTCGTGGAGGCCCTGAGGGCGGAACTTGCTCAAGTCAAGGAACAAGCTCGGGCTAGCAATGCGGCTGCCCTAAAGGTGGCCGAAGACTTGAGAGCCGAAAAGGCTGCTCATCGCCGAAGCGAGGAAAGGATAGCTGAAATGGCTGAGGAGTTGAAGAATGCTGCCGACCGGTATGTACTCCTAGAAAAGGAGAATAAGGCTAGTTCAGCTGAGCTGGACAAGGCGCTTAATATCGCCAAGGAGATGCGGACCGAGATCCGGGGCATGCGTGAGGAGCTTCAACAAGCCGACAAAATCGTGGCTGGGAACTCCTACTTACTGCGGACGAAGTTCTTGGATCCGAAGTATGCTCCCCTGGCTGGGCGCTTTAGTCCGGCAGACGCATATGCGGACCTGGCGAAAAGTACAGCTGACGCTATCAAGTTCTTCGAGAATCAAGGTGATAAGGAAGTGGAGAAGCTTTTCTGGTCGCAATTCAATGCTCCCACTCGCCCGCTGCCGCTAAATGAGAAGGTGGCTACTATGGCGGAGCTCCACAGGCTGTCCGGGCTTGCAATGCGGTCTATAATAGATCACCTTTGGCCACAAGGGCCTAAGCCGGACAGCTACTTTGGTTTGGTCCAGCAATTCCTTGGGGTTGTGCCTCGGATTGACGCCATGAGGAGCTTGGCATGCATAGAGGGTGCGCGGATGGCTCTAGCCCGCGTTAAAGCCTATTGGAAGGATATGGAGGCCACTGTGATAGCGACCCAGGATCCAGCGGGAGGCCCACATCCGTCTGAGCACTACTTGGCGCAAGTCAAAGAAGGTGCCCGGCTAATAGAGGCGCAGTGCTCGAAGAGTGCTTTGTTCGAGTGAAAAGTCGAATAACTGTAAAAAACAATATTTAGTTTAATTATGAGGCTATGTTTATACTTTTGCCCTGAAGTATGATTGTATCCCCTTTGCGGCCATTCTTATATGTATAAGTAGTCCGAAAGATAGCAGTCGTTGGCTTCAGCCCCCACGCAAACAATGCGGGGGTGTTCACGAAAAAATATGCACAATCAAACTTGATCCAACGTCTTGGTCCGTTAAGGAGGTGATCGCACGGCAAACTAGGCAACCAGACTATATAGCTGTAACACTTTCGCTTAGCCATGGGAGTCTAATGTTGAGACCACTATGTAGCTCCTGGTACATGTGCGCGCATCCGAATACGGGTGCGCGTGTACATGGCCGGAAAACGGCCCTTCGTTAATGCGGAGGAGTCTTTACGGATTCCGGCGAGTCGTCGAGTGGTCGAACAGTCTCTCGCTATATCATGACAGTCAGTTTTCGGCTTTCTCTACTGAGGCGCTCATCCGGAATAACAAGGGCACAATCGCAGTAGTTCTCCTTTGGCCTGCCTTAGCCGGATGATAGCGGAACGTAAGGCGGCAAACCCAGGAGCCGAGCAAATCCAACTTTTGACCAAAGACATGATTCCAAGCTGATGCATATACGGCCAAACTCGTGACGCCGAACACTCCCAAGGGTATTTGGTCTTTTGTAGAAGAATATAGGCTGACAAGAGTCTATTATAAGCCCTTTGTTTCTAGGTACGTGCAATTTAGTCTGTCGTGGCCAAATGCCAAAAATGGCAGTATCCTTTGTGGGTATAGAACCCATGGGATGGTTAAACAACAAGAGGCAGTAGAAAAGGTTTACACAGGGGCTTAATCTAAAAATAAACATGTTACACGGGGTCCTGCTGCACGTCTGCGCCTTTGTCTCCGTTGTGCCGTATCCTGGATGGTTATCGCGCGAACGTTGTCTAAAAAAACTCATAGGAAAGTGCAACGTAAGTATGCGATTAATAATAAAAGTGTAATATGCTGGCCTGCCAATAAGGCCAAGCTAAGTGTGGGGCTGTGTTAAATATGGACAGCCCCTGGTTTCCATTATGGGATTACATATATGGTGCCATGGTTGAATTTTAGCCGGGCTACCGGACTTGTCTAACCGTGTATGTGGTCGTAATGATCGGTCATGTTTTCTAATTTTGGAGGCCGCTTATAGTCCGGCCGCCAGGGCCGTCGCGTACTCCTCTGCGTGTGAAGGGCGCTCTATGATTCCGCTAACGGTGATGACGCCACAGGGACCGGGCATCTTGAGTGTAAGGTGGCCATAGTGCGGCAATGCGTTGAAGCGAGCGAAGGCTGTTCTTCCTAGCAATGCGTGATAGCTGCTTTGGAAGGGTGCGACAGTGAAGAGAAGCTCTTTCCTTATGGAGTTGCCTGGGGAGCTGAATGTTACTTCCAGCACGACGGAGCCCCTGGCGCAAGCTTCAACG
Organism: Triticum aestivum; assembly: GCF_018294505.1. Lineage (NCBI taxonomy): Eukaryota > Viridiplantae > Streptophyta > Magnoliopsida > Poales > Poaceae > Triticum > Triticum aestivum. The sequence goes on along the minus strand of NC_057795.1, from coordinate 597,807,163 downwards.
CCTGGTATCACCCCTTCAAAGGTGGTGTTGCTTTGTCTAATTCTGGATGGGTCTATCCCCATTCTGCGGATAGTGTCCTCATATATTAAATTGAGACTACTGCCGCTGTCCATGAGGACACGGGTGAGACGGTATCCGTCGATTATTGGGTCACGCACCAAGGCCTGTGATCCTCCGTGCCGAATACTAGTTCGGCCGTCCATGTGATCGAAAGTGATCGGACGAGACATCCAGTAATGAGATGTGGGTACGATGGGCTCTACATTGTGCGAGTCTATGGGCGCACGTTCCTACCTTCTCGTGCATGTGTGAGTCGCATGGATCATGTTTAATGTTTTAACCTCTAGAGGGAATTTTTTCTGTCCCCCAGTGTTCAGCTGGCGAGGTTCGTCCTCGTCTTCACTTGGTGTTTCCCTCCCTTTGTGTTCGGCATTTAATTTGCCGGCCTGTCTGAAGACCCAGCACTCTCTATGGGTATGTTTCGCAAGTTTCTCCAGGGTGCCATGAATTTGGTATAGCCTGTCCAGGACTCTGTTCAGACAGGACGGTCCATCTTTACTGCCTTTGAATGGCTTCTTTTGTTGATCAGGTCGAGAGCCCCTGAATCCGGCATTGACCGTCGTGTTATCCAGGCTCTCTTCCTTGTTTTGGCGTTTGTTTTTATTACGCCGTGGCTTCCGTTGCCATCCCTTATTTCGGATGTGCTGGTGTTGCTGGTCCCTTTACGGGCCAGCCAGCTATCTTCACCCGCGCAAAAGCGGGTCATAAGGCTTGTCAAGGCTGCCATTGTCCTTGGCTTTTCTTGGCCGAGGTGTCGGGCGAACCATTCATCGCGGATGCTGTGTTTGAAAGCCGTTAAGGCTTCCGCGTCCGGACAGTCGACAATTTGATTCTTCTTAGTGAGGAATCTGTTCCAAAGCTTACGGGCGGACTCTCCGGGCTGTTGGATTATGTGACTTAAGTAGTCTGCATCCGGAGGCCGGACATAAGTCCCTTGAAAATTGTCCCTGAAAGCGTCGTCGAGTTCCTCCCAACTCCCAATTGAGTTTTCACAAAGGCCTTTCAACCAGTGTCGACCTGGTCCCTTCAGCTTTAGGGGAAGGTATTTTATGGCGTGGAGATCATCCCCACGAGCCATGTGAATATGTAGGATGAAATCCTCAATATAGACCCCTGGGTCTGTTGTGCCGTCGTATGCTTCTATGTTCACAGGTTTGAAGCCTTGTGGGAATTCATGATCCAGTACTTCTTCAATGAAGCATAGGGGGTGAGCAGCCCCTTTGTATCTGGACGCGCTGTGGCATGTAGTCGGCTATTGTTGTGTCTGGAATTTCTTACGAACTGGTATCTGGCTTGTATGCGCATTTGGGTGACTATAGTCCTTCGCCGGGGTGTGTCTTCTAGATCCATAGATGGACCTGGCTGCACCGGCCTTCTTATCCGGATGCTCATGTAGATCGTGCAGTGTCCGCAGCCGCTCTGTTATGATTGTGAAGCGGTACGTGGTGTTTCTTGGTCGAATTTTCTTTTGGTGGAACGGCCGCGTCGTCGAATTCTGGCAGTAGCTTGCGCTTCGGATAGCTTTTCGTATGGCGGTCATCACCATATCTTTCTTCAGTGTCTAGCACCTTATTCCATCTGCAAATTAGCTTTTCCTGTGCGGCCTTGAGCCGTTGCTTCTGCTTTTTTAGACTTCTTGCGGTGGCCATAAGCTTTCTGTGGAGGTTGTCTCGTTCCACTTGTTCGTCCGGGATGATGAATGTATCGTCGTCCGGACTGTCTTCCTGTTCTGGGGCGGCTTCATGAGCCCATCCCTCCGGATCATTGTGATTGGGTATTTGCTCCGAACTTGATTTGGCGTGACCTGGCTCATCCTGCTCCATCGCTGGGTCCATTTGGTCATTGTTCCTTTCGGAGTTTGTGGGTATATCAACCCTTCTTGCGCTCTTGTTGCTATTTTTGCAATTGCTGGACTTTGAGCGGCGTCTGCGCCGCCTTTTTGGCTTTTGCCCGGGTGTTTCATCTTCCGGATTATCGTTGTCGTCCTTTTTGGGTGTATCTACCATGTATATATCATGTGACAAGGTAGTAGTCCCATGCCCCAGGGATTCTGGAGCTTCTCTTGCATCGTCATCCATACCGTTGATGTCTTCGGAATCGAAGTCAAGCATGTTGGTTAAATCTTTGATCGTGGCAATGAAGTGGCTGGTGGGTGGGCACCGAATTCCTTTGTCGCCTGCTTCCCACTCGGTCCGGACATAGTTTGGCCCAGAGCCTCCTGACAAAGAGAGAGACTTTAATGAGTTCAGCATGTCGCCGAAGGGCGAGTGCTGAAAGATGTCCGCAGCGGTAAACTCCATTACCAGAGCCCAACCTGGCTCAGCTGGCTCGAGAGTGAGCGGACCTGGACCAACAGCCGGATATGAGTCCGGGGGGCCAGGGTTACAGGCCTCCGCAGAGGTGAGACCAGTTTTCGGCTCCACCGCCGATAAGTGTGCGGCCTGTGGGGCGGGGTCCTGCCCTCCATCCATAGGCAACGCAACCTGCCTTGGATTTAGATCCAGGGCTACTGCGGGGATGATATCATGAGTGATGTCCGACATCAGGTCTAGGCCGTGCTCGTCGTGACTGTCCGGCGTTCCTGGCGCAGCCTCGAATCCGTCAAAGATGAAGTCTCCGCGGATATCTGTCGTGTAGTTCAAGTCTCCGAACCTGATCTGGTGGCCAGGGGCGAAGCTGTCGATCTGCTCGAACTGGTAAAGCGAATGGGCCACAGTGCGAAGCCGCCGAACACAAAGATCTGTCCGGGGAGAAAAGTCTCACCCTGGACCGTGTTGTTGACGATGGAAGATGCCATCAAGCCTCGAAGCAACGACACAGAGGAACTCTCAATGAAAGCACCAATGTCGGTGTCAAAACCGGCGGATCTCGGGTAGGGGGTCCCGATCTGTGCGTCTTAGGCTGATGGTAACAGGAAGCAAGGGACATAATGTTTACCTATGTTCAGGCCCTCTCGATGGAGGTGAAACCCTACTTCCTTCTTTATTAATATTGAAGATATGTGTAATACAAGATTAGATCTACCACGAGATTGTAGAGGCTAAATCCTAAGAGCTACCCTATGATGGTATGATTGTAATTGTGATCGGCCTTCTAAGGACCATGCTCTCTGGTTTATATAGACACCGGAGAGCTAGGGTTTACATGGCATCGGTTACAAGGAAGGAAACATAATATCCGGATCGCCAAGCTTGTCTTCCACGCAAAGGAGAGTCCCATCCGGACACGAACCGAAGTCTTGAGTCTTGTATCTTGACGCTTATATAGTCCGGACAATGTACACAGTCTGGCTGTCCGGATACCCCCTTATCCAGGACTCCCTCACCGGTCGCCAGCTGACTCGGCGCTTGCGCCATCGAGGACACCGACACTCACCACCGCCTCGACCAACTCGCTTTCTCCCTGGAGGTGGAGGAGAGCGGCACCGTTGGGCCGGCGTGTTTCGGTCCACACATCCAGGATGCGCCCTTTCCCAAAGGGTTCACGCTCCCCCGGCCGCGACACCCCCGAGTACAATGGAACCGTGAAGCCGGAGGACTGGCTCACCGACTACACCACTGTCGGGGAAGCTGATCCACGAACACCTATGGGGCCGGCGGACCGAGCCCCTTTCGGTTCGGCGGGGGGCGGAGATCGCACGAAGAGCGGATCGAGGCGAAGCACACGAGCAGTTTACCCAGCTTCGGAGCTCTCCGGAGAGATAATACTCCTACTGCTGCTTGTCTGATTGTATTGAGTTCTTGCTCAGGAGCGCTGAGTGCTACAGTACACACGAGGCCGAGCGTGAGTGTTTTCTGGTTTCGAACCGAACCCCCCTCTACATTGCGCATGGGCTCCTTTTATACGCACAAGGGGTCACCGACAGGTGGCAACGTAGACAAGGGTAAAAATGGAAAAAGTGGGGTGGTTGGTACAGCTACCTGCACAGTACATCCTACCTAACCCTGACGGCAGGGACAAAGGCATTAAATGCCCATTTGTGTCGCCCAAACAGTGCAGAAAAGGACCGTCAGGGATGCCACCATTCGCCATGATGGTAATTTTGTCAGTGTCGCTTGCCACCTCGCACCGCTGGCTGCTCAGCCTCCTGCCACGCGTGCCTGGAAAGGCCCCCAGGGCGACACGTTGGTGGATGTGCTGGAGCGCGGGTACAGAGTGGTTGCCTGCCGCGGCAAGCGCCTTGCCGTGGCCGTTGTCTTGCCGCGCCCGGAAGCTTGTCGCTCACCGGGCCTTGCCGGGACGCGTGGCGCGTCTCGGCGAGTTCCTTGCTATGCCTTGGTTGGCCTTCCCGACAAGCTCCTCTTGCTGGGGCCTTGTCTCCTTGACTCGAATACTTTGTTCTTGAATGGCTCCAAAGGAACCACGGAGGACCTTGGCGGTCACCCGGCAAGCCTTGCCGCGGGGCGCTGCAACTGCCCGTGCACAAGTTCGGGATACTAGGGTACCCCTACTCTAGTACACCGACAGGAGCCCCCGGGCCTGGGCCACACACGGTGCCGAGCGCTGTTGGGCCAGGCCCAAAATAGGGCACGGGCACACGCGGCCTAGCTTACGCCGTATCTCACTCCGTATCCACCGCGCCCTCCCTGAACGGCACACGTTGAATGCGGCATCGTGGGAGAGATCGTGGGTGGTTTCTTTATTCAGAAGGGCAAAACGTCCGCCCCCTCCCTCTTTATAAGCAGGCGAAACAGGGGCAGTTTGCCCATCTCGCCGGTTGTTGCTTCCATCTCACAAATCTCTGCTGCTCCCCCCTTCTTCCTGAAGCTGAAAGAGAGCAGCGCTTCGCCCCCCATTGCCACCAGCACCACCAACGCCGTCGATCTCCCCCACCACTTCCGCCATGGCTCCGAAAGCCGACAAGGGGAAGGGCGTGAAATCGGTCGAGGCGTAGCGGCTCATGGCGCTGCGAAAGGAGCGGGCCATCTTCCCCCCTCAGCTTGACGCAAAGGAGCTGAGGGAGTACTACTACCTCTTCTGGTCGACGGAGACGCGAGCGCATCCGCGCACGAAGGTACTCCCGGCTACCGCTTCGAGACTAGCTCCGAATGGGTATCCCTTCTTTGCGTTGTTCTTCTACTGCGGGCTCTGCCCGCCCTTCTCTAAATTCTTCTGCGACATCATGAACACCTACGGGTTCCGCCTCCTTGACTTCACCCCCAACGCCGTTCTGACCATGGCAGTTTTCGCACATCTGTGCGAAAACTTTGTCGGAGTCCATCCAAACGTAGCCCTCTTCCGCCACTTCTTTATGCCCCGGGTTGAGAGAGGGGAGCCCCTTGCCGGCGGAATCGCTTGGATCTCGAGAGTCGGCAAGAAGGAAGCCTATCTGGAGGGAGAGCTCCGCAGCAAGTGGGAGGAGTGGAGAGGAGAGTGGTGCTGGATCGTCGAGGAGAACCCGCAGCCATTTACTGCCCTGCGCCAAGCCCCAATAGTGCGCGGCAACGATTGGAGCAACATGGCTCCGGAAGACGATAGGCTGAAGATTGCCGTCACCCGGATCCTTCGCCTTAGGCTTGCCGGGCTCACCGTAGGCGCCATTGGCGCAGACTTTCTTCGCCGCCGCATCGCCCCCCTGCAGGAGAGGAGGAGACCCGCCTGGGAGTTCCAAAACTCGGCGGAAATCATGCGGCTGCGCCCGGGCCTCAACTTCAACTTCACTGTTCTGGAGCTGGACGCGATGCTCCTGGAGCTGTTCAAGCGCGATCCCCAGCATCCATTCATCTTACCGCGGGATGTCGTTCCGCTGTGCAACAATTCTTCGCTCGACCGCATCCGCGCAATGATGCCGCTGTGCGACTCGCACGGAATCATCCCGACTTGGCAAGAGCCTGCAGACGACGTCGTGCGGGATTTCTTTGACGGCCTGGTAGAAGTGCCGGTCCGCACTGATGAGCATAAGAGCCTCACCCGCGACACCACCGATGATGAGATGCAGCGCATCGCCACCAGGCTGGAAGAGGCGGCAGCAGCCGCTGCCGCGGGCGTGTTTGGATTCACCGTGGAGGAGGCAGAGGCAGCAGAGGCGGCAAGCCTTGCCGAGTGAGAGGAGTTCATCGGCGAGGAAGAGCTTGTCGGGCCTGAAGCTGAGCCGAGCGAGCCCGGCGAGGGAGAGCCTGTCGGACCCGAACCTTCGGACAGCTTGCCGCAGTCGGAGCCCCCAGCCCCGCCAAGAAGGCGTCTCCGCAAGGCCTCGGACGTAGTGGGGCGGCAGACGGGTCAACAGCCGCCGAGCCGCGCGACACGCTCTACCGCGGCAAGCACTATTGCCACGGGAGCGCCTCACGCCGCTGCGGCAACCGGAGCTGGGTCTTCCCGATCCACCGCTACTACTCCTGCCAAGCGGACAAGGGAGCCTACTCCTCCGCCTCGTCGCACCGGAGGCGAGCCGGACTTCGATCTCTCTGCGCTCAGCTCTGACGAGGAAGAAGAAGAGTAAGATTCCTTGCTGTACTTGTAGTTCTTCAATTCTTGCTATCTTGTCTTGTGTCTAATTTGCTTTACTCGGAACCTGTTCCTTTTCAGAACTCTGGCCCAGAGAGCGGCGAAGAGAGCCAAGGCCCCGGTGATTGTCATCGAGGACGACCCCACCACGACGGCAGAGGACATGTCCGAGACCACCTTGTCGGACCCGGCAACCATTCCTCAAAGCAGCCCCCAGCGCAGCCCCCCACGTAAGTATATGGTTTACTTCATGCTGTCAGGCGCGCATGGGCACTCTTCTTTTGCTGATATCTGTCTGTTGGTTTGTGTAGGAGTAGAGCAGCCTCACCAGGAGGGCCCGGAGGCCGCTCCCGAAGTGCCATCTGCTTCGACTACACCGCCAAGGGAGGATTCCCCGGCAAGGGAGCGTTCTCCGGCAAGGGAGAATTCTCCAGCAAGGGGCAGTTCTCCGGCAAGGGACAGCGCCAGTGATCCTCCGGTAGTTGAGACCACGACTGCAGATCCTAGCACAGGTAACCCTTTTGCCTAAAAAACTTCCCTTGGGTTCTTCTTCTTCTGATTTTCTTTTTGAGTGTTTGCTTGACCTTTCTCCCCTCTTCGGTCGTCAGATCCACCTGCCACGGAGCCGATGGAAACCGAGGCCGCTGATGAGGAGAACGTGCGCGGCAACAATGACGACGCCGCCGCCACCGAAGAAGAGGCCGGTGCCGATGATCCCGCCGGCGAAGAGGCCGCCAAGGCTGCTGCTGCAGAAGCAGGCGAGGGATCCGGCGATCACACTGACAGCCCCGAGGCCGCAGGAGCGCCAGGCGCTACGCCGACCGCCGATCCCTCCGCCGATGCTGCAGCGCCAGGCTCCGAAGAGCCCCAGTCCGGCGCCTACTTGAAGGCCGGCGACGGTATCTTCATCAAGCTCCCCTGGGCGTCAAGTTCCAGGGCGCCGGTCGAAGGAGAAGCTTTTGACGAAGAGGTGCTCGCCTCCGCAGGGCTGGCGCTGGTCGATGCGCCAAGCAGTAGCAGCGACGAGCCTGAGGAGGAGTGGCTGCTGTGGAAGCTGCTGTCGCTCTACCGCGCCCGACAAGCCAAGGTGGCATCCCGAGAGGCACTTGTCGCGAAGGCGGGAGTGGATATCGAGAAGCGCGCGAAGGAGCTCTGGGGTCTCAGGCAGGAAGCTCTCCGGTCTCTGGCGGAGGAGCGGGAGTAGCTTCTCGAGGAGCGGAAAGCCTTCCTCCTCGCGAAGGCTGAGGTTGAAGAGCAACAATGGCTTGTCACCGAAAGTCTATGTGCGCAGGAAGGAGAGCTAGCGCAGCGCAAGGTCAACCTTGACAGCCACGAGGAGGAGCTTGCCGCGCGGGAGCAAGCAATTGGCGGGGCTCTCAAGGAAGCAAAGGATGCTGCCGCAGCTGCCGAGGCCGCCAAGAAGGAGCTGGAGGTGAAGGTGGCGCAGCTAGAAGCCGATTTTAGGGCGAGCGGCGAGGAGCTTACCGCGCTCAAGTGTGAGCGCGAGAAGGATGCTGCCACTCATGGTGAGCTGCAGGGTTTTCTTGCTGAGAGGAGCAAGGAGCTCAGCGCCGCCAAGGCTTCCAATGCAGATCTCGAGTTGAAGTTGGCTACTTTGACTCAGACGCTGGACGGGGCCAGGGAGCGGGAGGTGGCCTTGTTGGAGAAGATCAAGGCCGACGAGGCGCTGCTGGCGAATGCTGCTGCCGCCCACGACGCCTTCAGGGAGACTGTGGAGCACTGGTCTGAGGGTCTTGTGGATCTTGCCGCCGCCATCGACGGGGAGCTGGCGCAGCTGGGGATGGAGGATCTCGGGTACTCCTCCGACGGGCACCTCCAACCCAGCACCAAGCTCATCTTGTTCTTCAAAGGCGTGGCGACGGCCCTCCAGCGACTCCGGGAGAAGATCCCAAAGCAGCTGGCCGACGAGACGCGCAAGATCTACGCAGGAGCTCTCCAGAAGGTGCTGATGAAGGTGGCCTTCCGCAACCCAGGCCTCAACTTCACCAACGTCCTCAAGTCCTTGCCGCCGGATGCTGATCTGGAAGCGCTCAAGGCCCTTGTCGCACCCATTGTGGACAAGGTGAGCGAAATCAAGAGGGTTGAGGGCGATCGCGTAGATTAGGCCGCCCATTTTCTCTTTCTCCTTGTCGCTGCTAGTCATGTCATGAGAACAATCCGTTAGAGCTGCGACAAGCTATCTTGTAATATAACTCTATTTTGGGTAGAGATTTTCTATGTTATTTCCTTTACTTGATTCCTTCCTTTGTATGTTTCTGCCCTACGCTTTTAGGGAACTTGCCAGCGCAGGCACCTTAGCCGCGAGCGCTGAGTGCGGGACGTCAGCAGCCTGCTGGCGGTGCCGCTACCGACAAGAAACCTTGTCGCAACTAGTCGCAGCTCACTTAAATTGTTGAGCAGACTCGAAACAATGTAAGGGCGCAACTAGCTACGAGTTGGTTCCTCCGCGCACAGGTTTTCCATACAAAGCACGGTCGTTCAAAGAAGATAACTTAAAAATTTAAAACTGATTGCTCAAACTTTGGCAACTTAGCTTTTCTGTCGTTTGCTTTCCGGTAAGGCGAAACTTCCTTGAACGATGCCTGGGCCACACCATGGGCCACACCATTATCTTCTCCTTTCCCCCCAGCAAACTTGTGGGCGAGGGGACCTTCCTTTCCTTTTTGAGAAAAAGAAAGAAGAGAAAATAAAGATATGGAGCCTTACGGCTCGTTATTGTTTATCGGGAGTGGTGCTGCACAAAGTGTCAGATAATGCATGCAAATATAAAGTAGAAAGCATGAAATTGACAAGATGTGCGGAGCACATGAGCTTTACTTATGCACGGGATCTGCGCCCGGCTTTGTACAAAGGATTACATGCAACATCGGCAAGACTTGCACAAAAGGTGGTTGCCAGAACGGGTTCCGGCAACCGCGCCCTACGGGTAAAACTTACGAAGATGCTCGATGTTCCAGGAGTTGCTCACCGGAATGCCATCTTCGGTCTCAAGGCGGACAGCGCCAGGCCTAGTGACTCGTTTCACCCTGTAAGGGCCTTCCCACTTCGGCGTCAACTTGTTGGAATTCTTGGCGGACTGAACGCGCCGAAGAACAAGGTCGCCTTCCTCGAAACTTCTGGCATTAACTTTGCGGCTATGGTAGCGGCGCAAAGCTTGCTGGTATCGAGCAGCTCGTACAGCAGCCTGAAGACGGTCCTCCTCAAGGTGCAGCGCGTCATCTTGTCGCAGCTGCTCTTGCTCAAGCTCATCATAAGCGAGCACTCGAGGTGACCCGTATACTAGTTCCGTGGGGAGAACTGCCTCTTCTCCATAGACTAGAGCGAAAGGTGTCTGGCCAGTGGCTCGATTTGGCGTCGTCCTGATTGACCAAAGAACCACCGGCAGCTCCTCGATCCAGTTCCTTCCGCACTTGCGTAGCCTGTCGAAAGTTCTGGTCTTGAGCCCGCGCAGCACTTCAGCGTTTGCCCTCTCTGCTTGACCGTTGCTTCTCGGATGAGCAACAGAAGCGAAGCAGACCTTGGAGCCAAGGTCTTGGACGTACTGCATGAAGGTGCGGCTTGTGAATTGCATGTCGTTGTCGGTGATGATCTTGTTAGGGATCCCGAAACGGCAAACAATCGACCTGAAGAACTTGACTGCTGACTGTGCTGTCACCTTCCTCACTGGTTCCACTTCTGGCCACTTTGTGAACTTGTCGATTGCAACGTACAAGTACTCAAAGCCCCCGATAGCTCGGGGAAAGGGGCCGAGGATGTCGAGCCCCCAGACCGAAAATGGCCAGGATAAAGGGATCGTCTGGAGAGCTTTAGCTGGCTGGTGTATCTGCTTGGAATGGAACTGGCACGCTTCACACTTGGTTACTTGTGCAGTTGCATCCTGGAGGGCTATCGACCAAAAGAAACCTTGCCGGAACGCTTTGCCGGCAAGTGCTCTTGCGCCAATGTGGTGACCACATATGCCTCCATGTATTTCTGCCAACAGCTTTTGTCCGTCTTCCCGGTGAATACACTTCAATTTCACACCGTTGAGTCTTCTTCTGTACAGTGTGTTGTCGACAAACTGGTACATACTTGACTGCCGAGCTACTCTTTCCGCTTCTTCTTGCTCTTCGGGAAGTTCTCCTGTCTGAAGGAAACGGGCAATCTGCTGTGCCCATGCTGGAGCTTGCGGCTCGACAACAAGGACCAAAGGCATGTCTGCTGCTGCGGGAACATCCGCTTATACGGCAAGAACCTGCGGCTCAGCCGGAGCTTGACGTTCCCCGGCAAGCTTGCCAGAGCAAAACTTGTCGGGAGAGTCTGCTTCAACGGAACAAACCCTAAGGCTTGCCGGAGCAGACTGCTCCTCAGCATCCTTGGTGTTGATCTTGGGGACCTTCTTGGCGGCGGCTTCGGGGAGCTCTGCCGAAAAGTAGTCACCAGAAATCAACTTCCTCTTCTTGCTCTGTCCATTGGATGGTGTTATAGACGGTTGAGTCAGCTTGAGCACAAAGATCCCTGGTTCCACAGGTAACTTAAGTGCGACGCACTTTGACAGGCCATCAGCAATGTCGTTCTGAGCTCTCGGAACATGCTCCATCTGTAGGCCATCAAAGTGCTCTTCTAGCTTTCTCACTTCATCAACGTAAGCTTCCATCAACGGACTCTGATAATTCTTGTTCACTTGGCGGACGACAAGCTGTGAGTCACCCCTGACAATGAGCTTCTTGATCCCAAGGTCTGCCGCGATCCTGAGACCGGCAAGCAACCCTTCATATTCTGCGGTATTGTTTGTGGCTTGCTGCTTGGGAAAGTGCATCTGGACTACGTACTTGAGGTGCTCTCCGGTGGGTGCAACTAGTAGCATGCCCGCACCGGCACCTTGCAGCGAGAAGGCACCATCAAAGTACATCAGCCACTCTTTGCTTGCTTCCTTGACGGGGATGCTCGTTTCTGGAATCTCTTCATCTGGTGTTGGCGTCCATTCTGCTGTGAATTCTGCCAATGCTCTGCTTTGGATAGTTGAAGTGCTCTCAAACTTGAGGCCAAAGCTTGACAGTTCCAGCGCCCACTCGACAATCCTGCCTGTTGCTTTGGGATTTTGCAGTATCCTCTTCAGCGGAAAACGAGTGATGACTGTGATCTCATGTGCTTGGAAGTAATGGCGCAGCTTTCTCGAGGCCATGAGAAGGCCAAAAAGCAACTTCTGCACACCAGAGTACCTTGATCTAGCTCCCTACAGAAGGGAACTGACAAAGTAAACTGGGTGCTGCACCATTCTTTTCTGCATCTTGTCATGCTCCTGCACAGATCCATCTTTGTCGGGACCAGAGCTTGCCGATGAAGTCCCTTGCTTGTCGCTGGATGCATCTGCCGTGGTTGCTGGCTCATCATCCGCCTCCCTCTCCGCTACTAACGCAGCACTAACCACTTGGAGTGGAGGACAGGTATCTCTTCAAGTCCTGCAGCGCAGCCTCCGCCTCCGGAGTCCATTTCATTGGACCCGCCTTTTTCAATATTTTGAAAAATGGCAGGGCGCGCTCAGCAGACCTAGAGATAAACCTGCTGAGAGCAGCTACGCAACCGGCAAGTCTTCGTACATCCTTGACGCGCTTTGGTGCTTCAATCTGCTCAATGGCCTTGATCTTGTCGGGATTGGCCTCAATTCCCCGCTGAGACACGAAGAACCCGAGAAGCTTGCCAGAAGGGACTCCAAACACACACTTCTCGGGGTTAAGCTTGAGGTTGATCCTACGCAGATTTGCAAAGGTTTCGTATAAATTTTGAATCAGAGTTGCCTTGTCCTTGCTCTTGACCACTATGTCATCCATGTATGCTTCCACATTTCTGTGCATTTGTGGCTCAAAAGCGTTATGAACTACCCTTGCAAATGTTGAACCAGCATTCTTTAAACTGAAGGGCATCCGTACGAAATAGTATGTGCCACATGGGGTGATGAATGCGGTCTTCTCCTCATCCTCTTCTGCCATGAAGATCTGATGGTATCCAGAGTATGCATCAAGAAATGAAAGCAAGTCACATCCGGCCGTGGAGTCGACAATCTGGTCGATGCGCGGCAAGGGAAATGGGTCTTTGGGACAAGCTTTATTGACATTAGTAAAGTCGATACAAAGCCTCCATTTCCCGTTTGCCTTACGCATGACTACAGGATTGGCCAACCACGTAGGATGGAGCACTCCTCTGACAAGGCCTGCTGCTTCCAATTTCTTGATTTCTTCTGCGATGAATTCTTGGCGCTCCACTGCCTGTTTCCTGACTTTCTGCTTGATGGGCCGCGCATGAGGACAGACGGCAAGATGGTGCTCGATTACTTTCCTGGGAACACCGGGGATGTCAGATGGTTGCCACGCAAACACGTCGACATTCGCCCGCAGGAAAGCAACGAGCGTGCTTTCCTATTTAGGGTCAAGAGTGGCACTGATGGTGAAGGTACCACCAGTGTCATCCTCCTTGGCGGGCACCTTCTTGGTCTCTGGTGGAGCTGCCATTGTCTTCTTACACTTGCCGGTGGAGCTTGATGGTGCGTCCTCGACAGTAGCGCAGCACTCCGAAGAGGTGCGCTTGCCGGAGTGGGCATCAGAACTCTTGCCGGACTTGGTCTTCTTCTTCTCCCCAGGGGCTTCAGCGGCAAGTGACCTGCGATCTGTTGCGGCTGCTGCTTCCCGGTAGATCTTGTCGGCGTAGATAAGAGCATCCTTCTTGTCGCCAGGGACAGAGATGACACTTATCGGGCCTAGCATCTTCAGTATGTTGTATGCATAGTGAGAGGCTGCCATGAACTTGGCAAGTGCTGGACGGCCGAGTATTCCATTATAAGGCAATGGAAAGTCAGCAACGTCAAAAGTGACCCTCTCAGTCCTGAAGTTCAACTCGCTGCCAAATGTTACCGGCAACGTGATCTTCCCCTTCGGCTTGCTCCTTCCCGGATTGATTCCTTGGAATGTGCCGGTTTCTTCGAGCTCGCCATCAGAGATCTGATGCTTCTGGAGTACCGCGGAGGAGATCAGGTTCAAGCCGGCCCCGCCGTCGACTAGCATCTTAGTGACCTTGAGGTTGCGGATAGTTGGTGAAACCAACATCGGCAAGCACCCGACCGCAGTTATGCGATCTGGGTGGTCCTCAACATCAAAGATGATAGGCGTGCTGGACCATTTCAGAGGCTTGCGTGACTCGACGGCTGGTTCTGCCGCATTGACTTCCCGCACCCACTGCTTGAGCTGGCGGTGTGGAGTATGCAGAGAAGCACGCACAGGACCTCTGTGGCTTTCTGGAACTCCTGCTCGTCGGTCTCGTCATCATCCATATCTTCATCATTGTCGTCATCTTCATCCTTGTCGCGGCCGCGGGGAGGTCTGTCTCCTTGCCGCTGCTTGCCCTTGTCGTGGCGTCCTCCTCGGCCGGGACGTTTCTTGCCGGCTCCTCCAGCACCTTCCTGGGCTTTCTCCTTGTCGCGTCGCTCGTATTCAGCCTTTTGCTGCTCGACAAGCTGCTCAACCTTCTTGCAGCTCTGGAGGTCATGGCCCTTGGTGCGGTGGATCTTGCAGTACTGCTTGTTGGTGCTGTCCTGCTTGTCGGCGACCGCCACAGCTGCGGCAACCTCCTTGCCGGAGCTACCAGCTTCGGCTTTTTTGCCGGACTGCTCAACAACTAGCACATCTTTGCCTTTCTTCTTCCTGTTGTTCCGCCGCGGGTTCTTCCTTGCCGGGGCAGTCTCCTCACTATCAAATCCTCCTGCTCCTGTATTCTCTCCGGGGAGTTTCCTCCCTTCCTCAGCACGTGCACACTTGTCGGCCAGGGCATATAGCTCACTGACGTCTCTGATTTTGCACATCGCCATCTCCTCCCGCATCCTGCAGTTTCGCACATTCTGATGGAACGCGCTGATTACCGCGGCAGGGTGGACATCTGGGATGTTGTGCTGTACACGACTGAATCTCTGAATGTACTTGCGCAGGGGCTCTCCTTCCTTCTGGGCGAGCAGATGCAGGTCGCTCTCTTGGCCATGAGGCTTGTGGCTGCTTGTAAAGGCGCCGACAAACTGATGGCATAGATCTGCCCAGGAGGATATGGAGTTGTCCGGCAAGTGCATGAGCCAGGATCTGACATTGGGCTTGAGCACCAGCGGGAAGTAGTTGGCAAGGATCTTGTCGTCCCGCCCCCCAGCAGCTTGCACCGCGATGGTGTAGATGCTGAGGAACTCCGACGGATGCGACTTGCCGTCGTACTTCTCTGGTACATCTGGCTTGAAATTCTTCATGCTGGGCCACTGGACTTGCCGCAGCTCACGAGTGAACGCAGGGCAACCTACCGCGTACGGCAAGTCGCCTGGTTCCCCTGGCGCATGCATGTCAACAGAGGGCCCAGCGCGCTTGTCGGATTGACGTCGTGCTTCTCTTCGGCGCTCGATGCGAGTACGAGCATCTTCTTGCTGTCGTTCATGAAGAACTTGGCGCTGATTGCGATGAGCTCGTGGATCTGATGATGCGGTGGAGTCGCTGTCGAGGTGGATCCGTCGAGTCGGCGATCTTGGCCTTCAGGGTGGAGAGTGCATGGTGGTTGCACCCCCACCGGTTTCGTCGCCACCGGCTCGTGCCTGGCAGTCCTGTCGCGGGCTCGATGCACTTGGCTGCCGCGGAGTGTCGCCGTTGGCAAAGCCGATGAGACTCTGAATGGTGGCCCTCCATCCGTCGATCTTGTCTTCCGTTGGAGGGTAATCTAAGAGCAGTTGAGCTCGTGCCAAAGCTTCTGCTGGAGTGGTGGGCAGCAGTGGCAAACGGTGCGAGGAGCGGGATATGCTCGGACTTCTAACTATGTTAGAAGGAGCAGTATCCCGTCCAGGCGACCGTGTCTCGCTCGTGCCAGCACGTTGGCGTGCATGCTGGTCTTGAGCACCCTGAGATCCACTAGCTCGATCTTGTCCCAACGAACGTATGGTACTGCGAATACCATGATGCTATCGGTCCTGCGCCTCCTGAGATGGGCGCGGTACATGTACGGACGCCGAGGTCTGTGCAGCCTTGTCCTTGGACCTGGCAGCGTCGTGAGCTTCCTCGTCGACGTCCGTTCTTCTGCCGGCGTCTACTCCACCACCCGTTTGCTCCAGTGGTGGTGGAAGTGACGTGGACGGAGCAGCTGCCGCCGAAGTTTTCTTCTTCGGTGGCATGTCGATGAAGAAGATGAAGATCTAGCTCGTGTGCACACCGGATCAGGTTCACACAATCTCGACGCCCCCTACCTGGCGCGCCAAAGATGTCGGGGAAGCTGATTCACGAACACCTATGGGGCCGGCGGACCGAGAGATCGCACGAAGAGCGGATCGAGGCGAAGCACACGAGCAGTTTACCCAGCTTCGGAGCTCTCCGGAGAGATAATACTCCTACTGCTGCTTGTCTGATTGTATTGAGTTCTTGCTCAGGAGCGCTGAGTGCTACAGTACACACGAGGCCGAGCGTGAGTGTTTTCTGGTTTCGAACCGAACCCCCCTCTACGTTGCGCATGGGCCTCCTTTTATACGCACAAGGGGTCACTGACAGGTGGCAACGTAGATAAGGGTAAAAATGGAAAAAGAGGGGTGGTTGGTACAGCTACCTGCACAGTACATCCTACCTAACCCTGACGGCAGGGGACAAAGGCATTAAATGCCCGTCTGTGTCGCCCAAACAGTGCAGAAAAGGACCGTCAGGGACGCCACCGTTCGCCATGATGGTAATTTTGTCAACGTCGCTTGCCACCTCGCACCGCTGGCTGCTCAGCCTCCTGCCACGCGCGCCTGGAAAGGCCCCCAGGGCGACACGTTGGTGGATGTGCTGGTGCACGGGTACAGAGTGGTTGCCTGCCCCGGCAAGCGCCTTGCCGCAGCCGTTGTCTTGCCGCGCCCGGAAGCTTGTCGCTCACCGGGCCTTGCCGGGACGCGTGGCGCGTCTCGGCGGGTTCCTTGCTATGCCTTGGTTGGCCTTCCCGGCAAGCTCCTCTTGCCGGGGCCTTGTCTCCTTGACTCGAATACTTTGTTCTTGCATGGCACCAAAGGAACCACGGAGGACCTTGGCGGTCACCCGGCAAGCCTTGCCACGGGGCGCTGCAACTGCCCGTGCACAAGTTCGGGATACTAGGGTACCCCTACTCTAGTACACCGACAACCACCGCCATCGGCATTGCAGGCGGCAACCATCGACTCGCCATGCGCTATGCGCTGCTCATGCTCCAAGGGTCGGCCCGCACCTGGTTGAACAGCCTGCCGGTGGGCAGCATCAACACGTGGGTCGACTTCGAGCAGCCTTTCGTCCGCAACTTCATGGGGACCTACCGGCGACCCGGCCGCCCCATCCAGCTCGCGATGTGCGTGCAGGGGCCGGCGGAAACCGGAGAGTACCTTGCACGCTGGACCGAGCTCCGGAATAGCTGCGAGGGCGTCCACAAAGTCCAAGCAATTAAGTATTTAATCAACAGGTGCCGGGATGGCACCCTCCTCAAACACAAGCTCTTACACTCCGAGCCTTCCACCATGGCCGCTCTCATGGTGACGGCGGACAAGTACGCCAGCATTGACTCCGCCATGAAGATCCAGGTGGCACTAGATGAAGCTGGCAAAGCAAAGCCGGTTCCCCCTCCGAAGCCGGCCGGTGAAGGTAGCCAGCAGTAGCACAACCAGCAGAACAACAAGCGCATGGCCGACCAGCTGGCTCAGCGCTACGACAACTGGCTCGTCACGGCCGTCGAGCAGGCACCTGCGACTGACCCGGCAGCCAAGCGTCGACAGACGGGCAAGATGGCATGGCAGCCCGCCATGAGCTCCAAAGAGATGCTCGACCCCCCTGCAAGCACCACAGCGGTGCAAGGCCATCCACGCACATGCTTCAACAATGCGCCATCACCAAGCGCATAATGAGGGGCGACGTCCCGCCACCTCCGGCCCCGGCTCCGGGAGTGGGTCAGCCTCCTCCGCCTCCTCCATCGCCCCCAGCTGGCGGTGCGATGCGCAACGACGTCTACCCGGATCAGAATGCGAATTATGTCGTCTTCACCAGCCTCGGCAACAACAAGCGCAGCGAGCGCCTACTTTGGCAGGAGGTGAACACCGTCGTCCCGGCCAAGCCAGAGTACATGCACTGGTCGGACCGCTAGGTCATGTGGACCCAGGAAGACCACCTGGCTGTCATGCCGAACCCAGGTGGCTACGCCCTCATCCTCAACCCCACCATCGCCGCACCTTGGCACACGTGCAAGTTCTCTCGAGTCCTCATCGACGGCGGCAACAACATCAACATCCTCTACCGCGACACCATGACCAAGCTCGGCCTCAAGGCCAAAGACCTGGAGCCGACTCGGACGATCTTCCACGGCATTGTTCCCGACCTCTCCTGTACTCTGATTGGCCGGGTCCGGCTCGACGTCCTGTTCAGTGACAACAACCACTTCCGATGCAAGCCGATCTGGCTCGAGGTGGTGGACCTGTCTAGCGCATACCACGCGCTGCTGGGCCTGCCCGCGCTTGCCAAGTTCATGGCGGTCCCCCACTGCGCTTACCTACAAGATGAAGCTGCCGGGTCCGAAGGGCCTCATCACAATCACCGCCCACTACCGCAAGTCCCTGGAGTGCACCCGAGACAGTGCCAAGCTAGCCGAGTCGCTGGTCATAGCCGAGGAGCGGCACCACCTCGACCGGATCGTCGCCCTGGCCAACGAGACATCAGCCGCGCCGATCCCAGCCAAGGAGCCGGCTCACGAGTCCGCCTTCAAGCCCTCCAAGGAGACCAAGAAATTGAAGCAGTACTTACAAGAGCATGTTGTCACCGTGGTCAGCACGGCCCCCCTCGGTGAAATAATCAGGTGCCGAGACGTCTATCGCCGGGTAGCCAAGTGGGCGCTCGAGCTAGCCGGCCACGCCATCCTCTATGAGCCCCGCACCACGATCAAGTCCCAGGCCCTGGACCGAGACCCAGTACCTGTCGCCACCGCCGGACTCAACACACTGGCGCATGCACTTCGACGGCTCCAAGATGCGTCTCGGCCTAGGGGTCGGCATTGTGTTGTCTTCCCCGAAGGGCGACCGGCTTCGCTATGAACTCAAGATCCACTTTGCCGCATCCAACAACATCACCGAGTACAAAGACCTTGTGCATGGCCTACGGCTTGCCAAGGAACTCGGCATCCGGTGCATCCTGTGCTATGGCGACTCGGATCTGGTGGTGCAGCAGTGCTCCGATGAGTGGGACGCCCGAGACCCAACATGGCAAGCTATCTCTTCCTCGTCCAGAAGCTATTCGGATTCTTCATGGGTTGCGAGTTCCTCCACGTCCCGCACACGGAAAATGAGGTGGTCGACACACTTGCCAAGATCGCCTCGTCCCGGCAATCCATCATGTCCGGCGTCTCCCTCGAGCACCTGCACAAGCCGTCCATCAAGACGTCTCCGGACTCCAAGTCCATCTATGTTCCGGACAAGCCGGACGCGGCCCAACCCAGCCCAGGGACTGCTGAACCCGGCACAGAGGCTGAAGCCATTGATCCAACCACCGCCACCCTCGACTCGACCATCGCTGCCCCCGACCCGGGGGCTACTCAACCCGGCTCGAGGGCTGTCGCTCCGGAACCCGTCCTGGTGGCCGTCTTCGCCGTGGTGATGGCCCCATCTTGGGCCCATCTTGGAGTTCCTGGAAAACGGGGTCCTTCCCATGGACGAGACCGAAGCCAAGCAAGGACAGCACCGGGCGTCCGCCTACAGCATCATCAACAAAGAGCTCATCAAACGCAGCTCCACCGATGTGTTCCAACGCTGCGTCGAGCACGACCAAGGCATTGAGATCCTCCTCGTCATACACCAGGGCGAGTGCGGGCACCACGCCGCCTCACGGTCCCTGGTGGCCAAGGCTTTCCGCCATGGTTTCTATTGGCCTACGGTCCTCCAAGACGCCGAGTCGCTGCCACTTCTTGAGCTTGCGTTGGTTTTTGCTTGAAGATGAAAGGGTGATGCAGCATAGTAGCGTAAGTATTTCCCTCAGTTTTTGAGAACCAATGTATCAATCCAGTAGGAGGCTCCTCACAAGTCCCATGCACCTACACAAACAAATAAAGAACTCGCAACCAACACAATAAAGGGGCTGTCAATCCCTTCAAGGCCACTTGTGAAAGTGAGATCTGATAGAGATAATATGATAAGATAAATATATTTTTGGTATTTTATGATATAGATTGGAAAAGTATAGATGCAAATAAAAGTAGATTGAAAGCTTGTATGATAAGAGATAGACCCAGGGGCCATAGGTTTCACTAGTGGCTTCTTTCAAGATAGCATAATTATTACGGTGGGTGAACGAATTACTGTCGAGCAATTGATAGAAAAGCGAATAATTATGAGATTATCTAGGCATGATCATGTATATAGGCATCACGTCCGTAACAAGTAGACCGACTCCTGCCTGCATCTACTACTATTACTCCACACATCGATCGCTATCCAGCATGCATCTAGAGTATTAAGTTCATGAAGAACAGAGTAACGCTTTAAGAAAGATGACATGATGTAGAGGGATAAACTCATGCAATATGATATAAACCCCATATTTTTATCCTCGATGGCAACAATACAATATGTGCCTTGCTGCCCCTGTTATCACTGGTAAAGGACACTGGTAAAGGACACCAATAGTTATGAAAAGATAATATATACCACATCCGAATCATAGACAGGACGAGGGCCGACGGGGGCGGATACCAAAACCATCGGCGCACTATATAAGATGCAATAATAAAAGTAAGAAAATAATACAAGTATCTATCTAAACAAACAAGTGATAATATTTTTCCTTTCAGAAAGAAGATAAGAACAAGAGGCTCACCACGGTGGTGCCGGCGATGAGATCGGCGCGGGTGATCGACGGCGGTGAAGACGGGGACGGGGCATGACGGACCGCTAAACCTAGATAAATATTGAGGAAAATGGAGCTTGCCGGTCGAGCTTGGAGAGGAGAAACCTTAAGTAGTGTGGCTCGGGCATTCCATCGAACACCTTGTGTGCATATGAGGTGAGCTAGAGCACCACCAAGCCCTCTCCCCCTCGGCCAGAAAAAACAGAGCAGTGTGCTCTGCTCTTGCGCGAGGGGCTATATATAGGCACCACTATTGGTCCCGGTTGGTGGCATGAACCGGGACTAAAGGTAACCCTTTTGGTCCCGGTTCATGCCACCAACCGGGACCAATAGTGGTGGGCCAGGAGCCAGGACCATTGGTCCCGGTTCGTCCCACTAACCGGGACCAAAAGGTCCGGACGAACCGGGACCAATGGCCCACGTGGCCCGGCCGGCCCCCTGGGCTCACGAACCGGGGCAAATAGCTCCATTGGTCCCGGTTCTGGATTGAACCGGGACTAATGGGCTAAACTGGCCTGGACGAAAGCCCTGTTTTCTACTAGTGATCAAGCATCCCCAAGCTTAATTCATGCTCGTCCTCGAGTAGGTAAATGATAAAAACATAATTTTTTATTGTGGCATGAATTTCTCAATGTATTTCTCTTTATTGTGGCATGAATGTTCAGACCCAAATGATTCAAAATAAAAGTTCTTATTGACATAAAGAATAATAATACTTCAAGCATACTAACTAAGCAATCATGTCTTCTCAAAATAACATGGCTAAAGAAAGTTCATCCCTACAAAATCATATAGTTTGGTCATGTTTCATTTTCGTTACACAAGAATGCTCTCATCATGCACAACCCTGATGACGAGCCAAGCAATTGTTTCATACTTTAGTAATCTCAAACTTTTTTCAATCTTCACGCAATACATGAGCGTGAGCCATGGATATAGCACTATGGGTGGGATAGAATATAATGATAGGGGTTATGTGGAGAAGACAAAAAAGGAGAAAGTCTCACATCGATGAGGCTAATCAACAGGCTATGGAGATGCCCATCAATTGATGTCAATGCGAGGAGTAGGGATTTCCATGCAACAGATGCACTAGAGCTATAAATGTATTAAAGCTCAACAAAAGAAACTAAGTGGGTGTGCATCCAACTTGCTTGCTCATGAAGACCTAGGGCATTTTGAGGAAGCCCATCATTGGAATATACAAGCCAATATATATAATGAAAAATTCCCACTAGTATATGAAAGAGACAACAAATGAGACTCTCTATATGAAGAACATGGTGCTACTTTGAAGCACAAGTGTGGAAAAAATAGTAACATTGTCCCCTTTATTTTTTCTTTTTTTTCTTTTTCTTTTTTTGGGACTTTCTTTTTTTGGCCTTTTTTTTATTTGCCCTTTTTTTGGCCTTTCTTTTTTTATGGGACAATGCTCTCATAATGATGATCATCACACTTCTATTTATTTACAACTCATGAATTACAACTCGATACAAGAACAAAGTATGACTCTATATGAATGCCTCCGGCGGTGTACCGGGATGGGCAATGAATCAAGAGTGACATGTATGAAAAATTATACATGGTGGCTTTGCCACAAATACGATGTCATCTACATGATCATGCAAGGAAATATGACACTGATGATGTGTGTCATGATGAACGGAACGGTGGAAAGTTGCATGGCAATATATCTCGGAATGGCTATGGAAATGCCATAATTGGTAGGTATGGTGGCTGTTTTGAGGAAGATATAAGGAGGTTTATGTGTGATAGAGCGTATCGTATCACGGGGTTTGGATGCACCGGCGAAGTTTGCACCAACTCTCAAGGTGAGAAAGGGCAATGCACGGTACCGAAGAGGCTAGCAATGATGGTAAGGTAAGAGTGCATATAATCCATGGACTCAACATTAGTCATAAAGAACTCACATACTTATTGCAAAAATCTAGAAGTCATCAAAAATCAAGCACTACGCGCATGCTCCTAGGGGTATAGATTGGTAGGAAAAGACCATCGCTCGTCCCCGACTGCCACTCATAAGGTTGACAATCAAATAACAACTCATGCTTCAAATTTGTCACACAACGGTTACCATACGTGCATGCTACAGGACTTGCAAACCTCAACACAAGTATTTCTTAAATTCACAATTACATCAACTAGCATGACTCTTATATTACCACCTTCATATCTCAAAACAATTATTAAGCATCAAGTTGATCATAGTATTCAATTCACTTCCTATGATAGTTTTTATTATACCCAACTTGGATGCCCACCATTCTAGGACCAATTTTATAACCATAGAAAATACCATGCTTTTCTAAAAGACTCTCAAAATAATATAAGTGAAGAATGAGAGACTAACAATTTCTAAAAAAAATTAAGCCACCACTGTGCTCTAAAAGATATAAGTGAAGTACTAGAGCAAAAAACATCTATCTCAAAAGATATAAGTGAAGCACATAGAGTATTCTAACAAATTTCAAATCAAGTATTTCTCTCTCAATAGGTGTGTACAGCAAGGATGATTGTGGTAAACTAACAAGCAAATACTAATATCATACACGACGCTCCGAGCAAAACAGATATCATGTGGCGAATAAAAATATAGCTCCAAGTAAAGTTACCGATAGACGAAGACGAAAGAGGGGATGCCTTCCGGGGCATCCCCAAGCTTAGGGTTTTGGTTATCCTTGAATATCTTGGGGTGCCATGGGCATCCCCAAGCTCAGGCTTTTGCCACCCTTTATTCCATAGTCCATCAAATCTTTACCCAAAACTTGAAAACTTCACAACACAAAACTCAACAGGAAATCTCATAAGCTCCGTTAGTGCAAGAAAGAAAAACCACCACATAAGGTACTGTAATTAACTCATTCTTTATTTATATTGGTGTTAAACCTACTGTATTCCAACTTCTCTATGGTTCATACCCCTACATACTAGCCATAGATGCATCAAAATAAGCAAACAACACACGAAAAACAGAATCTGTCAAAATCAGAACAGTCTGTAGAAATATGTAACTTTTGAATACTCCTGGAACTCCAAAAATCCTACCAAATAAGGAAGTCCTAGGAAATTTGTCTATTGATCTACAGAAAAACAAATCAACGCAAAGGCACGTTTCTGTGATTTATTGAAGTTTTTCTCGTGAGAGCGAAGTTTCTATTTTTCAGCAGAATCAAATTAACTCATACCATAGGTTATCCTATAGGTTCTACTTGGCACAAATACTAATTAAAACAAGAAAACACATCTAACCAGAGATTATATGCAAGATTTATTACTAAACATGAGAAAAAACAAAGAAACTAAAATAAAATTGGGTTGCCTCCCAACTAGCGCTATTGTTTAACGCCCCAAGCTAGGCATAAAAGCGAGGATAGATCTAAGTAGTGCCATCTTTAGCACTTGATTCAGAAGTAGCTAGCATGATAGATTCATAAGGTAATTTTACATTCTTTCTTGGAAAGTGCTCCATGCCTTTCCTTAATGGAAATTGTAATCTAATATTCCCTTCATATCAATAATCACACCAATCGTTCTAAGGAAAGGTCTACCAAGAATAATACGACATGAATGATTGCAATCAATGTCAAGAACGATAAAATCTACAGGCACATAGTTCCTATTTGCAATAATAAGAACATCATTGATCCTTCCCATAGGCTTTTTAATGGTGGAATCCGCAAGGTGCAAATTTAAAGAGCAATCATCAAGTTCATGGAAACCTAGAATATCACATAAAGTTTTCGGAATTGTGGAAACACTAGCACCCAAATCACACAAAGCATAACACTCATAATCTTTAATTTTAATATTTATAGTAGGTTCCCACTCATCAATAAGTTTTCTACGTATAGAAACTTCCAAATTAAGTTTTTCATCATAAGATTGCAACAAGGAAATACAATCTACTAAACAAAAATTATCATAATTAAATTCCTTGAAATCCAAGATAGTGGTTTCAATGCTATTTAAAGTCTTGACCTCTCCAATCCCACTTTTACCAAATTTAGCATCAAGATCTAAAAAATCTGAATCATTGGGACGCCTTTTTGCTAAAGTTGACTCATCTCCAGTCCCATTGTTATTAAGATTCATATTGAAAAACAAAGATTTAATAGGTGACACATCTATAACTTTTAGATCTTCATCATTATTTTCATGGAAACTAGAAGAACCCGCTTTAACAAAGCAATCTTTCTTAGCATGCAATCTCATGGTTCTTTCTTTGCACTCATCAATAGAAATTCTCATAGCCTTGAGAGACTCATTGATATCATGCTTAGGAGGAGTAGATCCAAGTTTCAAAGAATCAACATCAAGCTAAAGTCTATCAACGTTCCTAGCCAAATCATCAACTTTAAGCAATTTTTCTTCAAGCAAAGCATTAAAATTCTTTTGAGAGACCATAAATTCTTTCAAACTATTTTCAAAATCAGAGGGCATCTTATTAAAATTACCATAATAATTATTGTATGAATTGCCATAATTATTAGAGGAATTATTAGGGAACGGTCTAGAATTAAAGTTTCCTCTATAAGCATTGTTACCAAAATTATTCCTACCAACAAAATGCACATCAATAGATTCATTATTATTCTCAATCAAAGTAGACAAAGGCATATCATTGGGATCAATAGGAGCACTCTTAGTAGCAAATAATTTCATAAGTTCATCCATCTTTCCACTCAAAACATTAATTTCTTCTATAACATGCGGTTTTTTACTAGTAGATCTTTTGGTGTGCCATTAGGAATAATTAGCCATAATATTGTCAAGGAGTTTGGTAGCTTCTCCTAAGGTGATTTCCATAAACGTGCCTCCCGCGACCGAATCTAAAAGATTTCTAGAAGCAAAATTCAATCCGGCATAGAATTTTTGTATGATCATCCATAAATTTAAACCATGAGTAGGGCAATTGCGAATCATCAATTTCATTCTTTCCCAAGATTGGGAAACATGCTCATGATCAAGTTGTTTAAAATTCATAGTATCGTTCCTAAGAGAGATGATCTTAGCAGGAGGAAAATATTTAGAGATAAAGGCATCTTTGCAATTATTCCATGAACCAATACTATTTTTAGGCAAAGACGAAAACCAAATTTTAGCACGATCTCTAAGTGAAAACGAAAATAACTTCAATTTAACAATATAATTATCCATATCTTTCTTCTTTTGCATCTCACACAAATCAACAAAGTTGTTTAGATGGGTAGCGGCATCTTCACTAGGAAGGCCGGAAAATTGATCTTTCATAACAAGGTTTAGCAAAGCAGCATCGATTTCACAAGACTCAACATCATTAAGAGGAGCAATCGGAGAATTAAGGAAATCATTATTATTGGTATTGGAAAAATCACACAATTTGGTATTATCTTGCGCCATCGCGACAAGCAATCCAATACACAAGCAAACAAAAAGGCAAGCGATAGAGAGAGAGGAGATTGGGAAAGAGAGGGCAAA
Organism: Triticum aestivum; assembly: GCF_018294505.1. Classification (NCBI taxonomy): domain Eukaryota; kingdom Viridiplantae; phylum Streptophyta; class Magnoliopsida; order Poales; family Poaceae; genus Triticum; species Triticum aestivum. The sequence continues at coordinate 597,781,295 of NC_057795.1, read as the reverse complement.
TAAAACGGCAAGGGTGAAGTGGGGGAGAGGAAAACAAGAGGCAAATGGCAAATAATGTAAATGCGAGGGAGATGAGTTTGTGATGGTACTTGGTATGTCTTGGCTTGAGCAAAGACCTCCCCGGCAACGGCACCAGAAGTCCTTCTTGCTATGTCTTGAGCTTGCGTTGGTTTTCCTTGAAGATGAAAGGGTGATGCAGCACAGTAGCGTAAGTATTTCCCTCCGTTTTTGAGAAGCAAGCTATCAATCCAGTAGGAGGCTCCTCACAAGTCCCGCGCACCTACACAAACAAACAAAGAACTCACAACCAACGCAATAAAGGGGTTGTCAATCCCTTCAAGGCCACTTGCAAAAGTGAGATCTGATAGAGATAATATGATAAGATAAATATATTTTTTGTATTCTATGATATAGATCGGAAAAGTAAAGACGCAAATAAAAGTAGATTGAAAGCTTGTATGATAAGAGATGGAACCGGGGGCCATAGGTTTCACTAGTGGCTTCTCTCAAGATAGCATAATTATTACGGTGGGTGAACAAATTGCTGTCGAGCAATTGATAGAAAAGCGAATAATTATGAGATTATCTAGGAATGATCATGTATATAGGCATCACGTCCGTGACAAGTAGACCGACTCCTGCCTGCATCTACTACTATTACTCCACACATCGACCGCTATCCATCATGCATCTAGAGTATTAAGTTCATGAAGAACAGAGTAAAGCTTTAAGAAAGATGACATGATGTAGAGGGATAAACTCATGCATTATGATATAAAACCCATCTTTTTATCCTCAATGGCAACAATACAATACGTGCCTTGCTGCCCCTACTGTCACTAGGAAAGGACACCGCAAGATTGAACCCAAAGCTAAGCACTTCTCCCATTACAAGACAGATCAATCTAGTAGGCCAAACCAAACTGATAATTCGAAGAGACTTGCAAAGATAACTTAACCACACATAAAAGAATTCAGAGGGGATTCAAATATTTCTCATAGATAAACTTGATCATAAACCCACAATTCATTGGATCTCGACAAACACACCGCAAAAAGAGTTACGTCGAATAGATCTCCAGGAAGAGGAAGGAGAACTTTGTATTGAGAATCAAAGAGAGAGAAGAAGCCATCTAGCTAATAACTATGGACCCGAAGGTCTGTGGTAAACTACTCACAACTCATCGGAGAGGCCTTGGAGTTGATGTAGAGGCCCTCCATGGTGGATTCCCCCTCCGACGGAGCACCGGCGACGGCTCCAAGACGGGATCTCGCGGATACAGAAGGTTACGGTGGTGGAAATAGTTTTTCGATGGCTCCCCTGATGGTTTTAGGGCACATGGGTATATATGGGAGGAAGAAGTACGCTAGTGGACGATTGAGGGGCCCACGAGGGTGGGGGGCGCGCCGGGCACCCTCATGGCCGCCTTGCTTGTTTCTTGACTTGCACTCCAAGTCCTCTAGATCACATTTGTTCCAAAAATATCGCTCCTGGAGGATTCGTTCTATTTGGACTCCGTTTGATATTCCTTTTCTTTGAAACACTGAAATAGGCAAAAAAACAGCAATTCGGGCTGGGCCTCCGGTTAGTAGGTGAGTCCCAAAAATGATATAAAATTGTAAAGTAAAGCCCATAAACATCCAAAACGGGTAATATAATAGCATGGGACAATCAAAAATTATGGATACGTTGGAGACGTATCAGTCGCTCATCCTCAAGTGTGAGGAATGTCAGCGCTTCAGCAAGCGCAGCCACCATCGGCGTCAGCGCTCTAGACCATCCTGATCGCCTGTCCCTTTGCGGTCTGGGGACTCGACATGGTGGGGCCCTTCAAAACCGCCCGAGGCGGCATGATGCATCTGCTAGTGGAGGTAGACAAGTTCACCAAGTGGATCGAAGCGCGGCCAATCAAGAAGTTGGATGGGCTGATGGCCATCCAGTTCTTCAAAGACATCACGGTACGCTACGGCATGCCGGACAGCATCATCATGGACAACGGCACCAACTTCGCCAAGGGCGCGCTCGCGCAATACTGCTCCGTCTCCGGCATCCGCCTCGACCTGTCTTCCGTTGCACACCCGCAGTCCAATGGGAAGGTCGAGCGGGCCAATGGCCTCATCCTGTCCGACATCAAGCCACGACTCGTCGAGATGCTCATCCGCTCACCCGGCAGCTGGCTCGACAAGTTGCCAGTCATCCTCTAGAGTCTCCGCACCACACCAAACCAGTCGACCGGGTTCACCTTGTTCTTCCTTGTTTATGGAGCCGAAGCCGTCATCCCGACCGACGTCGAGTTTGACTCGCCGTGTGTCTCGATGTACACTGAAGCCGAAACCAAGGAAGCCCACGAATACGGCGTCGACCTACTCGAAGAAGCGTGCCTCCTAGCGCTCAGTCGTTCAACCATCTACCAGCAAGGCCTGAGTTACTACCACAGCAAGAAGATCAAGCCCCTCACATTCTGTGAGGGAGACCTCATCCTCCGACTCGTCCAAGAGCAAGCCGGTCAGCACAAGCTGACCCCTCCATGGGAGGGCCCATTCATCATCATCAGGGCCTTCTGCGATTGCAACACCTACTACCTCATCAACACCCGCAAGTCAAACAAGCACAAGAGAGACACCGCCGGTGAAGAGACAACCCAGCCGTGGAACGCGAAACTCATCCGCCCGTTTACAGTTAGCTGTATGCATGTATGTATCGCTACCTTTTATAATCGCATGAAACTATGGAGTCCCCGAACGACGCTCGGGGGCTGCCCTTTTCTGACCAAGTTATTGTGTCTCCTACATTTGTGCATCACTCTGACCTTAAAAAACCCGACCAACGGTCCGACTCACTCGACCTGAGGGCTCGAGGGCTGGCCGGCTTGGTCGCCACCCGCCGCATTCCTTGGTGATTTCTGACGCGTTAGGGATGGCGCGGTCCCCCACTTCTCCCTAGGCCACAGAACCGGCTTCTCAAAGACC